>NC_090647.1:128404055-128739993 GCF_040937935.1 Hyperolius riggenbachi
CAGAGGAGTTACTTGATCCAGCAAAAATACATTAGTGAAATAAAACATAGGTGTGCTAATTTAGATGTTCTATGTAACTTGTCAGGGGTGCTGTCCTGGTGCTACACCAAGACAGACAAAGTTACACTTATTGGTTATGTCTTTTCCAGGAATCGACAGGACAGCATTGTAGCTACATGAGCTTATTTGTACCTGTTTTTTTTTTTTTTTGTTTGTTGTTAACCTCCCTTGCGGTGCATTTCTGTCTGGATTTATGGGTCTAAAAGATGTACATTTTTTTTCAAGAATTTTAGGCCTCCAATTAAGTCATAACTTGCCAAAATATATCAGAATAAAGGCCTGGTAGATATCCTGCATATAAATAAGACTGGAACACAACATTGTTGAAATAATTACATTTATCAATAAACTGAAAAAATAGCGAAACTGTACAAAGGCAGCAGATTACACAGTATGTACCTAATACACCTCCCGCGTGTGGTATATTTTGAAACCGGGAATGGCACCGAGAGCGGCATTACAATCATGGCAGTGGAAGCGTGATTCCTTTCTGACTTTATTCCCTTTGCTATCAGTCTTAGGTGGCAGCTAGAGAGTCAAAATCCAGGCAAAAATCAGTAACAGGAAGGCAGAAGCACTTAGATCAGAAGCAGTTGGGAACCAAATGGCTGTATTGTTAACATCTTGTGCTTTCAAATGAGCTTATCTGCCATGGCAGTCAGGTGACACAGGAGAGATCAAATTACAACTTGTGATTAGAGACAAATGAGGAGGAATTTGACAGGCTAAACTCTCTATATACATACAGGGCACAGTTCTGTTTTCCTTCTGCCCTGTGCAGTGTCCTTGCACTGACTAAAATCCTTTAGTCAGTGCAATGCCATTTTCTGAAGCACTTATAAATCACAGAAACTATGAAAGACAACTTGAGATAAGGCTTTACTGCAAAGAGGTTCAAAGGGTAATTAGCTTTGCTCTTTCATAGTTTAAAATGCAGAGTGTAGTATGTAAACTTTAAATATTAGAGAATGATGCAATGTTGTAAAAAAAACAAAAAAAAAACTGTAGCTGAAAATAAAAATGACACTTTTTACTTTATTAGTGTTGTATTAATTATCTGTAATACACATATAATTCATTATAATCCTGTTTTGGTATTTTTCGCTTTAGTGTCAGTGTGTTGAACCATTTATTTTTTATTTATTTATTTTTTGTTATGGGGACTCTGTCACTTACACAACATTTTCCTAGTCAGAATATATTTTTTAAGCCAATTTCTTAGCTATAGAAGGGTAATCTCCAAGAGTGCTGTACTTTCATCTCCTGGCAAAGGTTACTCATATTTGGTCTTTTTAATCCTCAGGAAAAAATATGTGTTGGTCACTAATTTTTCTCTGCCTTGATACTGGGTTATTGAATCTATCTTGGCTCAGTCAGTCTTGCCTGCACAGATGTTAGATATTTGTGAAATGTTTTCTGTGCACTTTATCACAGTCAAGAACGGTCACATTCTTTTCTCTCTTGGGTGCCTGGTTTGAAAGTGATTGTGTAAGCATGAATTCCAGTGTTTGTGAATTATAACCCCTTCCCCCACGCAGTGCTCAAGCTACTCACCCTCATGATACACATACTGAAAGCTATTGGTGTTACTAGTCACTTCTTCCAGTGTACTTCAGATTGCTGCTGTGATTATGGTGGCAAGTATTAGAATGCACTGGTGTGTTGTATTTATTGTTGTTTTAAGCTGAATCTAGCCCAGTTAGATGGGTAAAGGCCATTTTCAGAAGATATATACGGTAAATATTTCCTGCAAATATTTCAGTTATAGACTTGAGGTGGCCACACACCATACAATTAAAAGATCCAATTTTTCACCAATTCAATAATTTTGATCGGTTGACCTGAAAAATCGATTGTTTTTCTGTTTTCGATCAATAAAGCCGATCAAATGTACTACTTTTCTTTCGATTTTTGGAGATTTGACATGTTGGAAATTTCAGACCAACTTTATGAAGAATTGTATGGTGTGTGATGGATTGTCAATTACTTGAAGTACAGTTCCAATCAATGAGCTTTCAATTATTTTATTCATGATTGGGGAAAAACATAGGGGTGTGGGGTACATTGGTCAGATTTTTGAATTGTTACATTCAGTCAGAAAAGTTAATTGCTATTTTTGAATTGAACAGATATTTAAAAAACAGTATGGTGTGTGTGGCCACCTTTAGAAATCCTACAGTATCTTGCTACATAAAAGTAACTGTCAAAAAATGTAATCCATTTGGCCGTTAGGAAGGAATTAAAGGACCTCTTTCGCGAATGAGGAAAAAAAGAAAGTAGCTTATGCATAAACTATTAAGCATCCTTCTAAAATAGTGTAAAAAAAATTTTTTTTTATACTTTCATTTCACAAATATAACTGCTGCCTAACTAGTTTTCATTGGTGTAATCCATTGCTGGCAGGAATCGCAGTTACAGCTGTTTTAACGGCTCCATATGTGTTTACATTGTTGCTTGGCAACCAGACTCCCGGTCTGTGCAGAGAATCCGTCTGTGCAGAGAGTCACCTGTTATCAGCTGCTGGGAGAATCGGCCAGAATCGGCACCATCTACACTCTGTGATTATTTGTCCGGTTCGATTCATTAATTTGATCTGATTCAATCTGACATGTCCGATTCATGATTCGATTCAATTTGAATCGAGTCATAAATTGGACAGGTCAGATTGAATCCAATCAATGAATCGAATCAAATTGAATCAAATCAGACAAAGAATTGTATGGTGTAGATGGGGCTTGTCAGGAACCGGCCCGCGGCACATCTGCGTATACGGTTCCCGACTGCGGGTTTGACCAGATCGAGAGGGGAAGCAGCCTTAAGCTCAACACACACCATACAATCTTGGTTGTACAGATTTACCAAATCTATGTAGTATAAGAGCCAACAGATTGAAAATACCTTGAATGACTGATTGGATAAGCTCTTATACTACATGAAAGTGGTAAGATTGAACAACCAAGATTGTATAATAATAATCCGAACATTTGTATAGCGCTTTTCTCCTGTTGGACTCAAAGCGCTCAAGAGCTGCAGCCACTGGGACATGCTCAGGAGGCCAGCCTGCAGTGTTAGGGAGTCTTGCCTTGAACTCCTTACTGAATAAGTACTGACCCTAGCCAGGATCGAACCCTGGTCTCCCATGTCAAAGGCGGTGCCCGTGGTGTGTGTTGAACCTTAGTCAAGCTAAAACAAGGCTGTGACCCCTCAGAACACTTCTCACTGCCACCACTAGCTGTTGCTAGACACTTCCACTCTGCTGTCGAGTTACTCGCACTGGCGTTTTCGTACGTTGGGTCAGCTGCACGCTTTAGGCCAACGTATGACAAACGCCCCCCACACACACACACACACACGCACAATTGCAATCTTACACTGTAGTGAAGCAAAACCACTAACAGTCGTTCCGAACAATACTGTTAGCCACTCCGGGACTTCCCACTCTGCTGTCGAGCGCAGACGTGCCCCATACACACAATGCAATTACAATCTCATACGGTAGGGTTGCTCAAACGTACAATCAGACATGGACTTATACAGTTACACTTCAGTCTCTTCTAGGCTATGAGTGTTAGCTTAGTACAGCAGAAGTCAAACTTATTAAATAACGATCTAATATTCCAGGAAAAAAGTGTAACAATGCAGAAAATATGTACAAAAGCAGTAAGTTACAAAATTAAAGTTGCAAGGATAAAGGTTACAAAGATACACACAAGGATATTTGCATAAAAATAAAACTGGGATCAAAACGTTACCAACTTGAAGGTCTGAACGTTGTTTGCGGGAGAACGCGGTTCCGGCCAGTAGCCGGGGAAGTTGTTGTTGCTATCTCCTGGAACTACCAGTTGCGACTGTCCTAGCTGTTGTTTTATAGTCTCAAGTGTTGCCCCGGGCAAAGAATGTTTCATCCCACAATCTAATGCAATTTCCCAGCTTGTCATATCCTTCCTGTGATATGCGACCTTCAAAGCTTTCCTGTGTTAGTGTCTGATCCTTTCAGAGATTTCAGAACACCTCCACAACCCCAATTTCCACAGTTAAAAGTCTATACATCACAAGATTGTATTTTGGGTGAAGCTTCCTGGCTGTTATATGTAAACTCCTGGCTCAGGCTGGTGTGACCTGTGTCAAAGCATACTGCAGCCAGTCCAGGTGACAATTGCTCCCAAGCACAATACACCTCTGAGACAGTATTCAGACAACAGGGTCAGACCACCTGTATAGGCTTCAAAGCAACTGTCTAAGTGTTTCCTAATTGCCTGTTTTTGGCTGTCCAGAGGAACTGTATGCTAATGCCCAAGCCCGCTTCTTCCAGAGGAATTCAATGCAAATGTAGGTCTATTGACCCACACACACAATCACATTAAAGGTGGCCATACACTGGTTGATTTGCCATCAGATTCGACCAACAGATCCCTCTCTGATCAAATCTGATCAGAGAGGGATCGTATGGCCACCTTTACTGCAAACAGATTGTGAATCGATTTCAGCCTGAAACCGATCACAATCTGTGGAGCTGCCGCCCCCTGCGACACCCCCCCCTCCCCCCCCCCATACATTACCTGCTCCGGCCGGCGCGAGTCCCCTGGTCTTCTTCTCTGCTCCGGCCCCGCCACGCTCCTGCTACTTAACTTCCTGTCCAGGGGAAGTTTAAACAGTAGAGGGCGCTCTGCTGTTTAAACTTCCTGCCGGGACAGGAAGTTCTGTGTAGCTCTGGAGCCAGAAGCGGAGAAGACCAGGGGACTCGCGCCAGCTGGAGCAGGTAATGTATTACCGCTGTATTGCGTCGGTCGTCGGCATTCTAAGAAAAATCTTCCGCACGGATGGGTCGACGGGAATTGACAGGAACAATCGATTTCGGACGGAAATTGATCGTTCTGTCAGCGGTGTGCGCGGTGATTTCACAGCCGTTTCAATCACTGTGATCGAAACGGCTGTATATCGGCGGGAAAATCGTTAGGTGTATGGGCCCCTTAACAGTCCATGAAGCTAGCCTGGCATATCTACACCTTTGACATAATACACAGCAGATAGAAAAATTATAGAATATGTTCCTGTATTATCCCAACATCATAACTAGCTGCTATATCATGACAGGGCTGATTCTCCCAGCAGCTGATAACAGATGCCCAGACCGACTCTCTGCACAGACTGGGAGTCTGGTTGCCAGGCAACAATGTAAACATACAGGAGCCCTTATTATAACAGCTGTAATGGCGATTCCTGCCAGCAATGGATTACACCAATAAAAACTATGTAGGCAGCAGTTATATTTGTGAAGTGAAAGTTAAAAAAAACCCCACTAACAAAGGGATCAGCCTCACAGTCCATCATCCGTCATGTTTAAATGTTGTATTGATGAAACCATTCATTTTTTTTTTTTTTTTTTTTTTTTACTTTTTACACTATTTTAGGAGGTTTAATAGTTTATGCATAAACCAATTTTTAATTTTTTTCCCTCATTCGCGAAAGAGGTCCTTTAAGGCTGTGGTAGTCTAACAGAGTTGGCCCTCGGGAGGGTCACGTGTACTATAGACGTTGCTAGCTAAAGATTTGATACTTACCCGGGGCTTCCACTAGCCCCAAAAGTATGTCTGAGTCCCACGCCGTCGTCTTGAGGTCTGCTGTTCAGTGCCAGTCAGCCCCGGTAATTGCTTCAGTCGCGTCAGTCGGAGTCCTCTGCGCATGTGGTCCGCGCATGCGCAGAAGACCAACTGTACCCGACTGAGCAAGTTACCAGGGCCGATCGCCGCTGAACGGCAGCCCACGGGAGGACGGCATGGGACCGGAAGGAAGCCCTGGGTAAGTATCGTATCTTTAGCGACGTCTCTGGTCTACTTTAGAAAGGAACTGTAACCCAGGATTGAACGTTATCTCAGTAGCTTTTCCCATAATTGATTATAATTTTTATCGAAATAGATCAGGAGGGTCTGTATGTCTGCTGCTGTGATGAAACCCCTCCCACAGTGTGATATCAGGACCTAGGTTTCCTGTCTGTGAGCCTTGTTACATTGTGGGAAATAACGGCTTTTTCCAACTGCCAAGCAACCAGCATCTCACTCTATGCATATGTATCCTATACAATAAAATGCAAGTGTCCCTGCATCATCAACTGAATGGTTGTGTGTCCCTGGCTTTTTTATACTGAGCATGTGCGCAGCCAGGGCAGTTAGGACACAGAGCCGGATCTGACAGTTTGCTGTGTGTGGTTCGTAGAGGTTCTCATTGCATTGTGGGAAATAACAGCTTTTTCCAACTGCCAAGCAAGCAGTTCCCTGTGTGCATATACTTCACACAGTGGTGAGGAACGAGCAAGCGCGATGTGCGTGCACTGCGGGGGGTAGCTAGCGGCTGTGACCTAGCGCACGGTTTTTAAAGGGGCACGATGGTTAAATAACTGGTTATAATAACATTTAATATAAAATATGTGCAAGTGTAGCAGTGTTTAACACATATATTGTGGCAGAATAAAAGTCTATTTCAGTATTACATTACCCTTAGTTACAGATGAGTCGCGTCGGCAGAGAAAATTACCTGACGCCAAATCGGCACATACCATTGTGCAGTAGGAGGCAGCGTATCAGCTGTTTGGCCTGGTGCACACCAAAAAACGCTAGCAGATCCGCAAAATGCTAGCAGATTTTGAAACGCTTTTTCTGTAGCGTTTCAGCTAGAATTTTTTGCGGTTTTGTGAAGCGTTTTTGGTGTAGTAGATTTCATGTATTGTTACAGTAAAGCTGTTACTGAACAGCTACTGTAACAAAAAACACCTAGCAAACCGCTCTGAAGTGCCGTTTTTCAGAGCGGTTTGCGTTTTTCCTATACTTAACATTGAGGCAGAAACGCATCCGCAATCCAAAATCTGCAGAAGCCCGGGAGTATGCGTTTCTGCAAAACTCCTCCCGCTCTGGTGTGCACTAGCCCATTGTAATACATTACCCTAGCGGATCCGCACCCGCAAGTGGATCGCAAACCGCAGCAGAACCGCTCTGGTGTGCACTAGGCCTTTGAGCTGATGTTTAAATCCTCCCTTTGAGATTTCGTAAGAGGATTACTCCAACTACTAACGGGTCACCCGAGCAGTTTTACTACTCATCTAAGCCGCAGTACGTCTCAGGACATTGACGTACGGCTCTGATGAAAAGAATGCAGGAACAGATGCATTGCAGAGAGCTGGTCTCCACAGCAACAGACAACAATATGTGTCCGTTCCTGAGCCAGCTGGGATGTCTCAGCGGGGAGCATTTTTTCATCAGAGCCGTACGTCAATGTCCTGAGACGTACGGCAGCTTAGATGAGTAGTAAAACTGCTCGGGTGACCCGTTAGTAGTTGGAGTAATCATCTCACAAAATCTCAAAGGGTGGATTAAAAAATCAGCTCAAACAGCTGATACGCTGCCTCCTACTGCACAATGGTATGTGCTGATTTGGCGTCAGGTAATTTCCTCTGCCGACGCGACTCATCTGTAACTAAGGGTAATGTAATACTGAAATAGACTTTTATTCTGCCACAATATATGTGTTAAACACTGCTACACTTGCACGTATTTTATATTAAATGTTAATATAACCAGTTATTTAACCATAGTATCCCTTTAACGGGCAGGCTTTTTTACTAGTCTATATATAAAAAACAAAAACTTTAATCCTATGTCATTTGTTAGGGGGTGTGATCATGGATAACATTTCCTATTTTCGTCAAAGTTCCTCTTTAAAGCGAATATCCAGCCTATAACACATTAACCTTCCTGGCGGTAACCCCGAACAAGCCGCGCAGGAGGATTTCTCAGGCCCTGCTGGGCCGATTTGCATAATTTGTTTTTCTTGCTACACGCAGCTAGCACTTTGCCAGCTGCGTGAGCATACCGATTGCCGCCGCTCCGCACTGATTCACCGCTACCCGCCCCCCCCCCCCCCCCCCCCCCCCCCCACAGGCCCCTTGCGCAGCCTGGCCTACCAGAGCCAGGCAGCACTGAGGGGTGGATCGGGCCCTGGGCTCGCTACATGATTTTAAAAAACATTTAGCTGCTGCGCTGCCCCCTGGCATGTTTTAAAGAGTAACTGTCAGGCTGCAAAAGCTAATTTAAACCTCTATTCTCCTGTGTTAAACAGTTTAGAAGGAAGCCAAAAAGGCAATACTGCAGTTAAAAATCTCTCTTACTTTAGATGTTTGCTGACAGCAAGGCTCCGTATTCCCAGGCTCCTAAGGAGGACGCAAGCCGAATAACAGATACTGCAAAGCATTCTGGGGCCCTCCCCTGGCTGCTAGTGAGGCTCAAGTTTCAACAGCATGTAACAGTCTAGCTCACAGCACTAATAAATCTCGGGCAGAGTACACTGCAGGAGTCCGCTATTGTTCCTAGCCACATGGCTTATTAATATTCACTGCACAGTAGGGTTATTCATTACCAGCGTTTGTGAGAGTGGAATCATCAGGAAGCAGGCAGGACATGACGACACATTTGGCTTCATAGGAGACAGACAAACATGGAACCTGCCATGAGCTGTCAGGAGCATCATTCTCTGCAAATACTATATAAAAATGATGTGAAGTACAAACATGGACAGTGAAATGCATATGTAATGTAAGTACAGCCAACCTTTAGCTACTGATATATGTGTTTATTTTCTCTGAGACATTATACCTAACAGCTCCTCCTTAATAGACCGCTAGGAGGGTTAAAGGAGTGAAAATTTTAAAATTTAAAATACATGTAAACACATCAATAAGTATATTTCTTCCTGAGTAAAATGAGCTATAAATTACTTTTCTTCTATGTTGCTGTCACTTACAGTAGGTAGCAGAAATCTGACATTACCGACAGGTTTTGGGCTAGTAGAAAGAATGCAATGCCGGTTTTTGGCACGTTATGTGCCAGAAGCCAGTGGACACAGAGCCTGTGGACTGATTCACAAGAAGATCTAGCAGGCAGCTCTAACTTACAGAAGAGAATGTGTTCAGTATGTGTTATAGGATGACTATCCACTTTAATGTTGGTGAAAGGAGCTCCTTTCACCAATGTTAAGCTGCATCTACACGAGTAGATGTGCCCGCGATGCTCCTTATCAATCGAGCCGCTGATTCGGCTCGATTAATAAGATCCGACAGGACGGATCTCCGCACCGCCGATTCCCTGCTCGCTCCCCGCGAGGGGACAATGGCAGGGAATCGAGCGTAAGATAAGCGGCGCCGGCGGGGACGAGCGGGGAATCGAATGCTGCGTGGCGGGCACGCGGAAGAGGCGATCCGGCGGCTAATCGAGCCGCCAGATCGCTACAACCTCTCCCCGTGTAGACGGGGCTTTAAGCCCCTTTACATGCCCAGCCTTAATCCCAGGTGTTAACGGAGAGGTTAGGTGTAAGGAAGAGCATTATTAAAGTACAGCGAATTGGTGAGGAGGAACGTTGAAAACTCCATATGAAGGTACAGTCACAAAGTCGATAGTGCTCGAACTGCAGGCATCACGTGACTTCCCATTATTTTTATTTATGATTTATTTATTTTTTAAGTATTTATATAGCGCCGACATATTACGCAGCGCTGTACAGTGTGACTTCCCATATAGGAAGAACATTGGCATTTATAAAATAGTACCCAGACTGATTATCCACAACATTTAAATCAGTAATGGGTAAAAGGAATGGTGATAATCTTATAATGGCACCTGTAAAGGAGTGCGCTACATTTTGCAGCAGGTGACTTTGATAGGGGCCAAATTGTGATGGCTAGACAGCTGGGACTGAGCATCTCCAAAATAGCTGTTTTTTGTTGGATGTTCTGGGCATGCAGTTATTAGAACTACCAAGGTTTGTGTAAGGACAACCAGCAACAGGGTCACTGGCAAACAAGGCTCACTCATGAGAGCAAAAGCATTTACGGCAATAAAAAAAAAAAAAAGCCAGATGCCACAAGACACTATCTGAGGTTGTGTAGTCCGGGCCTAACTGAACACAAACACCATGCTACTGTGTAATTTGTAGAGATGTGCCGTGAACATCAACAAGGTTCTAAAATGCTTCTCCTGGTTTAAACTGGATCCTGGTTCACAAGATTTATTGTTCATTAATCAAACTTTTAGGTAATTGGTCACCAGCTGTCTGATTCTCATTTTAGCCCTGTGCATAGATCTCGTTTAGCCTACATAAATGCAACTTTCTGTAAAGCGAAAATTATGTGTTCATCTCTGGTGATTTTTAGTGGAGGATAGATGAAAACTGCCCAGCTGCAATCCAGATTCCTTAAATGCACTTCAGCTCCTAAAGGTTTGGTTCACTTTAGAGCGAAAAATATATTTTGTCCATTTTACGGGTCGGCAAATGGATCCAACTGCTGGGCTCTTCCATAATCAAATCCTGCCTTCTGTAGCAATACACACGGCATGTATGATGTGAGGGGTGCTCTTCTATCCTAAGGAACAGAGAAAGAGACCTTGTGAATTATACATCCATATTTCTCCATCGTTTTTAGATGTGTCTAACTTTTTTTTTTTCTTCTTTCTAAGGGCTCTTTCACATTAGGGCAGATTTTGTGCGTTAACGCAAACGGCAGCCGTTTGCGTTAACCAAGGTAAGATGAAAGTCCATAGACTTTCATTTTACCTTTCACACCCGACGCTGCGTTTCGATGCGTTGCGGTTCCGACGCACCCGGGTGCAGTTTTTCATCCAACGCACCCGCGAGCCGGCATTTTCCGTCTGGTTTAATTACCAGCTACCGCCGCTGATTGCGTCGCACCGCAGATACCCAATGACACGCCGCAGGCAGACAACGCGTGCAGGAGAACGGCTCCTGCTCGCGTTGTCTGATGTGAAAGAGCCCTTAGAACAAAATATAATTGAATTGTTTTTAAATGGAAAAAAAAACATTTTGTTCTGTTATTTACAGGTCAGTCATATGAAATCAGAATGTTGGACAACAGAAAATTAGGAGAGTTACCGGAATTAGGTGGCAAATTGGTTAAAGTAAGTATAAAGAGTTATTGGGTGGGGAAAGACGTTCTAATTTTGTTTTAATACACAGGAAAAGTAGGCTTAGGTAGCAGAGGTGCTGGTCGCTGAAGCACTGTCTGTTCAAATGAATAAACAGCGCTTGGGAACATCTTTCACTCATGTTCACAGCTGTTTGCGCAAATGCTGCGCTTGGTTGTGTTGTTTGCTATCTTGTTTATCTTTTTTGTCTCTTCCTGGACACTACATGTAGCATCCAGATTCCGCTAACCATATCCTTCTATCTCGTGCCTGCGGAGTCGAAATGCAACACAGAAATCAGACAGGAAGTGCCACCAAAGATGGCAAATGCTTTTCTGCTCACGTGCAGAAAAGTATTTGCGCGAAAGGTCGGATGCCCGTCTGAACCAGCCATTGGGGTACGTTTCCACTACAAGTATGAACCTTTGAATAGTACATTTTAAAGAAACCCTGTAATGAAGAAAACCTCCCCTGGGGGGTACTCTCCTTTGGTGGGGGAAGCCTCCGGTTCCTATTGGCTTCCCCCGTCTTCCTCGGTCCCACGACGGCGGAGATAAAGCTCCCCGAACAGCGGGGATGTAAATACTTACCTTCCCAGCTCCAGTGCAGTATCATCTCTCCGCCTCGGAGATGGGCGGAAATAGCCAATCGCTGTTGGGCCGCTCTACTGCGCAGGCGCAAGCCGTCTGCACAGTAGAGGATCCGACGGAGATCGGCTATTTTCGCCTATCTCCATGCGCAGAGCCGCAACAGCGCCCCCACTGGAGCCCGGGAAGGTAAATAAATCCGCTCGTCAGGCTTGTCGAGGGAGGATTCTGGGACTCTTCGGAGGAGCCAGTGTTGGACTGCCTGCATCTACTGGGGTGGGGGAAGCCTCATTGGGACCCTGATACTCCCCCCCCCCCCCCCCCCCCTACCCCCCAGGGGAACTTTTTTTTGTTACAGGGTCTCTTTAAAATGGAAGTGCATCTGGATATAAAAATAACTGTCAAACCCAAGTTAATTCTGCCAGCTATTACTCATGTAAAAGCTTACCTTATCAAGATGCAGAAACTTCACTTTTTGATTTCTATTCTGTCTGATGCCAGTCTGGTATTCATGATGGTTCCAGTAGAATATGTGCTGACCTTGTATGAACCCTGTCCCCATACCACACACCTGCAAATGCTGATCAATCATTTAAGACTGTAAAGAGCTGGGCGCATTATTCAATGCTTGCTTTGTATTCTGAGATGTACTTAAATTGTTAGAGACTCTGAAATGAGTCTAAATTCCCTTTTCTAACTTGTAGTTATGTTCATCATTATAACCCCTGCTAAACCGCCGCTATCCTGCGGCAAAACGAGGGGTTTATTTATACCCCCCAAATCCCCTCTCCAGTGCCTGGGGAGCGCTTCCTGATGAGGCAGAGCTAATGGCTGTAGCTCTGCCTATCAGCGCGTCAATCCCAGCTGATCGCCGCCTCTCCCCGCCCCTCTCAATCTGCCTTCACAGAGGGGGGCGGGGAGAGGCGGAGGTCCACCGGCAGATTGACCTGCATGGAGGCAGAGCGGTAGCTCATAGCTCTGCCTCCATGAGCAGCAAAATCCACGACCAAGAAAGTCGTGGATTTTGCAGGGGGGAATTGCGGGGTATTGAACCCTCGTTTTGCCGCGGAATAGTGGTGTTATAGTGATGATTATAACTACAAGTTAAAAAAGGGAATTTAGACTCACTTCAGTGTTTCTTTAAGTAGTAAATATATTGCTGTAATGCTTCATATTGCTTTTATCCCTGTAGAGCATCTTCAGGGTGGTGTTTCACGACCGGCGTCTGCAGTACACAGAGCACCAGCAGCTGGAAGGCTGGAGGTGGAACAGGCCTGGAGACAGAATACTTGATATTGGTAAACTGAGTAATAGACACACTGTTTTTGTGACTTGTTCTCTGCATTATTGTGAAAAGTTAATCTTTACTTAACCCGTGGCTTCTTTCAGCCCCTAGCAGTCTGTGTGGTCCCTTGCTGCAAATTCCACCGATCCGTCCACGCACCTCTCGTGAGCATGTTCCTGTGGCACTTGCAGGCACAGAGAACGCTCCTGGAAGCATGATTGGAAGAGTAATGCGCAGATGCCTGTGACCACAGATGCGCTAGCGGCGCACTGGAGGGCAGCGGAACTGCAGCAAGTGTCCCCACAGACTGCTAGCGGCTGCAAGAAGCCCCAGGTATGTAAAAATTAACTTTTACATTACAGCTTTGTTAGCCACACCTGTGCACTGTCCACAAACAGCTTATGCAACAGAGCATTTTGGTTACGGGCACTGCCACTGGTGCACATGTGTGAATGATCCCTGAGTTTTAAAAGGAACTCTGATCAGGAATACAGGTAGTTCACTTTTGTTGCAAGAAGCGATAAACTGCAAAATCAAGTCTTGGGGCCCTTTACTCCATCTTCTGCCACTACTGTGTGAAGAATGGCTGGCAGATTTTTCAAATTAGGCAGCAGATGCAATACTCTCTAGTTAACCATTGCTGAACCCTGTGATGAAGAGTAGCTTTCCTGGAGATACAACCACTTTGTTTACAGTAGTCTGATTGTCCTCTGAGGATAGATCTTGCTCTCCCATCCACACACATTAAACTAAAAAGAAAACTTGAAAGCAGACTTAAAATGCTTCAGATAAGATCAGGTCACTGTGCAGCACTCAGTAATGCTGGGTACACACGTTACGATTTTCCGCTCGATTTTCCCACCTGCTCATTTTTCCGCTCGATTCTGCACTTGATTCTGCGCTCAATTCTCTTATCTTCGCTAGTTTTTCTTATCTTTTTTCATTCGCTTGTATGAGAAATTGAGAGCAGAATCAATCGGGAGTAATATCAGACGTGACAGAATTTATCAATCCGATGCATCTATCGTATGAAAAATTGTCACGTGTGTACACAGCATAAGACTATGGACAGGATTTTGCCATCAGCTGTGTATAGTGCTCGTGTCACAAGCAAGATTGCATTATCCAAGTGAGCAAAAACAGGCTGTAGAAAGAAGAAATTGGGCAACCTCCTGCTAAATAAAGATTCAGATGATGTCACTTTTTTTTTTCTTTTTGTATGCATTTAGGATAGGTGTATGCTAAACTTTAAGAGGAACCGTAACAACATGTAGTAGAATGCAGTAAATTATCTAGGATACACACTTTTACTTGACTTACCTTGGTTTCAGCATCAGAAACACTTCCTGTTGCTGTATATTGGTTTGTAGCCCCACCAGTGAGGCTTAGCCTATGCTGTCTCTGTGGGGAATTCACCCGCCCCACCACCATATTCTGCAGATATCACCTGCCAGTACTAAAGATTTTGCAGCCTGTGATAAACCGAGTAATTTAAGGAGAGGAAATATTTTATAATTGGCAAACAATGACAAATGTATAAAAATATAGTTAAAAAAAACAAGTTATTTTGACTGCAGGTCCACTTTTGAATGTTACTGCTAAGGAACAAAACAATGGCCCAGTTTATTTCAATTATTTCAGCTGTCTTGCATGATCTGCATTATAGACACATCCACGTTAGTTGGATACTTAACAATATATCACATGGGGTGTGCCGTGCTTTGACTCCATTGCTTGCTTCAGGTGTACAAAAAATATTGCAAATGTCCTGCTAGTTACTCATCCAGGATGACTGGGCTTTTTTTCTGGTCAGTATTCCAGTAAGAGGACACAAACTTTCTATTGCCAAGACAACAAAACGTGCCGTTTAAATTGGTAATTTTACACCTAGCTAGCTAACAGCAAATTTAACAAGCAAGGACAATTATCACAAAATGCCTGTGTAGCACTGAGCTGTGATAGAATATTTGAAACAAACCCAATATTTACATATGTTAAAATATGCGATCAGTGTTACAAACATGACTGGAGTATCATCACTGTAACCACTTCATGGCATAGGCTGAAGGGTATAAATGGCGCACTCTTGTGATGCACATGCACTTCGTCAGAACGGCGTTTTTATAAACTTCCTTTTTGCACTAAATGTGCACAAATATTATATTTATAAACCTACATTTTGCAGGAAGTGGTTCAGCTTTACATACTCAGTAAATTTTTATTCGCACTTTGTAAATAAAACCATGTGCAGCATGTTGTTAGCTGATATGCTTCAGTGTTCTCCCCAGACAAATGTTCCTGCCAGGTGGCATGAAAAAGAAGCTGGGTGGGGCGAGGTGAGAGAATGCAGGACCGGTGCTTCTGTGCACAACTGTGCTCACAGCATAGGAGGAGGGCTGATTGCAGCTGTGTGTAGCACCCGGCTAAAAGAGCCTGGGAGAAAGCTGCGCTGGTTTTGTGTTGCTTGTTTATTAGCGATATTCAATATTTTTTCTTGTGCATTAAAGGAAATTAATTCCAGAACTAGTCATTGGCATCCACATCTGGGTTTTTTCTGTAATCAGTGATAAGTCTGTGTTTAAAACTGGCAAACACAGAACCTACACATTGTCTGCCAGTTGAGCACTGACGATAAGAATGCTTGCAGCAGTGCATTAATGTTACAAACTGTGCCACTACACACAGATGTGAATGATCCCTCATAGCAGAATTAGAAACTGCTGTGTATTGTACTTCCGATGTGCTGTGTGTAACAATACAATGAATATAGTGTGTAGATTCCAAAGCATTAGTAATGAGATGCAGTACAGTATCCCTTAAAAAGCAATCTGATTTCATTTGACAAAACAAAGTAGTTTATCAAAATAACTATGTTCTGCATTATCAATCATTGCTCTTCATACTGCATCTTGCTACAAGCCATTTTATACTGCAATGGCTCTTGGCTTATCCTATGTAAATGTATGACTTTTGTAAGACCCTGTGAAATGTTACTGTTCCTCAGTTTTATTAATCTTTTTACTTTTAAATCCTAGATGTTCCGATGTCTGTGGGCATAATAGACCCACGGGCAAATCCCACGCAGCTTAACACTGTTGAATTTCTCTGGGATCCTGCAAAAAGGACGTCTGTGTTTATTCAAGTAAGAGGATTTCACTTTTTTTTTTAACTGTGCTTATGTATGCATTATACCTGTTGCCATTTGGATGTAGACTTCATCTCTCTAGGGTGACAGTTCTGGCCACACGCTTGTACAGACATGTCCCTAGGATACAGTGAAGTGACGTGTATTGTGGGGAGGGGCTATTGGCTGTTCAGCCACCTTAAAGTGGATCCGAGATTAACTTTTACTCATTGCATAATTGTGTTCCTTTCCTATAGTGTATTGGTCATTCCTCAAGCCAAATACTTTTTTGTTTTTGTTTTAATACTCGAATTCCCTATAAACTAAATAAACCACACCCACAGGTTTTCAGAGAGCCTTGGCAGTAGCAAGGGCTTGTGGGAGCTCAGTCTGGACAGGAGGAGGGGGAGGTATTACTAGCCAGAGATTTCAGAGGCAGAGGGGAGGAGGGGGAATTAGGTTTTTTTCAGTCTGAGTGCTGATGGTGCAGATAAGCCTGCCTTTGTGTAATGTTTACAAACATGGCTGCTGTCATTGTATCACAGGAAGAAATAATCATATTCTATTAAAGCAGTATGCAGACAGATTTGCTGTTTAAACCATCTAAACTGTACATAAGATATATAGACAAGTTACTTGTTTGCTTATTAAGTCTGTCACTTTCATAGAAATAGATCGGGAGGTAAAACTACTGGTAGTGAGTATGGCCTGTAGGGTGCTGGAGGAAGCCCTAGGCAAGTAATAAATTATTTCATTTCTCAGGTATGCTTTTAAAGTGATTTTCCGACTTTCCCTTTCACCTCCCAAGCCTCCCTGATTACTTTCGAAAGCTTTTACAGACTTTATTTTACTTAGTATTTGTTTTTTCTTTTATGTCTTGTATATTAGGTACATTGCATTAGTACAGAATTTACCATGAGGAAGCATGGGGGTGAGAAAGGTGTACCCTTCCGAGTCCAGATAGATACATTTAAAGAGAATGAAGCTGGAGAATACGCAGATCATCTTCACTCAGCCAGCTGTCAGATCAAAGTTTTCAAGGTAGGGTGCTCTTTTACACTAAACATCTTTGCTTTTTTGTGCTGACAGAACATTGAACTTTCAGAAAGCATCAGGTTTGTAATAATTGATTACGTTTTTTTGCTCGTTTTTTTTTGGGGGGGGGGGAGAGAGAGTAAGTGGTTTCTTTTCCAAAACAAGATGCTGTTGGCTGATAAAGTACACTGTTCAGTATTTACTGTGTATATTGCTTTTCAGCTAATAACTTTCCTGGATCTGAACTCTCGAGTCCTCGTACAACCTATTAATTTTCCAAGACCTTTATTAAGCCTTTTGAGTGCTCACTTTATCCTCTTCCAGATGGCAGTGATTTAAATCTGCGCCCTGTTTGGGAGCAGTTATTTCTGCCAGGGCATAGATTTTAATCATTCTCGCCGCATGGCCCCATTACTCTCGCCGTTTGCGCCAATCACTCTACTGTCATAATGAGAGAACTCTGTGTGCCAGTCAGGAGCCGATTTCATTGGCTCCTGACACCATGATCACTATGAGCCAATATTAGGATATGAACTATGAGTTCTTGTGTGTCCGTCTTCTGCAGAGTCTCCATAAGAGACACCATTGAATAAGCACTGCATGCCTTTTGAGGTTTAGACCTCTATTTTGTTGATGTGGAGCTGGAACAGTCTTCAATACACTGGAATGACAAAAGACACAGTGAAAATATACATTTTCACATTGCAAAGACTGATGGTGAAAGTAAAGCTCAGATTGTTTGCCGTCTCAGTTCACAGGCTCATTAGAAGAAGGGGGTGACAGATGCTGAGAGGGTAGTGGAGATTATTGAATACATAAGCACTAAGAAACTATGGTGACAAACGGGCCTGGTTTGCCAAAGTCCATGAGGCTGCAAGAGTGTGACACAATTATAAACCTGTATTCAAGCTCCTGCCGTTGCTAGGGAGGTTTGAACTAACAAGCACGTTCTGAATGAGATCTAAAAGATCATACCTAGAGTGCACTGGGCAATCTGGCATACTTGGATTTACATAGTCTTTTTTAATTAAAGGCCAGGTCTTATTTATAGCTTATTTTGGCCTTTGGTCTCTGTACATGCACATGATCTCTCAGAAGTCACATAGGCAGGCAGCAAGTTCACATTTGCCTGCCAGTTATTCACAGTGGACTCTCATAAATCTTGTGCTTGATTAATAAACCTGTCCTCTATTTATAAAAGTGCAATGATTTGTGTTTTATGCAAATATGTAGTGCTGTTAAAGTGATCCTCTATACACATTGGAGAGGGCCTCTCCCTCGATAGAAATACTGCTTACTAGTACCTGGACCTCTTTTTATCTCAGTAATCGGCAATGTTGGAATATGGGGACCTTGTTGGATAAGATTTGCTACTGACCAACAAAATTTAGGACAATTTACTATTTATTTTTTCAATTAAGTTTTCCACATTCTTCTTTTCATCACTCAGTGACACTGAAGCTAAAAAAGAAAACTTATGATACAGAACAGAGCTAATGACCCTTTGAACTTCCCTGTAGTAAAACTGTATCTGAAGTTGTCTCACTGTTTCTTTGATGTATAAGTGCTCCAGAAAACAGCACTGTCTTAAGAAGTAGAACATTAGTAGCAAAGAAGAGTCTCATATATCTATGCAAAAGAGCGTCTCTGAGTTCTCATCTGTACTAGGCATACAATTCATTATCTCACGAGTTTATTTTCACTTCAGATTCCATATGACTTTCATATGTTCAGATCAATATATTTGCTGGCAATCGTTATCAAAGTACCAGCCCTACTGTTTGAGTTTATAGCCTCCCTATCATTATGTGGCAAAAGGCAGCTGCAGCATGAAATTTGTTTTGGGTTTCTTTTGTTTATTTTTTGCCTCGTCGCCTATCATCAGTACACTGTGCTGGTAATACATATCTTTGTAGTGGTTCATAAAATAGGAATTAAAAAAATATATATTTTCCACCCTATTCAATACCTGAGCTTGGTTTACTATTAACTATTAAACAGGCATTCAAAACTATCCGTATCACTGTATGAGGGTTTTAATTTCATTCACATGGTTTCCACAAGTGAAGAATTGTAATCCCTAAACCACTGATTACATTTATTGTCTGATCTGCTTCATTCCAAGGTGGTTCACTCTAGGAAATGCTCCCTTCTACAGGAGTACAACTGGTTTGACTACTATTCTGCAAGAGTCACTGTTTTCATGCCAGACTGCAGCTTTCAGCCTTGGGCACTTTTCCTTCAGATCATTTAAATATAAATGGCATTTCTCCAGCCATGAACCTTCACCTGCTGGCTGCAGTAAATTGACTCCTATTCACCAAATATGTGGAACAAAGGCAGAGTACAGGAATCTGTAATGGAAGCTCATCATCCACCCTCATCCACCCACCTGCTGTGAAAACAAGAGTAGCATATCTTTCATTAAGGTCCCTTCCCTGTACACCGGGCTATAGCTCTGTGTGCAGAGGTCTTCCTCACTGTTCTAATATATGCATTTTTTTTTATTTATGTGCTAAAAGAAGACCTACTGTGCACTGCATTAGCCACATTCCAAAATCATCTTTTAAAAAAAAATTTTTTTTTTGCAGGCACAAAATTTGCAAGATCTGCAAGCACAAAATAATCTGCACATTTTTGCGACTTGTCCTGGTGAGGGTAGCCATATTTGGGGTCGCAGCTGCCATAGTGATCCCAGTGCCTGACTTTGCATCCATATGTTTGTTACGGATATCATAATGCTTTTTGGGAAGCAGACCTTGAGATTTTTCCCTAAGCAGAGCCCTCTAATGGAAATTCCGTGGATACTTTTTACTAATGTAACCCCCGATATTTATTTTATTTATTTTTGTGTGTAAATAATATTGTTAGTATATTTTTAAGTAAGAACATCTTATGTATACAAACTTGGGAGTTGTTGGTGAGCTTTGTATCTCTCTAGGCCTCTTTCACATTACATAACGTGTGAACGAACACTATTTCGTGCACACATTATGACCTGTGGCGTGATGTCGGGAAGTTGCAGTTCAATGCTGATCAGCGACGCTAGTTCTAATTCACCCGACAGGAAAGCGCTGGCGCTGGACGATTAAAAGCTCCTAGATACGTTACAACATAACGCTCTGGAACGCTTTGTCTAATGTGAAAGGTAACATGAAAGTCTATTGCATCCTAGGAGCGATCCATCAAAACGCACGGATCAGCTCCTAGTGTGGAAGAGCTCTTAATGGGAATGTCCAAGCAAAATAAAAAGAGTTTCACTTACCTGGGGCTCCTACCAGCCCCATGCAGCCATCCTGTGCCCTCATAGTCACTCACTGCTGCTCCTGTCCCTTGCTGGCAGCTTGCAGACCTCGAAGGTCGGAGGGATGCATTGCGTACATTTTTACGCATTCCCGCTAGTGCAGGAACATTAACACACACACTTTTACGCATTACTGGTTCAATGTGTAAAAAATTTACGCATTTAACCAGTAATGCTTAAAAATGTATGTTAATGTTCCTGCACTAACGGGATTGCGTAAAAATGTACGCAATGCGGCCCGCCGACCTCCGAGGTCGGCAAGCTGCCAGCAAGGGACTGAAGCAGCAGTGAGTGACTACGAGGGCACAGGATGGCTGCATGGGGCTGGTAGAAGCCCCAGGTAAGTGAAACTCATTTTTTTATTTTGCTTGAACCTTCCCTTTAAGCTATATGTAAGCTCACCTGAAATAATTTTTATTATAAAATACAGAAGTCTATCTTCTCAAGCAATCTACCAAGTAAGAGCCCATTCTATTTCCTGCTGTGGGTCAGAACAAATGTGAGGAAAGATTCTCCGGAGAGACATAGGAAAGTCTGGGATTGGGCTAGGTTATGTGCAGAGAGTTTGACTTCATTCCAAAGTGGGCAAATTGGACAGTGCCAAAATATATGCTCCAGAGAGCCTTTCTGGCCACAACCTCTCCAACACAGATCAGTAATTATCACACTAGCAGCTCAAAACGAGCGCATAATCCAGTGGAAAAAACAATCGGGTGGGAAATGGAGCGGAAAAACATATCGTGTGTACCCAGCATTAGACTATGGTAGTGACATTAGACTGACTGTGGTAGGAATTAATTGTGGGATTCGCTGAGTGACATAACTGGACTGTAAAGTGCTGCAAAACAGGTCAGTGCTACCATATACAGTAAAAATACAAAATTACTGCCAGTGTGAATTCGAGTACAAAGCTGATGGGGCTAGATTTCTCTCATTAGAAATCCTTGGTAGAATATCTAGATTAGTATTTTGATGATCTTTTTGAAGCAATCGGATAACCAGATTTATGTACCATTAGGGGTTATACACACTGTAAACATTGCAGCGCACTTTTTGCATCACACGCATTTTTAAAATCCTCTAGGACATTAAGCTTTGCATAGAAAGCAATGTCGGTCATTCCCACTACAGATGGTCCCCTGATAGCAAACCGGTTCTCCTGCGGGGAGTTTGTAATTTTTTAATATGTTTGTAAGTCAAGTCATGTGTTATACGTAGTGAAACTTGGATAAGCCATTTAATTTCTGACAACTCTGCATTTGGACATATAGTACAGTGTTCTCCCCAGAATTTTTTTTCCAGCTGGATGGCATGAAAAAGTAGCTGAGTGGAGTAAAATGGGCGTGGCTATGACATGGGGTGGAAAATGGGCGTGATCAGGACATGGGCATAGCTAACTGTAATGTAACGATGTAACTCAAAAGGGCCCTGATTTTTTTTTTTTTTATTCTTTTTTTTTTATTTTTTTTTTTTTGGGTGTCTAGTGCTGTGGGTAGGAAAGTAGGTTGGGGTGGTGGCTAGTGGGGTGGGTGGATTGGTAAGTAGGTCGGGTTTGTGTGGTTGCAAAGTTGGTCAGGCTAGTGGGGTGGGTAAAAAGATCAGGCTGGAGGCTAGTGAGTGGGTAGGTACGTAGGTCCCTCCCTCTCGGATAGCATTGCAGCAGGTCGCTCCTTACATCATATGCTGTGAAATCTGATCCTCTGCTGCTTCCCGAAGGTCTCCCCCAGCTTCAGCACCCGCTGTCAGACAGGATGCAGGCCGTGGTACTCATTCCTGCTTATCACCCGGATTCCTCCATCCACCTCGGTACTCATCCCTGCAGATCGCCCGGATTCCTCCATCCTCCTCTGCCAGCCAGTGGCGTGCGTGCCAACCACTGTGGGGTGGGTCCACGGCGAGGAAAATTTACATGCAGGGTAATGCTGCAAATAACCCCTAGTGGAAACTAGCGCTATGTCCTTTCACACCATACTCTTCGAGTTGCGAAAAGATCACAGTGGAGGTGGAAAGTTGCAACACGCGGTAGAAGTGTCATGTGAAGCATACATTAAACATGTTACACTGCCACCGTAAACGCACGTTGTGCACTGCTTTGCCGGAACCAGCTTTACTGCACCCTATGTGAGCATACCATGTGATGCGATGATATTGCAAAGGAATGCAGCAGACACAGTGTAAAAGAACCCTTAGAATTTGCATGGCTTCATTTTCAAAGTAACATTTTGCTTCTCAACAGGCAGAAATCCTCAATGCAGAATAAAAACTTTGAATCATCGATTATATATTAAAAACAAAATTCATTCCCTAATAGCTGATTAATCAGCTGTCAACTCTCTTTCGAAATCTTATTAACCCTAAACAATATATTGAATCAACCCTAAAAAGCTAATCGAGCAAAAGAAAATGAAGGATCAGAAATAAAAAATGACATACCATGATTATATTCCTCTCCTCTCCTGATGGGGAATAACCAGGACAGAAGTGCAGGAAACTCTTTTGGAACTACAAATTCATGCAACCTAACTCTGCACACCCCCACCAGTCACAAATATTTTGCTGGAGTTGGGGCTTAAAGTGATTAAATACGTCAAGGGAATAAAATCTGAAACAAACATAACACTGGAATTCGGGGCATTTTTTTAAAATTTACTTTCCAAGTATTTTCACATCACAGTCAAAGTAAAGTAAAAGCCCAGGGACTGGTAGGCATAGCTCGCCTGCAGCAGCGTGTTCACCAGAGTGTAGCAGATACCTCTGTCGGTTCTTGCTTCAACAGTGATTGAACGGAACAGAGGCTTCTGTGCACCGGACCGATCCTCACTATTCATTCAGCGAGACGCCACCGAATCCCACCAGCATCATGACTTACCAGATCCACCAGAACTACGACAAGGAGAGCGAGGCTGGAGTCAACCGCATTGTGAACACGCTCCTCCGTGACTCCGTCGTTCTCAGGTTCACCGCATAGCAGCGCTAGGACCCTGGTGACCTCACACCACGTGACCGCCGTGCGGGTCGGGTCGGCGAGGCCTCCTATTGGCTGGTGGGTGGTGCAGACGCGCATTGATTTGTGGGAGACACTGACTCATCCCGCCCTGTACACTGTGAGCTTGAAAAGTGTCCCCTGCTCAAGGCTTCGTGGCGGCCATTTTCTTGTGGATCCCCGCTTTAAAAAAAGGCGCCGGCGGGGTTTCTAAACAGATGGGTGGGATTTCTAAACAGCTGATTTGTTTCAGCTACTTACAACAGTTTATACTATACTGTAACATGAAACAGAAATATGTAATAAACGACAATTTGTAATTTTAAGACCACTTTGTAAATGTACAACAATGTAACGCGTCATTTGTAAGTAGGGGACTGTCTATATAAGCTTTGCAGTGGGTTTATGCACAGCTACTAATGGTTTATAGCAGTGTTCTCCAAACTTTTTCGGTCAAGGGCCAGGGTCAACATACTTCAGACTGCTAGGGGGCTGGAGCATACATAAAATGATGTAGAAAAACGTAACATAGCCTAGGTATTGCAGACAGCGCCTATTAACATGGGCAGCCCTCATGTCTCCCAATTGCCAGAGCAGATGTTATGTCCCCAACACAGCATGTGCAGATAGTATTCCCTCCATCATAGCATGTGCAGGTAGTATCCTCCCAACACAGCATGTGCAGATAATATGCCCTCCAACACAACGTGCAGCAATTACGCCACCAACACAGTGCAAATATTGTGACCCTAACCTAACAAGTCATATGTTAGCCATAATGTCACCCAATAGCCTGAAAAAGCCTGCAGCACAATCTCACCCATGCACACACAATCTCTGTAGAAACGTATGCAGTACAACACTCAATTTCCCCTTCGTAATGGAACCATAACATTCCTGCGCAGCACTGAACAAAATATGTGATTATGCTTGCTAAAAGTTATCCCCTCCACACAGTTACCCAGAAGCCAACCAATGACAGCAAATTTCTGGCTTCAATGTGGAAAGGTGGTGCCAGAATTGCTATTCTACTGTATATGCGGGCCACCAATATTTAAAGATGCAGCAGGCCACATCTATAAGTAAGTTTTTTGCATGCGGAGGGCCGGTAAAAAGGCTTAGGGGGTTGCATTCGGCCTGTGGGCCTTAGTTTGAGGACCACTGGTTTATTGTGTGAAAAGGCATTTTGCATTTTCCAAACATTGAACTTTGTGGGGGGGGGGGGGGGGGTGTTATGTTTAGTTTTTCAATTCTGCCCAGAGCCCTGCATTGTCCGTGTCTATAGATTAGGCTAATTCTATGGAGTTGCTTCAGTAAAGCCATTTTTTGCAAGCAGTTTAATGACTTGTCCTAAATATCAGGTGAGCAGTTTTTCTTTTCCTTGGGGGCCTCAGTGACCTATAATCAAGGACACTTTTAGCAGGCACTTAAGGAATTCATTAAGAATGCAGGGCTTATTAGTTGAAGCCAGGTGTGTCAATGTCATTGCTTTACAGGTTATGCAGTTTGGAGTGAATGTGATTTCACTTCATTTTTTCTGATTTACAAAGATTTTATAGAAGATGGGCGTGTACAGGTCTGTACACACACTTGCTTAATGTTGGCTGAGGCAGCCAATAATTCTGCATGTGCAGCAGCTCCTGACTCTGCTAGTGATCTGCCCAGTAGATCAACTTAGCTGAGTGATGGCCAATTGCTTTGTGCGCAGCTCTCGCCCTGCCGCTGCATGACTCCACGTCTGGGCTGCTCCATCGCCCCCTGCCTTCCTGCATTGCAACTGAAAGGTTGTCGGCTGTACAGCTCACTCTGCTTTTGTACTGCATCAGCCCAACAATGTTGCCAGATGAATCCGGACACAATCCCTAGTTGACAAGCCACTCGTGTGGGCCTTAAAAGGACGCTTAAGCCAGGTATAAAAAAAAAGTTTTACTTTCCTGGGGCTTCTGCCAGCCCCTGTAGCTGTCCTGTGCCCTTGCAGTCACTCACGGAGCTTCCGGTCTCCCGCCGCCAGCTAGTTTTGTTTTTGCCGACAGGCTTGGCCATGCGTATTTTTCTTTGCGTTCCCGTCCGCAATAGCGTTCTGCGCTTTTGCAGGATGCTAATGAGGACAGGAACATGAAGAAGAATATGCATGGAAAGGCTGGCACAGAACGCCTGCCCACTCCCTGTCGGGGGCCTGTCAGCGAAGATAAAACTAGCTGGCGGCAGGGGACCGGAGGCTCCGTGAGTGACTGCGAGGGCACAAGATGGCTGCAGGGGGGGTGGTAGAAGCCCCAGGCAAGTAAAACTGATTTTTTTTTTTTTTTTTTTTTTTTTTAAATTCTTGACTTAAGTGTTCCTTTTAACACAATCTGAAAGTCTTGTTGGAAACCGATATCAAGTAAACCATCCATGACAAAATGTGCTTGTGCCAAAAGCAGAGTTGTGCACAGGGACAATCCTGTGTCCTTACCCCAATACCTGTTCATTTTTGCACTTGCTTCCCCTTCCCATATTACTTGTTATCCATTCCTTTTCCTATCCAGCATTTTCATGTGACCTTTTAAGTTCTAATAAGAAAACATGCAGGTGCAATAGACATTAACTCTACATGTTCACCATTTACCACCATCCATTAAGGGGTTAAAACAGGCATCCGCAGGTGCATTTTGGCAGACTGCACGTTTAGTCCAAATATGATGTTAATAAACGTTAATTTTGCATCAAGTGGACAACTGAAGAGAGAGGTATATGGAGGCTGCTATATTTCCTTTTAAGCAATACCAGTTGCCTGGCAGCCCTGCTGATCTCTTTGGCTGCAGTATTGTCTGAATAACACCAGAAACAAGCATGCAGCTAATGTTGTCAGATTTTTACAAAACTGTCAAACACCTGATCTGCTGCATGCTTGTTCAGGGTCTATGACTAACCATGTTAGAGGCAGAGGATCAGCAGGAATGCCCAGCAACTGGTGTTGCTTAAAAGGAAATAAATATGGCAGCCTCCATATAATTTACAACAGTCAGGGCCGCCATAAGAAATTTAGGGCCCCTCACACATCAGGCCTGGCCCCCCTCCTCCCTGGGCCCACCCACTGGTTGCTGTGCCTGCACACTAGCCACCTCTCCCCCGTGTCAGTGCACAAGGTGTGCAGAGGCGAAAAATGTGCATGGCTCCGACACTGAACAAAGCGGCATGCACAGCGTGATGTGGCAAAAAGTGGGTGTGACCATGGTATGTGGGTGGAGCCAAATACTAGCAAAATACAGGTAGTCCCCGGTTAACAAATAGGAACTTGTAGGTCCGCTTTTATCCTTCATCCGTTCTCTTCTGTCCCCCTCTTTTCTTCCTGTGCCTCTTTTGTCCCCCTCTGTCTTACCTCAGTTTGTGCCTCTTTTGTGTCTCTGTGTGACCTCATGTTCCTGGCTCATCTATTTTCTCCCTGTGCCTCTTTTGTCCGCCTCTGTTCCCCCTGTGCCTCTTTTACCCCCCCTGTTACATCTTGTCCCCTTCTGTCTCCGCTCGTCCCCCTGTCCTAGCCAGGCATAGGTGCCCCCAGTATAGGTATCCAGGCATAGGTGCCCCCAGTATAGGTAACCAGATATAGGTGGTGCCCCAGTATAGGTAGCCTGGTGTAGATGCCCCCAGTATAGGTAGCCTGGTATAGCTGGTGCCCTAGTATAGGCCAGCAAGTTACAGGTGCCCCAGTATAGGTATTCAGCTATAGGTGGTGCCCCGGTATTGGTAGCCTGGTATAGTTGCCCCCCCCCCCCCCTCCAGTATAGGTAGCATGGCATGTGTGGTGCACCAGTATAGGTTAGCCAGGTACAGGTGCACCCAGTATAGGTTGCAAGTTATAGGCACCCCAGTATAATTAGCCAAGTATAGGTGTTGCCCCCAGTATGGGTAGCTAGGCATAGGTGGTTCCAGCCCCAGTATCCAGGTATAGGTGGTGGCCCAGTATAAGTAGCCTGTAGCCAGATATAGGTGGTGCCCCAGTATAGGTAGCCAGGCATAGGTGGTGCCCCAGTATGGGTAGCTAGGCATAGGTGGTTCCAGCCCCAGTATCCAGGTATAGGTGGTGGCCCGGTATAGGTAGCCTGTAGCCAGATATACGTGGTGTCCCAGTGTAGAAGGTCCGCTGTAGCAGGCTCACTCATCTGCTCCCAAAGTTCAAGCTCTGATGTCACTCTTCCCTATGGAACGCGGTGTGCTGGTTAGTGAGCCACAGGCCCGCAGCCAGCACATGTGGCTTTTCCAGCGCTGGTGGGGGGGGAGGCACAGGGCTCCCAGAAGCCCTGGGCTTCTCACTGCAGTGTCAGTCGTGTGTCCCCTCCCTGGCTGCCCTGAAACTAACCAGTTGTCCTTTAAGCAAATGGTTTATAAGCTTAGCAGACATTTCTATCTGTAGAGCTAATTCTAAATAGAACTTTCCAAAAGTCCTCAAATTTATTCAACATAACCATTAGCAGGTCTAGCAGAAGTACTTACATAGTTTTCACAGTGTGTGACAACCACAAGTGCAGCATTTTCAGCTAAAACCATTACTGCAGTCCAAAACCATACTGATAATTGTGGTCAGGGAGAGCAGGCAAAATGTCTCCCATCCTCCATATACTTTATGTGCTCTTTGGGATTTACACACACACACACACACACACACACACACACACACACACACACACACACACACACACACACACACACACACACACACACACACACACACACACACACACACACACACACACACACACACACACACACACACACACACACACACACACACACACACACACACACACACACACACACACACACACACACACACTCTCTCTTCATTGCTTCTTCTAGTTAGTGCCCCACCTTTTGTACAGTGGTTCTCACCTATTGCTCACTTTCTGTTACTTTGCAGAGTTGCCCTCACATGACCTTGTTTTGTACTGTGTGCAGTTGGCGCCCATCTTCTTTCTCCACCCAATCATATGGGATAGCATTGTCAGACATGCCTAAGTATGGATGAAAGGGATTTGGCCCACGTCACTAAAGCGGCAATTGCTGGCTCACTTTGTAAGCGCTGCTCTGCAAGGAGAGGTCTACTGGCATAGGGCTTGGGATGGAAGAATACCAGAATTGTGGAAAGCCAGCAGATATTGACACTATAGCAGAACCTCCTGTAATCTCTCTTACCATTCCTGTATCAGTACTGCAAAATCAACCACCACCCTTGCATACTACTGGGGTAAAGGAAACCACATTGTCCCCATGTATTCACACTGTCCTCATGAATATCTCCAGTCCAAAGCACAGAAATGTTATATATCGGTAACATAGATTTGCATGTCAATATGTATATATTATATACTTGTGCTCCATTTTGTGACTCTTGGTGCAACTTCCTTTGCTTTCCTTCCTGGTAACTGTTTAGCCGAAGGGAGCAGATCGAAAGCAGAAAACTGACCGAGAGAAGATGGAGAAAAGAACGCCGCAAGAGAAGGAAAAATATCAGCCCTCATATGAAACGACCATCCTAACAGAGGTAAGTCTTGTTACTCGTATAACCGCTTTACTCCACTAATTGTGATTTTAAATTGCGTGTACACATCTTGGTAGAGGAACTCAGTCCTCTGTCCTGTAACTTGTGAACTTATTATTCAGACTAGTGAGTGATATAGCTGCTATAATACTTTGTTTAGTAATATCTGTTATAAATGCATTTAAAGTTTAGCAGGCAGAAACCTAGCTAGTAGACACTTGGCTTATGAAATAGTTTATCAGGATTAGTTAGCTAAATTGAAAAGGGTCTATAAAAAAAAAACCTCACCAGATACTGTATTGATACAAATTTTGGATATGTATAATATTTGACACATTTATATATTGACACAAATTTTTGCCTAGAATTATTTCTGCCCCATTGTTCTTGGTTTTAACCCATGTCCCTTTAGAACACTCCTCCCCTTACAGTAACCTCCTAACCCCTTACCCCTATCCTCTAACCCTTCCAATATATGTCTACCCATAAGGGAACTCCCATAAAGGAGGTTTGCAACACTAAATGCCATTGAGGGCTAGGGGGAGTTCGATTGAGTTATCTACAGGGGGCTGCTCGTGTAGCTCTTCGTCCCTGTGATGGTTGCCCTCTTGTTGGCAGCCACCCGCACTTCAAAGGACACGCTTCTAAAGCTTGCTCCCGGTCGATGTGCATGCTGGGAGCTGTATGCCGCAATGCATGCCGGGAGTTGTTGTACATAAATCTCCCTGGCGGGAAATGAATGCACAACTTCAATCTGCAGATCCCGGCAAGCATTGTGGCATACAGCTCCTGGCATGCATTGCTGCTGGGAGCAAGCGTCAAGAGCAGGTCCTTGGACGTGCGGCCGGCTGCAGGTGGGATCGTGATCACAGGGATGGGGAGGAGGGGAGGGCTACACAAGCAGCCCCCCGTAGGTAACCAGTAGTGCTCCCCCTAACCCCCAAGCCTCCCAATTGGTCTTTTATGTAATAAATGGTTTAATTAGGCAATATAAAGGCTTAATAACTCCCTTTGCTTTTAGTTTTTCTGCAACTGGCATCTCTACACCAACTTCTTGGGATGATTGGAAGTACTTGTAACCTTATGCTCATGTTTCTAATGGCTATAGGCACCCCATTTCTGTCCAAATTGTAAAGGTAGATGTTTCTAATGCATATATTCACATGATGTTTGTTTTGACACGGTGTACAAGTAAGGGGATGCCTGACAAATGCTGTGACCATCTGATAACTGATTTGGAACCTTTTCCTTTACAGTGCTCACCATGGCCAGAGATTTCATATGTGTCAAATGCCCCCTCTCCTGGTTTTAACAGTTCACATAATAGTTTTACTATTGGGGAAGGGTAAGTTGATTTTGACGTTTTGAATCTGTAAACTGCATACATTTACACGCTATTGTGATCAGAGCTGGTAGCTATGGAATATAGAGCCATATTTATGTAAAGGGTAATATTTGTCCAATCCCAGTACCCTGAAAAGTTTGTGAATGAGTGTTTGATTTCAAAAAGTATTGTGGTATATCTAGCAAAATTCTAGTTAGATTACCCTTTTGAGTGAAGTAATAAAAAAATGTATTAAATGTTTAGTATTTAGGACTACAACTGTTACCAGGTCTTTCTGGGCTTATCACATTTTCCATTACCTTTGGGTAGAGCAAAACCAGGGCAAGAGATACTTCCTACATCATTTGAAAATCTATGCTCCAATCGGGGCTGTGGAGTCGGTCCAAAAATCATCCAACTCTGACTCCTCCGTATATGAAAAAACTGACTCCAGGTACCCAAAATTACTCCAACTCCTAATTCTAAAACTTACCATGGTGGTGGATTTGGTACAAACATTTTCAGACTCCCGACTCCTCAGTTTATGAAACCTCCGACTCCAAGTACCCAAAATTGCTCCGACTACACAGCCCTGGCTCCAATTATTATTATTATTATTATTATTATTATTATTATTATTATTATTATTATTTAGTATTTATATAGCGCCGACATATTACGCAGCGCTGTACAATTTATATATATATCTTGTCACTAACTGTCCCTCAAAGGAGCTCACAATCTAATCCCTACCATTGCCATATGTCTATATTATGTAGTGTAAGTACTGTAGTCTAGGGCCAATTTTAGGGGGAGCCAATTAACTTATCTGTATGTTTTTGGAATGTGGGAGGAAACCGGAGTGCCCGGAGGAAACCCACGCAGACACGGAGAGAACATACAAACTCTTTGCAGATAGTGCCCTGGCTGGGCTTCGAACCAGGGACCCAGCGCTGCAAGGCAAGAGCGCTAACCACTACGCCACCGTGCTGCCCAATGACCCTCTTTCCTAAGGGAGCCTTTTCCAAGCTATACTCCATTTTTAATCAACCACCCATCACCCTAAAACTTAAATATATTTGTTGGACTGGGAGGCAGACCTAGGAATATACATGTCAGACAAGCAAGGTGCCCAGTGCCATAATATTAGGCCTGAACGGTTTAAGGAAAAGATTGAACTGCAAGATTTCTGCCAAAAATTGCGATTTCGATTCACAACGATGGATCACCTCTTCGGTGGTGAGTATGACCAGTATAGGTAAGCCAGGTATAGGTGCCCCCAGTACAGGTCAGCCATCCAGATCCCCTTTAGTGTATATAGGCAGATTCCCCCTCACTATGTTACCTGCCCTGCTCTAGCTCTTCCTCCAGAAAGTCATGATCTTCCTCTCTGCACTGCCCCACAGAAAGCTGCTGCAAAGAGGCAACGAGCATTCACCCAGTAACTGCAGGGCCTGTCATAGGAAGTGACCTCATGTCACTTCCTGTAGGCCATAGTTATTGGGCAACGCTCACCACCACAGAGGCAATGCAGCAAAGGGGATTGGGACTCGCTGGAGGAGGGGGCCGGAGCAGAGCAGGTACAGGCGGCAGCACGGGAAAACTGCAGCTTTGATGATCTCAAGATCGTCATGCACCTGATCACGATTTTGGTTTAAAAACTGAAAATTATTCAGCTCTACCTGATATGCTGTCGAGATGAAGCCTCCAGACTTCTAACCTGGAGACCTCTCTAAAATAACTCTGTAGAACTTGAGCCAGTGGAAAGTCATAGATTGGACCCAACCCGCCCTAAGGGCTGGTGCACACCGAGCGGGTTTACTGGCGTTTTTACAGCCGCTTGCGGCTGTGGATACGCTACGGTAATGTATTTCAATGGGGTGGTTCACACCAGAGCGTGAGGTGTTTTGCTGAAACGCATACTCCCGGGCTGAGGCATTTTTTGGATTGCGGAGGAGTTTCTGCCTCCAATGTAAAGTATAGGAAAAACGCAAACCGCTCTGAAAAGCGCCAGTTCAGAGCGGTTTTGCAGGCGGTTTTGTTACAGAAGCTGTTCAGTAACAGCTTTACTGTAACAATATATGAAATCTACTACACCAAAAACGCTTCCCAAAACTGCAAAACTCTTCATAAAAATAAAAAAGCATTTCAAAAACCGCTAGCATTTTGCGGATCTGCTAGCGGTTTTTGGTGTGGCCCAGGCCGGAGTGCTTATGAGGCTGCCAGGATGAGTGGTCCACACTTGGTGGACATGCCCCATTGTCTCACACTTCTGGACTAGCCTTCAGTCTACCCTGACATGTAGTCTTTGTGTTCATGGACTACAATACTTTCTAGTACCAGCAAAAACCTACATTGCCTTTCAGTGAATCAAACCTACCCTGTCTGTGCCTCAATGCCATATTCCAGGGAAAAATTACCCAACTTTCTACAATTTTGGAACCTTGGACTTATTTTAGAGATGGGTTGGGTCTTCAATCTATACTACAAGCTTAATACTGGTGCATTGTTTTAGTTTTTTTTTCCCCCTGCTAACCTTACAACCTTGCCTGTAAGCTGAGTTGCTTAATTTATGACTTGTCCCGTGCCATACCTCTTTTATGTTATGATTACTTATGCCTGTAGTTTTGTACTCTGCTAGCGGCTCTTGTTACTTTATAGGAATTTGCTCAGAGTAATGGTTTGTACTGCTGTGCTACAAGATTTCAATAAACCTTTTTTGAAACTAAAATAAAGCTGTTAACCTACCTTTGAGCTCACTTGCAGACTAATGCGACACAACATTCCATAGAACCACAGTCATACAAGAGGCAGCGTAATATTGCACAAATGTTGCATCCTTCTGTATTAGTCCCCTAACTTATGCTGACTTTGAGCAGGGAACAAGGCCATCACAGCTACAGGGGATTGTTACGTTTACTATATGGGATTGTTGGTTACCGCATGCATTTATTCTCGGGACCCACTGGCGGTGCTTTTAAGAAATCAGAAAAGCGCATTTGATTTTCAAAATGCATGATTTCCGGAGTGATTTTCACCTGCATCCCTTCAATACGATCACTCTTTAAATGCTGCAGTTATTTGCACTCTTGTATGACACCAGTTGTGCTTTCTAATAAAAAAAAGTTTTTGAAACTAAATGCTGTAGTTAGATTTCTTGATATCGCATCACTCCAATGGAACCACCCTCATAGGTTTCCACTGTTGCAGTGCTTTGCTGATGGGGACACCACTGGTGTGCTTGGGCCTAGAGGTGGCCACACATCATACAATTTTTTTAAATATCTGTTTAATTTAAGAATTGCAATCAATTTTTCTGACTGATTGTAACATTCCAAAAATATGACCAATGTACCACACACCTGTGTTAAATTTTTCCCTAACTGTGATAAAAATGATTGGAAACTCTGACAAAATTGCTAGGGTGTGTATATTAATAAATTGACAATCTAAGGGCTGTGGAGTCGGTCCAAAAATCCACCGACTCCGACTCCTCAGTTTAGGATTCCACCGACTCCTCGACTCCCGACTCTTCTAATTTGCATATTACAATTTTGTTGATTAAAAGTATGTAACATGAAATTCGTCTCTTAACTGCCAACGCTTAGGAATTTTACAAGACAACTGAAGTGAGAAGGATATGTAGACTACTATATTTATTCCCTTTAGACTAAAACTAGTCCTTGGTAAGAGTACTCGTAAAAGGTACAAACCGGAACAAAGAACATCTATCAGGTCCCAGGCAATGTAACTGTGGGTACATGTAAGAGTGATGTGCAGGTACTCTGCAGGGGAATGAGGAGATTCTTCCTCTATTACACATTCTTCATGCACAATCTGAACAAGGTTTATGGGTGACAGACAACACCTCTGTGTTCAATGTGCACAGCATTCTCAGTGGATTCCCTGCAGCTTTGTGGGGAGTGCATATGTAGAGTATAGTACTACTGTGTAACAAAGTAAACCTGAGACTGATGAAATTAAAGTTTTATACATACCTGGGGCTTCCTCCAGCCGCCTTCAGGATAATCCAGTCCTCGTTGTCCTCCTCCACCACCTGGATCTTCTGCTATGAGTCCAGGTACTCGAGCCAGTCGGGCGTAGTGCGCATGCACACACTCCGCCACCAGGAGCATACTACACCTGTGCAGCACTATTGCGCAGGTGCAGAATGTTCCTGGCTGTGGGAGCGGCATGCAGCCGGACAGCGCTGACTGGCTGAATTACCAGGACTCATAGCAGAAGATCTGGGTGGTGGAGGACAGCGAGGGACTGATTAGCCTGAAGGGGGCTGGAGGAAGCCCCAGGTATGTATAAAACTTTACTTTTCATCCGTCTTAGGTACCCTTTAATTTGCAGTCACTAAACCAAATTTTAACAACATATCAAATTATTTGATTTCATCAGCAAAGGGAGTGCATACATTTGCATAAACCAGCATCAGTGCAGAATTATTTCCAGCTCATTGACCATCTCTATTAGTGACACGGCTACACATCAGGCTTTATTCTTACAGCATAGATGTTATTTAGTATGTATAAGAGATTCCTGTGTACACATCATATATACAGTCACAATCAGATATGTATATCTGACCTTAAAAATACGGGGACTGCTTTATTGAAGCAGCACAAGTAACTAATTTTGATTGGTTTATTTCATTTTTGTGGACTAAGCACAGCTATTACTGTATATATACATTATTTTTAATGACTATTATCTGAGAAATAGAACATTTTATCATATTTTCTATTTTAATTACAGTTACAAATTCATTAGGAGTCGGAGTCGGTGCATTTTTTCCCGACTCCAGGCACCCAAAATTGCACGACTCCGACTCCACGACTCCGACTCCACAGCCCTGATCTAACACACACCATACAATCTTTAGAGAAATTGAAGAAAAATATCTGGCATTCCGGATAGATAAAAATCGAAAAAAAACGGGAAATCCGATCGGATTTTTCAGTCGAATGAAAAAAAAGCTTTCGATTCTTTTGGGAGATCCGATCGTTTTTATCGAATTGCTGTAAAATCTGATCATTTTATTGTATCGTGTGTGGCCACATTAAGTGTTTGTTTTCTGGGCTATTAAAGAGGCTCAGTGAGGCTCAGTTATTTTGATGCCTGCAGCTTTACATCCATATTCCTCTCACTTGAGGTTCCCTTTAAAAATATGCTTTCCTTCAGAGCCAAGGTAATCCACTACCAAAACCATCCCTGTATGATTATCTTAGAAACCTTATCACAGCAAGTGTAGATTGCCGGAAAGAAAGCTGAAGGTGGGTACACATATCAGATAAGGCTAGTTTCACAGTGGGACGTTAAAGTCCCACGTTACAGCAGCCAGTAACGCAGCCTAACTCACAGCACTGTAAAATCAATGTGCTGTTCACAGTGCACACGTTGCGTTACATTGTAACGCAGCACGTTTAAGTGCTGCATGCTGTACGTTATACTTGGCTAAGCAGCGTTAGCCTGTTTGCACATGCACAGTAATGTTGGAGGAGGAGGAGGTCTCCCCTCCTCCTCAGCGGCCAGCCACATGGCTAATTAATATTCACTGCACTGTGGTGACTCATAGTGGGACTGTAGGGTTGTCCGGATCATGAACGAATCGTTCACTTGATCCGGATCTTTTTTGTGAGTCGAATCATCCAGATCATCACAATGTTTGGTTCACAGTGGATGTCTGTCTGGAAGAAACTGGAACATACAGAATGTACAGTGCAGGGAAAGTCCTGTCCTGCTAGTCATTTCACCCAGTCTGCTTCCCTAGTAAAATGATTCAAATGATTCGGTTCAAAGATCCGGATCTTTTCAATGATCCGATTCAAATGATCCGAATCCTTAAAAAGATCTGGACTTCCCATCACTATCCTGCAGCGGCTGCTTTGAGAGCTGCATAACGCAGCTCAATCTGACGTCCAACTTCAACACCACCATGCGTTGCGTTAGGGGCACAATATGCGGCCTTAACGTCCCCTAAAACGCAACGTCTTGGTGGGAAAGAGGCCTAAAAGTCTTTGGAAAATGAAAGATCACAGAACAATTTTACCCCCTTCCGTATAGTATGAAAGCCATACCTCCACAGTCTATTCTATTGAGCTGAACTCCCCATCAGATAAAAATCTTTGCAAGATGCTGTACACAAAGATTCTGTCAAATCCAGACTGAAAAGCCACCTGTTTAGCCTAGCATTTCCAGACTTAAAAAATTCTTCCTCTGTACCACGATGGTCGGAGGCATGCTTACGCGCTTTGAGTCCCATGGGAGAAAAACGCTTTACAAATATTATTTGTTGTTGTTGTTGTACACATGCATCAGATCAGTATCTGCAAAATATCAGTTCCTGCAAAAGATCCGTTCCTGCAAAATGCATTCATAGTCTGATATCTGCAGATCCTCATACACACCTTGTTTAATGGGCAATCATCTGCAGATCTGAAGATCCATCCTGGTGATTTTTGGCAGGAACTGATTTTTGGCAGGAACTGATTTTTGGCAGGAACTGATTTTTGGCAGGAACTGATTTTTGGCAGGAACTGATTTTTGGCAGGAACTGATTTTTTGGCAGGAACTGATTTTTTTGCATGTGCACAGCATCTTTGTGTGCAGCATCTTGCAAAGATTTTTATCTGATGGGGAGTGCAGCTCCATAGAATAGACTGTGTAGAGTATGGCTCTCATACTACATGGGAGGGGGTAAAATTGGTCTATGAGCTTTAATTTTCCAAAGACTTTTATCTGATGTGTGTACCCACCTTCAGCCCTAGTTCAGGTAGTTTTATCACTATGTATTACCTTATCTCTATTGCACTGTCAGCATAAAGAAATACGGTGGGAAGGCACAGACACAAAAGGCTAAATAGCAGCCATAATATTGTATGCGGAAGTGAGTGAAAATGCAAAAAGGTTTAGTTTGTTGATTTTTATGGCTTCTCATTTTGCATTTACCGCATCATGCTTTTTAATTGAAATGTGATATTTATCACCACCACATGCTTGGTTAGTAATTGTTTGATTTTCTGCTTTTAGCAATAGTTCTCCGAATCATCAGCCAGAACCCCCAGCACCCATCATTGATGTAAGTGCACCAATGACGCCCATTCAGGTAAGTTATGCCTTTGACCAGGCCCTAAATGGTATATGTGAAGAGCTCTGTGTTAAATCAAGTTAGTGCATGGACAGAGCCGCCATATACTATTTGCTTGCTCTAAAATAGTCTGCCCCTTAGTCATGTGTCCTTTTGTGGCTGTATAGTGTTGTAGGGACTCTTGATGAGCTGAGAAGTGTAAACGTTAAAAGAAAAAGCAGCCCAAAGTTTAATGTTCCATACATCTATAGTTGGCTGTTAATTATTAAGCCAGACCTCTTTATTGCTATTTTAGCAGCAGTGATCATATACGTATAAATTTCATGAATCATTTTCGTGGTTTTCACTCTAAGCATTGTCTTTGTTGTTTCTGTGTCTGTGTGGTTTGTCTCCAATTACTGTTAAATCCGTGATTTTATTACAGCTGCAGAATCTCTCAAAAGCATGTTTGCAAAATAATGTTAATTGCAATCACTGGAAGGCCTGTGTCATTCTAATTCCAGCAAGGTTGTAGCTCAGTTCAGTGATTTTTCTCCAGCAGTAACTGATTCCTTCACCCTGCATCTGTTAATGGTGAATGGTGTGCTTACACCAGCTATTTATAACTGTACATACTGTACAAACTTTAGCTCCAAATTGTAGCTCTGTACTATTGAATTTAGTTGACTACCTTGTGCCCTTATATGTAATTTCCCCTTATATAACCTGCCCTATAAGGTTTAGAACTATACTGCTTTCATATTAACCAAGGGGGCAAGAAGTAAGTTGTGGACAAGGCACCTATTTGTAGGATTACAGCATTAAATGGATACAGTGGTGATGGGGTAAAAGTCACATGATTACTTGTAAAGTTCCATGGTGATTGGAATTTTCATCATGGCTTAGGGTGGATACACACATCCTAATTTGGTTGACCAATGACTGGCCAGTTTTATGACTCCTATGTAATATGAGTGTTTACCTACAACTGTGCATAGTATTCAGAATCTGTTGGCCCTCATACTACATGGAAGTAGTAACATTGTCCAATCATTGTCCAGTCAATACTGGATGTGTGTTCGCACCCTTAGCTTTGTCTTCATCAGAAGGAAGGAACAATAGGTTGCAGTAAAATACTTAGGGTAGAGGTGGGTGGGTTAAAGTGTTCACCCAACCTTTTTCACCTCAGATAAGAATGGCATGTTTTCCTTAAAGTGAGCAACACCATTGTTTGTGCCCTGTTATAGTGCACCTTTGAGATGGCTGTTTTGTTGTGCCTTTAGGTCATGGATTACTAAAGGATTAATTTTAACTATCTGCAACTTACTTCTAGGCTTAGTAGAAATATCCACGTGCAGAAGCTGCTTTTTTAATCTTTCTTCATGATTGTTTGGATTTAACACAGGTTCCTGTGACTTTAATTTCCTCTGGTTCCTCCTAGACTTGCTCCTTACATCTGTTCTGTTTAGCTAGCTGCTATCTGCAGATTGCTAAATCGATGGTCCTGTAATTGCACAAAGCCTGCCTCATAGCAACAGATTTGTCTGTACAGCACTTGGCCTCACCCTAAACGGTTTTCTGATGAACAAAGTCCCTATAAAAAGCAGGGCTGTGGAGTCGATACAAAAATCGTCCAACTCCGACTCCGGGTACCCAAAATAGCTCCGACTCCTCGACTCCAACTCCTTAGTCTAATACCAGGGCTGTGGATTTGGTACAAAAATCATTCGACTCCGACTCTGACTCTTCAATTTATGAAACCACTGACTCCAGGCACCCCAAATTACTCAGACTCCACAGCCCTGAAAAAAAGTGGAAGGGACAAGGCAGAGACCGAAGGATGCTTGGGGATATAGTGTTCAACAAAGTAGTTAATGTGTATTTATATAGCGCTGATCTCTTCTGCAGTCCTGTCCTTACTGTCCCTCAGAGAACCCTTGTAGTCTAATTTCTACCATAGTCTAATGTCTCTACCATAGTCAAAGGCTAATTTTGGAGAAACCAATGAACTTGTCAGTATGTTTTTGGAATATAAAATTAAACTGAAGTGCCTGGAGGAACCCCCTGTAAACATGTGTATTACCTATATGGTGGTGGTGTAGAGGATAGCACTCTTGCCTTGCAGTGCTGGGTCCCTGATTTGAATCCCGGCCAAAGCACTGTCTGCAGGGAGTTGTGCTCCCTGTATCTGCGTGGGTTTCTTATGGGCGCTCTGGTTTCCCTCAAACATACAGATACGTTAATTAGCTTCCCCCTAAATTTTCCCTAGACCTATGATGAACTATACAGTGGAGGAAATAATTATTTGACCCCTCACTGATTTTGTAAGTTTGTCCCATGACAAAGAAATGAAAAGTCTCAGAACAGTTTCATTTCAATGGTAGGTTTATTTTAACAGTGGCAGATAGCACATCAAAAGGAAAATCGAAAAAATAACCTTAAATAAAAGATAGCAACTGATTTGCATTTCATTGAGTGAAATAAGTTTTTGAACCCCTACCAACCATAAAGAGTTCTGACTCTCACAGAGTGGTTAGACACTTCTACTCAATTAGTCACCCTCATTAAGGACACCAGTCTTAACTAGTCACCTGTATAAAAGACACCTGTCCACAGAATCAATCAATCAAGCAGACTCCAAACTCTCCAACATGGGAAAGACCAAAGAGCTGTCCAAGGATGTCAGAGACAAAATTGTAGACCTGCACAAGGCTGGAATGGGCTATAAAACCATTAGCAAGAAGCTGGGAGAGAAGGTGACAACTGTTGGTGCGATTGTTCGAAAATGGAAGGAGCACAAAATGACCATTAATCGACCTCGCTCTGAGGCTCCACGCAAGATCTCCCCTCGAGGGGTGTCAATGGTTCTGAGAAAGGTGAAAAAGCATCCTAGAACTACATGGGAGGAGTTAGTGAATAACCTCAAATTAGCAGGGACCACAGTCACCAAGAAAACCATTGGAAACACATTACACCGCAATGGATTAAAATCCTGCAGGGCTCGCAAGGTCCCCCTGCTCAAGAAGGCACATGTGCAGGCCCATCTGAAGTTTGCCAATGAACACCTGAATGATTCTGTGAGTGACTGGGAGAAGGTGCTGTGGTCTGATGAGACCAAAATAGAGCTCTTTGGCATTAACTCAACTCGCTGTGTTTGGAGGAAGAAAAATGCTGCCTATGACCCCCAAAACACCGTCCCCACCGTCAAGCATGGGGGTGGAAACATTTTGCTTTGGGGGTGTTTTTCTGCTAAGGGCACAGGACAACTTAATCGCATTAACGGGAAAATGGAAGGAGCCATGTATCGTGAAATCCTGAACGACAACCTCCTTCCCTCTGCCAGGAAACTGAAAATGGGTCGTGGATGGGTGTTCCAGCACGACAATGACCCAAAACATACAGCAAAGGCAACAAAGGAGTGGCTCAAGAAGAAGCACATTAAGGTCATGGAGTGGCCTAGTCAGTCTCCGGACCTTAATCCAATAGAAAACCTATGGAGGGAGCTCAAGCTCAGAGTTGCACAGAGACCGCCTCGAAACCTTAGGGATTTAGAGATGATCTGCAAAGAGGAGTGGACCAACATTCCTCCTAAAATGTGTGCAAACTTAGTCATCAATTACAAGAAACGTTTGACCTCTGTGCTTGCAAACAAGGGTTTTTCCACTAAGTATTAAGTCTTTTATTGTTAGAGGGTTCAAAAACTTATTTCACTCAATGAAATGCAAATCAGTTGCTATCTTTTATTTAAGGTTATTTTTTCGATTTTCCTTTTGATGTGCTATCTGCCACTGTTAAAATAAACCTACCATTGAAATGATACTGTTCTGAGACTTTTCATTTCTTTGTCATGGGACAAACTTACAAAATCAGTGAGGGATCAAATAATTATTTCCTCCACTGTATGTCCATGACCTGTTAGGATTGTGAGACCCTCTGAGGGATAATTAAGGCTGTATACTCTGCACAGCACTGTGGAAGATGTCAGTGTATATAAAAATACTAATGGTCCATAAACTCCACACATAGTTTGTTGTCCTTGTCCAGATGTGTCCCCTGCACTGCCACAATCAGTGCTTCCATGGCAATTGGCAACCGTATGAAGGTCTGCAGTTTTATGTGCATGCCTTTAGTCATTACTGGCGGAATAATTTATTCTTATGTGAAGAAGGGACAGTGAGGTTGTGGGATAATGAGACATAAACCCTGCACCATTGGTATCCAAATGAATAAATTCATAACCTTTCAGAGCCAGATATCTGTATGCAACAAGTGAAATGCCTATTTATCCAGAAATAAAATGCATCCCAAATTTTGGTTTGAAGAATGACTACATTGTTTCATCGTTGGAAAAAATTGTGCACTATTTCAGGGCTTGAAATAATGGTTTGCTCACTATTGTTACTTTAGGGGTTAATGCCACCAGATGCCAAGTTTGTGAAGGAGCACAGGGGTACCTCATGCTGGGTGCACACAGTCTTCTAGAAGAGGAAATGCCCTTCTCAGTAACACACTGATTTGTTACCTAATGTACAGATTGGAGTTTTGTGGAGCTCTCTTTATGCATTTCTCTTGTAGAACCTCTTGCCTACATCAACCCCTCAGGAGGCACAACAGTGGCTACATAGAAATAGATTTGCTGCATTCTCGCGGCTATTCTCAAATTTCTCAGGTAACTCCCTAGAAAGCAAATTTTTAATACAAGTTCTGTTTCACATTCCCTCAACCTGCAACCTACCTTCTCTCCCTCCCTAGCTCCAAACACAATGGTATACTTGAGTGAAATTTGCTGAGCATGACAGGAGAATGCTTTGTTTCAGATGAAATCTGCAAGTACAAATGGGAGTGTTATATTAGATAAAATTGGGCACTGACGATTTTTTTCTTTAACGTCAATTAGGGTTAAATCAACATGAAAATCAGGAGCAAATAGGAAATTTTGAGCATCTAGTTTAATTGACTGAAAACAAATTCCCATAGGTTAGGGGCCATCTGAAGTTGTATTACACTCCCAAAACTAACATTTCAGCAACATAAAGAACATTTGAAAGGTTTCCCAAGTCTTACCTGTGTCTAAAAAAATGTTTTTCACTGCAGAGAGCAGGAGAAGCTTCCTTATCTCTGGTCATCGTCAAATTTAGTCATTACTGGCTGAAGCTTTCTGTGCCTGTGTCTTCACTCTGCCCCCTCCTTTTCTGCTTAAAGGAACTCTTTCAAACTAAGTGTTCTAAAATGAAAATGTACAAATAACATCTAAGTAGCTGTGTAAACATTTTCCTACTTTTCATGTTAAATATCAGAGGAAAAAATCCTTAATTCATTGTGTGTAGGATTTAGCTTTATTGGAACAAATCATCATTCTCCAAGGGAGAAACAGCAGCAAACGCAGTGGGATTGCGATTGTGGTGAAAAAGAGCCCTTAGGCTCTTCTCTCTAAAAGCAGATGGTGCATTTCTCTTGGTTTTCCTTGTGTCCTGTGCAAGAGTTCAGGTCCAATTTAAATGACTCTGCTGTTGCCAGGGTGATATGTCTGTTCAGCAGAGGGAGGGGACAGAGTCAAGAACTACACTGACAGCCAGCAATGATTACATTTGCCTTTGCGGATGACCAGAGATAAGGAAGCATCTACTGCTCTCTGCAGTGAAAATACCTGTTTTTTTACACACAGGGAAGGTTTGTAAGTAGTTTCAGATGTCCTTTTATGTAACTAGGAGTAGTTACTGAAATGTTAGTTTTGGGAGCATAATCCCAATTTAAAGTGGATCCGAGATGAACTTTTACTCATTGCATAGTTGTGTTCCTTTCCTATTGTTTATAGGGCATTCCTCAAGCCAAATACTTTTTTGTTTTAATACTCTAATTCCCTATAAACTGAACAAGCCTCGCCCACAGGTTTTCAGAGAGCCTTGGCAGCAGCAAGGGCTAATGGGAGCTAAGTCTGGGCAGGAGGAGGGGGAGGTATTACTAGCCAGAGATTTCAGAGGGGAGGGCGGGATTAGCTTTTTTTTTTCAGAGGCTGAGTGCTGTGTGTAATGTTTACAAACATGGCTGCTGTCATTGTATCACAGGAAGAAATAATCATTTTCTATTAAAGCTGTTTTCAGCTAGATTTGCTGTATAAACTATCTAAACTTTAGATAAGATAACAAGTAACTTGTGTGTGTGTGTATATATATATATATATATATATATATATATATATATATATATATATATATATATATATATATATATATATATATATATATATATATATATATTTATATATATATATACACAAGTTACTTGTTATAGTTAGTTTTTCATCTCGGATCCACTTTAAAGAGACACTGAAGCGAAAAAAAAAAATATTATGATTTGTATGTGTAGCACAGCAAAGAAATAAAACATTAAGATCAGATACATCAGTGTAATTGTTTCCAGTACAGGAACAGTTGAGAAACTCCAGTTGTTATCTCTATGCAAACAAGCCATTAAGCTCTCCGACTAAGTTATGCTGGGAATACACGGTTCGTTTTTGCCTTCGTTTAAACCTTCGTTTCGATTGTGCCTTTTGTCCTTTTCGATCCCGAAATAATCGGTCATATAGTTAATATCACCACCCACGGTTTCGTTTTTTTTTTCGATTCTGATGGTTTCGTTTTTCCAATGATCGAAGGCTGCAAAGAAACGAAACGAAAATCCCTTTTTACAGGGACGGACTAGCATAAACGAATATATAATCGATCTGAACAGCCATCAAGCCTACCAATGGCTCGATTAGATGGATAAAGAGAGATAATATCAAACATGTTCGATCACTAGTCGTTCGTTTTTGGGGTCTATTAATCGAAACTATAATGAGATTATGACTATTTTCACATACGTTTTCAACACTCGATTCGTTTACCGAACGAATCGAAGGTTTAAACGAAGGCAAAAACGAACCGTGTATTCCCAGCATTAGTCTTGGAGAGGGCTGTTATCTGACTTTTATTATCTCAACTGTTCCTGGACTATTTACTTTTCCTCTGCTAGAGGAGAGGTCATTACTTCAGACTGCTCTGAAAGACTCATTTTGGATGCTGAGTGTTGTGTAATCTGCACATATTATAGAATTATGCAGTGTTAGAAAAAACACTATATACCTGAAAATAAAAGTATGAGAATATTTTCTTTGCTGCTAATCTTCTAGTAATTATTCATAGTACACAACCAATTTACTATATCATTTTTTTTTTTTCGCTTCAGTGTCTCTTTAAGGCTGTTACCTGACTCCTAATGTGTCCAGTTCTGACTTAAACAAAACTAATTGCCTGGCAGTCCTGCCATCGGAAGTGTGTGCGTGTATCACACACCTGCAACAAGCATGCAGCTCATCTAGTCAGACTTCAGCCAAATGCCTAATCTGCATGCTTGTTCGGGGTCTATGGTTAAAAGTATTAGAGGCAGAGGATAAGCAGGACAATTGGGCAATGTGCATTGTTTAATAGAAAATGTCCGCCTCCATATTTCTCAACTTCAGGTGTGCTTTAATTGCTTTTATTAAAAAGGACCTACATTGGGTGGATTTGAAAGCAATTACTATTGATATCATTTTGTAAATAACCAGGTTGAGCTTAGAAGTCACATATATTATAGTAAAGGGTCTATTTACACTTGTGAGCTCTGTGTGCTTTATCCCTGCACCTGAACTGCGTAAACCAGGCTTTCCGTTTTGTGTTCATAACCTGGTATCCAACACCTAGTTAAAGGGCAACTGAAGCAAGAGGGATATGGAGGCTGCCATATTTATTTCCTTTTAAACAATACCAGTTGCCTGCCTATCCTGCTGATCCTCTGCCTCCAATACCTTTAGCCATAGACCCTGAACAAGCATGCAGTTGATCAGGTGTTTGACATTATGGTCAGATCTGAAAGATTAGCTCCATGCTTGTTTCTGGCATTATTCAGACACTGAAGCGAAAAAAAAATTATGATATGATTTGTAGGTGTAGTAGAGCTAAGAAATAAAACTTAAGATCAGATACATCAGTCTAATTGTTTCCAGTACAGGAAGAGTTAAGAAACTCCAGTTGTTATCTCTATGCAAAAAAAGCTATTAAGCTCTACGACTTTCAAAGTCGTGGAGAGGGCGGTTTTCTGACTTATCTCAACTGTTATTGAACTATTTACTTTTTCTCTGCCAGAGGAGAGGTCATTAGTTCACGCTGAGTGTTGTGTAATCTGCACATATTAGAGAATGATGCAATGTTAGAAAAAACACTACCTGAAAATAAAAATATGAGAATATTTTCTTTGCTGCTAATCTTCTAGTAATTATTCATAGTACACAACCAATTCATTATATAATTTTTTTTTCCGCTTCAGTGTCTCTTTAAAGGAATCAGGCAAAAAAAAAAAAAAAATCAGCGTTACTCACCTGGGGCTTTCTCCAGCCCCTTGCAGCCGACTGTCCCACGCTGACCACTGCGCTCACCGCCGCCCCGGTCTCCCCGCATGGTGCAGAGGACGACCTCGAGGTCGCAGTGAGCCACGGACAACGTGGCCATGATTGACAGTGGCGCTTCACGCAGGCGCAGTAAGGACAACCTCGAGGTCATCTTCTGCACAGTGCAGGGAGCCCAGGCCGGCGGTGGAGAGTAGAGCGGTCAGCATGGGACAGTCGACTGCAAAGGGGCTGGAGAAAGCCCCAGGTGAGTAATGCTGTTTTTTTATTTTTTTGCCTGATGATTCCTTTAATGGCAGAAAAAACCTATGTACATGTGAAAGTGCACAGGTGTGCATTGCCCTTACGAGGATTATTAGTGTATGCAGCCATTTTACAGCTTGTTAAAGTCTGCATTTTAATGCCATTTAAAATGTAAACCATGATTGCAGCAAAGTTGTTGGGGGGGGGGGGGAGATTGAGGCAGACCTTTGCCCACTCTAACCACATTTTTTTTTTTTGCCGCTGATGATGCACAAAACTACTGCAAGCACTGCACACCTACACAGTTAAGTGGTAACAACTCCACGGATGCTGCATCTTTTTTATAATCAATTGCCCACTTCCTACTATGTACATGTGGACAAGTACATTGCAGTTTTCACTTCATAAAACTAACAGCTGTGTTGAAGGTGATTAAATTGTCCACGGTTAACTACCCTCAAAACAGTATGTATAAACTCCAGCCAAAAACAAATTACTTTGAGTTTGAATGAAGTGGTGAAGGATAAGGCCCGGTTCACACTGGGGCAGATGCAGAAATGGTGTGGTAAGTGTATCCTTGCCACCTAACTCACATTACCCACTTGCATCTGCTCCGTTTGCATCACCACTCGTCCGCTGTCACTGCTGCTTTTTCTTATGCTCGTCCTGAGTCTGATCTCCCTATTGGAACCAGTATGTAGTAGATGGAGAACTGGCTGCTTCCATGATTAAAGGTGCTTCTTGATTCCTTTTGTGTCTCAGCTTAACAGATCTTAGCTGACATAGAGGCTCACATGCCCAGCATTTTCACTCAAAGGTATACATAATGGGATGCTTGTCTTATTTCCAATACGTGACTCTGAAATGCTCTCTTCTTCTAGATGTTTGTGTTTTATGTATGTAGAAACTTACAAGACCACAAGTGTTACTTATGATACCTCAGATAATGCATCTAATGTGTAGTGATGTCTGAACAGGACTATAGTTAATTCTGGGACAAATCTATGAGCCCATAGTTGACTTCCCTCCCATAAGCAGTATAGTTTTTTTTTTAATCTAGGCCATTCTTTCCTAGTTTCCTAGTATAGACCCAGCCCTGAAAGGCCCTTATTTAAGCATGCAGATCCCTCCCGCTCATGGCGTCTGTGCAGGGATTTTCTATATATTCCTCGGTCCCCCATTTCTGAGACATGAATTGCAGATCTTCCCAGTTCCAGGCACAGAGATGAGGTTTTAGGAGCTGTTTATTTCTAAATCTGATTTAGATTCCTCCCCCCAACTAAACTGGTAAATGAGTTTGACTTGCAACGGAAGCCACCTGAGCATTTTCATTTGTTACAGGTGCAGATTTATTAAAGCTAACTAGAGACGATGTTATCCAGATCTGTGGACCTGCTGACGGCATTCGGCTCTTTAATGCGCTGAAAGGGAAGTAAGTACATGTCAGTATTTCTCGGTGATCTTATCAGTTTTACAGAACACTGGCCTCAATTCACTAAGATCATGCTGGAGATAAGGCAAGAGAAAACTTACCACCACACAGCGATCTTGCCTTCTTAAGGTGCGTACACACACACTACTGTAATGAACGACTGGTCCGTCAGACCCTCCCGCTGGGCGGGCGTGCTGCCGACAATAGTGCATGTGCACAGTCTATCGGCAGACTGATGAGGCTGTTTCTGAACGATCCGCTCAGCGGATCGTTCAGAAACAGCCTTATCAGTCTGCCTGCTCAGCGGACCATTCAGAAACGGCCTTATCAGTCCACCGACAGTGTGTACACACGCATACAGGGACAGGAGCGGGTAGCACTGAATAGGGTCGATTTTTTTGAGGTTGCTAGTACCACACTGGGTGGGAAGCGCTAGATGCCAAGGCGGAGGGTCCTAAGTGGATTGGGACCCTCTGGAAGTAATTCTCTACCTCATATCACCTGTACTGCCCTTTTATCCAGAAATAAATGAATTGATATTTTTCCACTAAAAGCATCCCTGTCTGCTTTGTCTGCACTCTGAGTGCACACAGGTGGTGGAGTGGAAGATTACACACCATAAGAAGAATATATCTGCGCTGTGAACTAACACTAATAGATTGACTATCTGGATATGAGGATTTATCCTAACACAGCTGTCTTCTTGACAAAGTGGGGCGCCACAGTATCTACCACATAGACACACGCACTACTGTCGCCTGAACGTCCGCCCAGCGGGAGGGTCAGGCGGACCCGTCGTTGCCACCGGTAGTGCGGGTGTACGCACCTTTAGACAGAAGAGTAATGCTGGAAATACACGGTTTCTGCCGTGCGTTTTTGCTCTCGATTGTTTTTGCCGCTCGATTTCAGCTCTTGATTTAGCTCTCGATTTTTATCTTCCTCTCGTTTTTCTTATCTTTTTCCATTCACTTCTATCAGAAATCGAGCGGCAACACAATCAAAAGGGAGATCGGATCAGAAATCAGCTACAAAATGAACAGTGTATTCCCAGCATTAAGGTCCGTACACACGCCGGACTGGAGGCAGCGGATCGCTCAGAAACAGCCGTATCAGTCCGCCGACAGTGCGTACACACGCCGGACTGTCGTTGGAACGCCCACCCAGCGGGAGGTGACGACGGACCCGTCGTTGCCTCCTGTCCGGCGTGTGTACAGACCTATAAGTTTACTACATGCCTTATCACCATGGTGATAACACTAGAAACAGCTCAGAAATGTTATTAAAGACAGAAGATAAGCTTAGTGAATTGAGGCCATTGTGTTTCTTGACGGACTAGGAGCGTGGATCCACTAAAGCTGTACATGCAACTAAAACGCTGAATATGGCTAGTGTGGACAGACCATTGAAACCTATCTTGAAGCAGCCTGAAGCCACCTAAAATGTATAGTTAAGGGGCCCATACACCTAACGATTTTCCCGCCGCTATACAGCAGATTCGATCACTGTGATCAAATCTGCTGTGAAATCGTTGCGTAACCGCTGACAGATCGATTTCCGTCCGAAATCAGTCGATCCGTCTGTGCGGAAGATTTCGCTCGACCGCCGGCGGGCCGGGAGTGCGTCGATAGCGGCGTTCAAATAACCGACACTAGCGGCAATGCATTGCCTGTTCCAGCCGGCGCGTGTCCCCTGGTCTCCGCTGCCATTTCTCTGTGCTCGGCTCCTCCAGCTTCACTGAACTTCCTGTCCCGGCAGGAAGTTTAAACAGTAGTGCGCCCTCTACTGTTTAAACTTCCCCGGCACGAAGTTCAGTTAAGCTGGAGGAGGCGAGCACGGAGAAGTGACAGCGGAGACCAGGGGACACGCGCCGGCCGGAACAGGTAATGTATGCGGGGGGCAGCACCACCACCACCACAGATGGTGATCGGTTTCATGCTGAAATCGATTCACAACCTGTTTGCAGCAAAGGCAGCCATACGATCCCTCTCTGATCAGATTCGATTAGAGAGGGATCTATCTGTTGGTCGGATCTGATGGCAAATCGACCAGTGTATAGCTACCTTTACTCTGTAGACGGAAGGCTCTGAATCCAGAGTCTTCTTAGTCCTCTCTGTTTCCTCATTCCTTTGCTATACCCCCAATCAAATTTGGCACCTTCAGAAGTCCTTGGAAAGGCTTCAGAAGCACTCACGCCACAAATGCTTCTAATGACGGGTGCATCATTACTGCGCATGCGCGAGCCCAGTACGGATCTGCTATTCTACCGAAGTACTCGGGCACAAGAACCGACCTGCAGGCTGAATAACTTTCTACTGGGGGACAGCGGTGGAACCACAGCACAGAGCGACTGCCAGGAAGGCACTATGGGATCAACAGGGTTTTTGTGTGTGTGTTTTTGTTTGGGGGGGGGGGGGGGAGGGGGGAGGTGTGCTTCTGGACTGTGCAGCTATGCATGGGTATAACCCACTAAATGGAGTGCACTGTGAAATTAAATTTAGAACGGTAGTCTATTAAATACAGATTTAAAAAATGTGATTTAAGTCTTAGTTCACATAGTTAATATATTGAAAGTTTTTGGTGTCTGTTTATTGTATCCTTAGTTCAATATCAATGAATTGCATGTATGCTTTGAATTATATAGTCTTTTAATCCTCACCAAAGATTGCTTTAAATGCCTTTTATGAAAAGGGGCACTGTTTGAATAATTTCCCTAGTTGTATTTTACTATTTTTTTTTATTTTTTTTTCAACAAAAACTTATCGTCAGGAACAAACGCCCACCCTCTTGCACGGAGGACTATGGCTCGGTTCCCACTAGTAATGAAAACGTACCCACTCTGGACCTTTACTGCAGTGTACAAAAACATAGCAAACAAATCCAAGTGCTACAAATGGGGTCTGCTTTCACTTGTGATTTAAAACTGATCCGTTTGCTGTGTTTCAGTAAACTGAACGCAAAGTCCCGCCCTGCTGCATCTCCAGATAGTGGATGCGTTTCCCATAGAAACCTATGGTAGAAACCGATCTACTCTGAATGCGACGGCACTAACCTCATGTATGTTTTAGATGTTACTGAAGCTGTATAAATCGTTGACAGCCGCACAATTTGAATATTTAAAAGGAAAAAATATGGAAGCCTCCATATCTCTCTCACTACATAGTCACTGTAACAAACACTTAACTGTCACAGTCAGTGCAGACTGCTTGAAATATTTGTGTTGGATAGTTCTGCTCTAGTTATATTATCAGTCGTACTTGATCAAGATGCTTCTTATTGCCAGTTTTCTCCAACTATAGGGTGGTGCGGCCGAGACTTACGATTTACGTTTGTCAAGAGTCGCAACAACTGCGCGAGCATCAGCAGCAGAAACATGAAAACGGAGAGCAAGGAAATGGTGCTTTTTTTGGTATGGTTTTTTTCTTTGATATTAGTAGTATGTACTGACATTTTACATTTTTGTCGTTCTCTTGTAAAAAGGTCAATAAAGCTTTTAGTGGATTTGTACTTGAACACTTACATGCATTTTGACAATTTGAATTGTAGTGAAGGTACTAGTTAATCTTATTTTGAGTAACCATTGCTATTGATTATGGTGACACCCTTAGTACAGTGGAGCCATTTGATACATTCCTGGATTGAATTCAAAACCTGGTGCATTTGTGGTGCAGCCTGTGGGGGGGGGGGTCATGTTTTCTTGTTTTTTATTTTTTTTTATTTTAATTTTTTTTTTGTGAAGTAACCCAGTCCCTTTATTTGCCTGCAGTGTATCACGCCATCTACCTGGAAGAACTCACATCGTTGGAGCTAACTGAGAAGATAGCCCAGCTGTTCAACATTTCTCCTCATCAGATTAACCAGATCTACAAGCAGGGTCCTACAGGCATTCATGTGCTCATAAGCGATGAGGTAACTCACAACTGCTGTTTGCAGCATTAATTCATGTTAAACCTACAAAACAGCAGCAGATTTTCTCTGCAGTTGATTGAGAGTATGTCTGTTATAGGCCACCTAATCCATGTTGTGGTTTATCCCCCAAAAAATGAGGCATTTTCAACTGAGTTGGAGATTTTGTGAAATAGCCACGTTCTGCAATCACGCTTGTTTTATAGTGGTGCTCTGGATGCATATTTTACCACATTAGTGGCATAATAGAAAATGCATCTTTTTACTTAGTAACCTTAGAATTGGCCTCTACTGCAGTAATAATGCTTGTCTATTCTGCTTGTCCTAAGCTGCTTAATGAAAATGGTCAGTAAGCACCCACATGGGGCTCAGACCACTGGGTGAGGATTAGTGAATAAATCTTATATGCACACATGCTGACAGTTTGTTTCCTTTATTGGCTTTTGTGGAACAGAAGAGCTCTACTGTTGGTGTTCCCTGGTGTTGCTGTCTCCGCATCCTGCACCATCAGCAGCAGTTTGGCACATTTCCACCACACTACTTCATGCTGGTTTACTAGTGTCTCAAGTATTGACTCTTGTTAGAATCTAAAGTGCGCTCAACGACTGCCAAATACTTGAATCCTTGTAATAGTGAGGATATGGTAAATGTCTCCTCACCCTCTTGACCAACATACCTGCACGCCCCTCCTCCCCAAGCCTTTGTGTGGCATTGGTGTGATTGGAAGCTACTCCACTACAAAGCTCCTAAAGCTATGTACACACACTAAATGATCATTTCAGATGACAGTCTAGCATGTGTACAGGTGTTTCCCCAGTATCAAATTTAACAGTCCACTAGAATAAATAACCATCTATTATTTTAGTTCCCATGGTAGCTTGTAATAGAACAGAACCCAATGCTTGAACTTGCCAAAAACGTATTAGTTTTTGTTTAAGCTTTAGATTTGATTCTTGACCTCCCTAGCAGTATAAATGATTTAATGATTTGGGGGTCTAAAAGCAGTGCAATCTTTAGCACACTTTCAGACCCTAAAACCTGGAAATAATCATACTGCACAGAGATCTGCAGCAGCTCAGCATTTACTCACCTTCCTTGGATCCAGCGCTGCAATTTTCCCTCCTCCCTGGTGGGACTGTAACCAGATTGCCTTCTGTCGCCATGATGACAAACGGCGATCTCACCAGAGGGATGCAGAGCCTCTGAGGACAGGAAGGAGAATGGCTGCCGGCGTCTGGATCACAGGGGAGGTGAGTTGAGTTGATAAGCTTGCTGCACTCTGCATAGAGCTCCCTGCGGCTACCAAGAGTCAGGCTCGGGGTTACCACTCTGAGCTGTGGTTTTCTGCCCTGAGCTTGACTTGGACTTACCGTCAGGGATGTTAAATTAAATAGAGGGGGAATCAAATATACTTTTTGACTTTGGTATGAGAATCAAAATTCTGTCAATCAAGCAGGATGGAAAATGTCAGACTTTACATGCATCCCAACCAGAGAACAGTCTATGGAAGCTTTGAGCAGTGCTTACAGTACTAAGTTTCAGTTTTAAGTGAAGCTTGTAGATCTGAGATGCACAGAGCATACTATTTTATGCTTCCTTCTTATCTTTCCACATTTATAACAAGACTAAACAAACAGCTTTTTACAACCTCTCTTTCTGACTGTAAAGTAAGATTTTTTTATTTTTTTTTGACCGTGACCCATGGGAGAATTATGGGTTTGTAGCATTGCGTGTGTGCTGTTCCAGACTGCCAAGCTGGAGATGTGTGCATTATCTTTTATTTGAAGGCCTTTAATTGTATTTATCTCTGCTAGAAGCACAGTTTAGTGTGATTTGTGTCTTTTACACTATAGATGAAAGGTTAACCAAATACTCTCATTGCTTCAGCAATTGCTGTAAAACCAATCATGCGTTTCCTAAGTCACCTGGTGTTTGATGAAACCCTTTACAGGCCTGATTGAAATGTTGCTTGAATAGTTTCTATATGACCCTATTGTACGAGGGGGGGGGGGTTGTGTTTTGTGTGTTTTTTTTTTTTTCTCCCACTTTCCAACTTCACTCATAGGTCTTGAACGCTCTTAAGGTGGCCACACACAATACAATAAAATTATCCGATTTTACGGAAATTTGATAAATATGACCAGATCTCCTGAAAAGATCGAAAGCTTTTTTTTTTTTTTTCTTTTTTTTTCATTCGACTGAAAAATCCGATTGGATTTACCGGTTTTTGGGTTTTTTTATCGGTCTGAAATGCTGGAAATTTTTCTTCCATTTTTCTAAAGATTGTATGGTGTGTGTTATGGTGTGTTTATTAACCACTTGCCGACCACACGCTTATACCGTGCGTCGGCAAAGTGGCAGCTGCAGGACCAACGACGCAGTACTGCGTCGCCAGCTGCAGGCTGATTAATCAGGAAGCAGCCGCTCGCGCGAGCTTCCTGTCAATTCACGGCGGGGGGGCTCCGTGAATAGCCTGCGGGCCGCCGATGGCGGCTCGCAGGCTAAATGTAAACACAAGCGGAAATAATCCGCTTTGTTTACATTGTACGGCGCTGCTGCGCAGCAGCGCCGTAAGGCAGATCGGCGATCCCCGGCCAATCAGCGGCCGGGGATCGCCGCCATGTGACAGGGGACGTCCTGTCACTGGCTGCACAGGACGGATAGCGTCCTGTGCAGCCCCGATCTCCGGGGGGGGGAGCAGGTAGGAGAGGGAGGGGGGAATTTCGCCGCGGAGGGGGGCTTTGAGGTGCCCCCCCGCCAGCCACACGCAGGCAGAAGAGATCGGACCCCCCCAGCACATCATCCCCCTAGGGGGGAAAAAAGGGGGGCAATCTGATCTCTCTGCCTGTTACCTGATCTGTGCTGGGGGCTGCAGAGCCCACCCAGCACAGATCACTAAACACAGCGCTGGTGGGTCATCAAGTGGTTAATATAAACACACCATAGTTTCCAATCATTTTTATTATAATTGGGGAAACCTTGAACATAGGCGTGTGCTACATTGGTCATATTTTTGAAATGTTACATTCCGTCAAAAAAAAATTGGTTTCAATTCTTGAATTGAACAGATATTTAAAAAATTGTATGATTTGTGGTCACCTTTATACGGTGTGTTGCTGATTGGCAAGGGCATCAGAAATGGCATAGAAAGCATTTTGAAAATCCAACACATACACTTTTATGATGCGTTTTTGTGCATTATTTTGTAATGCGCAAGTGTGCTCTGACACTTAAACCTGGTACACAATATTGTCCTATCACTGCCACCTCCATGCAGCATGAGGATTCACCTACAGTCTCCTCATACTATTCAATATCTGTTGACCCTCATACTACATGAAGGTGGTAAAATTGGTCAGTGAGTGAAAGTTTGTGCCAGGCTTTAGCGTTTGGTCTTGCTGAGCAGTTATGATCCATCTACACCTGTGTGTGCTGATGGCTCAGTGTGCTGAGGATAAATTAACCAGCTGAGCGGTCTGGACGAGCTCAGCTCGTCCAACACCGCCAGCGGCTGCCGCTCAGGCCCTGCTGGGCCGATTTTAATGAAATAAAAAGCAGCACACGCAGCCGGCACTTTGCCAGCCGCGTGTGCTGCCTGATCGCCGCCGCTCTGCGGCGATTCGCCGCGAGCAGCGGCGAAAGAGGGTCCCCCCAGCCGCCTGAGCCCAGCGTAGCCGGAACAAAAAGTTCCGGCCAGCGCTAAGGGCTGGATCGGAGGCGGCTGACGTCAGGACGTCGGCTGACGTCGATGACGTCACTCCGCTCGTCGCTATGGCGACGATATAAGCAAAACAAGGAAGGCCGCTCATTGCGGCCTTCCTTGTTTATTCTGGGCGCCGGAGGCGATCGGAAGATCGCCTCCGGAGCGCCCTCTAGTGGGCTTTCATGCAGCCAACTTTCAGTTGGCTGCATGAAATAGTTTTTTTTTTATTTAAAAAAAACCCTCCCGCAGCCACCCTGGCGATTTAATCAGAACGCCAGGGTGGTTTAATGCAAACTAGGCTTGAGTATGATGATCACTGATGCCAGTGTGTTTCAGGAGGAATAGCCCTTCTGCAGGAATCCATTGTAGACTTTCAGTGCACCTGTCCTGACACAGTACTCCTGACTAATAAAAACTTGTATGTTCCACAGATGATTCAGAACTTCCAGGATGAGTCCTGTTTTGTGTTGGACACCATGAAAGGTAGGGGATGAGATTTGCACTTGCACAAAAATACATTTCGATAGCCAAACTTACAACTGCCTAAAATAAAAGTTCTGACATCAAATCTGTTCCTCCCTCATCTGCATATTAAGGATGAAAAGAAACCAAGTTAAACATACTGACGGTCATGCTGATCTTTTGGATTCAGTAGTTTGTCGGGCTTCTGTAACTAGCATGCAGTCACTGGAGCCATAATTTGTGAACACGCATTTAAAATACTTGGTCTTTGCAGTATGGAAAAAGAGATTATCAGAGATGCAAATTCTGAGTTAAAGTGCACCAAGCAACTTATTTACCAAATGTATGAAATACCCCATCCCCGCGAAGGTTTCCCCCGGCCCGTATTTACATCACAGGAGCCTATAGGCACAGATATCCTAGCACCCTAGACTTCTCCCTCTATGAACCTACAAACCCCCACCAAACCGCACCACAAGTGTGCTGACTATCCCAGCTGTCACTTCTCCCTTACTACCCTTGCCCATCCTAGGTAGTTGCAGGTGCCCCTTAGTATTAGGTAGCCAGAAGTACCCTTAATATTAAGTAGCTAGAGATGACCCCGGCAAAAGGGAAATCTTGTTAGTGGAATGCTGAGAGCTGCGTAATTGGCCTCTCATTTACACTCTCATCAGGACTGCATAGAGAGGGAGGTACTCGGGGAGGGGAGTGAGCCGCCTTTCCATCATCAGGCGCCTGTAGGCACGTGCCTACAATGCCTTATGTAAAATCCAGCCCTGCCCGGCCCTCTCCCTGCCTCTCAAACTAATTTTGCTGCCCCAGGGCCCCTGCAGAGTAGCGGCAGCAGACCGCATCCACCTGAGCGCACTCCCTCCTGTGTGCTTCCATCTTCTAGCGCCTGTTCGCTTTCACCTGTCTGCATATATGTACTCACATACACCACTGGGCTTTGGAATAACAGGCATTAGTATATGACAGAAGCACAGAGGAGGAAAGTGTGCCGGCCGGACAGATGAGGGTGTCTACTGCTGTTGCAGGGGCCTGGATGAGAAATATAGCTGGGGGGGGTATTATCACAGTTGTGTAGGGGAGTGGTGGTACTATAGATTTTTAATAATTTCTTGCTAAAAAATCTATTAGCAATGTGTATCCCAGTAATTGATCTCTCCAGTCGAAATCTGATCAGAGAGATCTGTCTATTGGCCACAACGGGTGTCAATTTGAAATGGACTGGGTGTCAACCAAATATTTGAGGAAATATTGCAAGCAGTGAGGTGGAGTAGAAATTAGTGGGGGGTGGGCGGCAGTAGGATTTTTTTTTTATTCTCCAATTTTTCATTATGCAAAATTTTCAAAACCGATTATATAAAACAAGGAATACATTCCCACCAGGAGATGAACATACTTGGACCTCTTTTTCTATCTGATATAGTGCCATAGTCTTCCCATTTTACACATGTGCTCTCATGCGTGACTACCACCACCATATCTGTGATCTCCTCTGGTATTTCCCCTCTTAATCTTCCTATAACTCCTCCTTCCCTCCACACGCTACCATACATTCTCCTCACTATAACTGCCCCATTTTCCCATTTCTCTCCTTCCCCCAACTTCTGTTTTTCCTTATATTCCTCCCTTTTTATTCTTTAATGCCATATCTCCATCTATCCATCGCTGTACCTTAGAGGGTCTCCGCCAGTTCCACGGTTCTCCTCGGTCCATTCCTCTCCATCAGTCACCAATATTCATTTGAACCTTTAAACTCCTGCCATTTTCTCCATCCGTCCTCCATGCACATGCCCATCTCCATGCACATAACTAGTAAGGTCCTCCCATCTTCCACACCTCCTCTTTCTCCAAGCCACTCCCATACCCTGTTGTTTGGAATATGTTTTTTTTTTTTACATCTGCCCAGAACTCCTGTAACTCCTTGCACCACCAAAAGATGTGCAGTACACCCCCCTTCTCACTCCACACCTCCAGCACAATGCTGAAGTACCTGGTTACTTCCTGCTCAACCTCTCAGGAATGTAATACCACTTCACAAAAATCTTATAGCCTTACTCTTGTCCTGTGTAGACATAGAAAATTTGCTAGTTAGTCTCACTACCTTCTTTCACAGTTCTGCCATATTTAATAAATGTGTGTGTGTACACATTTACTAACAGTATCTGTGCAGGTGGTTGTAGGCCTGGTCTTCAGTACAGACAGGCAATAATAATTTTGAGCTGAAGCAGTTTTTATGACCCTTTATCTGGTTAAATCGATTAATTATGTAAAGCCCTTTGAAAACAATGCTCCATGATCAGACCGGAGGGCAGCATTTTTTATGTCCGGAACAATATTCCCTTCATAATTCAAGAAAAGACGTTCCAGCTTTTGAATGCCATTTACCATTTGAGAAGTATTTGGCTGCAGTACTGTAGTACCTTGTGGCTGAATGAATTATGCGGGCTGCTACAGGCTTTAAGACAAATCTGCATTCTAGCAACGACCTCTAGTGGCTGCTCTCATGATGTTACTGATTTTCTGTGTGTTGGATACTTTGTAAATCATATTATTATTATGACTTAAGAGGGGGAAAAAATGCCTACTTGCTTCCTGTTAGGCCTTGTTCACACTGCACGCATTCCCATCCGCGTTTCGGGAACGTGTGCAGTAGGCCGACACGCACTACATCAGACAGTGCATAGACTACACTGTCTGATGTTCACACTGAATGCATTCCGGACCAGTGCGGTCTGGGGACGCATGCTGCACACATTTTTCCAAAAAACGCGCGGATGTCCCATTCACGTTCAGTGATGGGATCAGCCACGCAATGCATACAAACGCGGATGGCGTGCGTTCGTACGTGTTGCGTTCTGAACGCACGGCCGTCCGCGTTTGTAATGTGAACGGGGCCTAAAAGCTGTTCAGCAATTAGACATCTCTGGTTCATACGGACACTTGTGCGGCGTTAAACGTGGTGTTTCAGACCCAACGTTTTTGTGGATCTACCGCCATCCCATTCAAGTGAATGGGAGCATTCGGGGCAAGCTTTCACATTCATGAAAGCCTGGCCATAGATCCCAGCAGTGTAGGGACCTGAACAGCTAGCTTTGAAGGCTTCTCAAAAGCCTTCAGAAACTAGCGTTCAAACCTTGGCGTTTAGCTCTGATGTTTGAACGCCACGTTTAGCAAAAGCTTTACAGGCGTCCGTGTGAACCAGCCCTTATTGTGCAAGTCCTCATGCTACCAAAACAGCCCTGAACTGTCGAGGCATGGATTCCAGAAAGTAATAAGGTGCCCTGTGCTGTCTAGCACCAATCTGTTAAAGGACAATTGCAGTGAGAAGAATATGGAGGCTGCCATAATGATTTCCTTTTTAAACAATACCCTGCTGATCTATTTGGCTGCAGTAGTGTCCAGCGATGAGCTCCGGATGAAATCCGAATGAGTTTCATTTGGATTTCATCCAGATGATTAGTACACCTGATGTGGCTGGTGAGCGGGGGTTAAACTTACCCAGAAGAAGTCTTCTTCTTTAATCCGTCCCATGTTGCGTCATGTGACTACTAGGCTTCCTCCTTCAACCCAGGAGGAGGAAGCCTAGTCACGTGATGCAGCTTGGAACGCAGCGTGAGACTGGACGGATTAAAGATGGCAGCTTCAAGAAGACTGCTTCTGGTTGAGTAAATCCTCACTCACCAGACACATCAGGTTCACTAATTATCTGGATGAAATCCGAATGAAACTCATTCAGATTTCATCCGGAGATCATCGCTGGTAGTGTCCGAATCAAACAAACAAGCATGCAGCTAATCTTGTCAGATTATTATTATTTAGTATATATACTGTCAACATCTTTAACAGCGCTATACAGAGTATATAGTGTCTTGTCACTAACTGTCCCTCAGAGGGGCTCACATTCTAATCCCTACCATAGTCCTATGTTTATGTATGTATCATGAAATGTATGCATCATTGCCTAGGGCCAATTTATGGGGAAGCCAGTTAACTTATCTGTATGTTTTGGCAATGAATGACAATGTCAGAAACACCTGATCTGCAGTATGCTTGTTCAGGGAAAGTATTAGAGACACAGGATCAGCAGGACAGCCAGACAATTAGTATTGCTTAAAAGGAAATGCATATGGCAGCCTTCATATCCCTCTCGATTCAGTTGTCCTTTAAATCCACTAGGTTGCAAAGTGGGGTTTTGGATTGGATTTGTTTTCAGCACATCCTGCAGATGCGCAGTTGAACGAAGAGCTGAACGAATTTGGAGGCTGCAAGAAACCCTATTCAGCTGACCAGGCCACCTTCCTTCATACTCCAGTATTGATGTCCACAAGCCTGTTGTAGGCGTTCTTGCAAGTGCACAGCCGTCGGCCTGTTCTCATCCTGTCTCTCATGGCCATCGTCATTTATTTTTTCTGCCCTTTATGCCACAGTGTCTCTTGAAGGCATATATTTATTAGAATAAGTATGCAGATCAGGTGCTTTGACTAAAGTTTGTCCACACAGGCCACATATTTGTCTCTGGCTTGTAATTGACTCAGTTGTACCCAGAAATATCACCCAAGATATGGCAGGAAACTGGCATTATAGAAATATGGGAACCTCCATGGTCCTCCCATATGTAATAGTGAAGCCTATGTGTATAGATTGCCCCATACTCCATGGTGCTGTACAGTAATTTAGGTAGATATTGCAACACCAGGATCTGCTGACGGCGTGGATGGTCATTGTAGTGAAGTTTCACTGTAATAGCTAAACATGGCTGTCATGTAGTTTGTCTCAAGCACCTGATTGGCTTCTCAGTCAACACAGTGCCGCTCCATCGCACATTTGTATCGCTAAACCAGTCCACATTTACAATTTGTACACTTAGATCTAAAAGAAATCTGCCAGTATGTGACCAGCATTAAAGAGGAACTGCGGTGAAAATAACAATGCAAAAATGTGCTTCATTTTTACAATTATTTATATATTATTTAGTCAGTGTTTTTTCCCATTGTAAAATCTTTCCTTTCCCTGGTTTACATTCTGAAATGTATCACATGGAGACTGCTGGCAGGTGATGTCCATGGAAGGAGATGCTGCTTTTTTGGCAGTTGGAAACTGCTGTTATTTCCAACAAGGCTCCCACAGTGTGATGTCAGTATCTAGGTGCCGACATCACACTCTGGGAGGGGTTTCACCACAATATCGGCCATACAGAGCCTCCTGACGATCCGTTTGAGAAGAGGTAAAGATTTCTTGTGGGAAAGGAGATATTGGCTATTTATTGGCATGAAGTTCAATCCTTAGTTACTCTTTAACAAAGCCTTTACTTTCTTGAACTAAGGTACTGCTGTCTGTAAATTTTTGAAGTATGAAGTAAAAAGTTCTGAAACATTTAATATATTACCGTTCACTTTTTTTTTAACTGTTTTATTTTTTTCCACATCCCCAGCTGAAACGAGTGATAGCTACCACATCATCTTAAAATAAGGTGCCACTGCCGATTCACCTTGATGCGCCATCACCGAAGACACACAACCCATCTCTCCGAGCTCTCCGATAGGCTTCCAAAAGGCTTGAATGCACGAGACACCTGAATCTCTCAATGTGTTGTTGCCACATCACTGGCAGACTACACTACCTTCTTTCTCTTCCATTATGAGACAGGCTTGTGCAGACTGACATCTCACATTTGTTCTTAGAAGCACAGCTGGAGCAATGGTGAGAACTGGCATCAGTCAGTTGGGTTTTGTCTGCACAAGAATGAGCTGTTCCAGAGACCATGAAATCATGTGAACGTTGACGTACAGCCTTTGCCGAGTAGTACATTATTCACTGGCCTCTTCCTTTTTTTATACTTACGAAAAAAAGAGAAAAAACAATCAAAAACAAAACATTTTAAGCTGTTCTCACTGGCTGCTGGAAGAAGTGAATGATGTTCTTGAAGCATATTGGTGTATATTATTGGTCGCCCCATCAAACTGTACTGTCTGAAAGAGATGGTAAAGGGGGTTAGTATTTTTTTATGTAGCATGTGTCTTTTTGTATGATGCTTTTGTAACACCAGCCATCTTTCCCAGCTGTCCCTCCTCTTCTTACAGTCTAAGATTTTTACTTGCCCTTATACATATTTTGTTTTCTTTTAATTGCTTGCCACAGGGATTAACAATTTGATTTTACATGACTGCTGGACAGGTAAAGATCCTGTTATTGAAATAAAGATTTGCTTTTAATGCCGTTTTTTTTATCAGGGATTATGCGTTTTTATATTGGATTCTCGAGGCTGGTCTATCCAGTGTTTGCCCAGGTGTAATGGAGACAGCTGTCCTAGGGTGGTAAAAAAAAATGAAACAGCCCAAAATGTGCTGCTACCATGCTTAACAGGCCAAACCCTATACAGGAGACAGGGAACTTGCTTTCTGGTATCAAAGTGAATATACAAAGAGACTCCTGTATAAAGTATTTGGCTGTAGACCTTTTCATTTTCTCCTTGCTACCAATGAACTTCTTCCTTTCCATGTCACCATGGTAGGTTACGTCATGTAAGGAACCTGTGATTGGTTTTGCTAGGGGAAGGAATGTAACTCCTTTCTATAACCATATACTTCATACACTTATAGTGCTGACCTGGCTACAGGTTTTTAGCCAGTAAAGCCATTTTCAGCCTGGTGGGAGGTCTATAAAAAAAAAAAAAAAAAAAGTTTAAAAACCTCATCTGATCTATGCGTATCGGTTGTACAGATGCTGGTCTGGCCACCATTTTCTCCTCTGCACAGATTTAAAGTTAACTGAAAACCTGTAATTACATGTTTTTCTTAAATAAAGCTCCCCATAAGGGAGGTTTGTAATAGTGTGCCGCTGGGGTGAGCAGCACGACTTGCCTACAGGGGGCTGCTCCTGTGGCCACCTGTCCTTATGGAGGTCGCCTTGCCAATGCATACCTGGAGCTGTAGTCTGTTGATGCAAGTACAGAGCTGTACATAATGCTGCTCACCCCCAACGGCACACTATTACAAACCTTCCTTATGTGAAAGTATATTAACCACTTAAGGACCAGGCTTGCTTTCCATGATCTGTGCTGCGTGGGCTCTCCAGCCCACAGCACAGACCACCTTTCAGTCAGGGCGACCAGACTTCCCCCCCCCCCCCCCCCCTTTTTTTCCCCACTAGGGGGATGTCCTGCTGGGGGGGCGATACGTCCTGTACCACCTCTGAAAGGCTTCATCCTATCAAATGCCAGCGATCCCCGGCCAATCAGAGGCCGGGAATTGCCGATCTCCTTTACGGCGCTGCTGCGCAGCAGCGCCGTGCGACTTAACCACTTGCCGACCGCCTACTTCATATTGGCGGCGGCAAAGTGGCAGCCCCAGGACCACGTAACGCAGATTGGCGTCAGGTCCTGGGGCACTCTCTGGCCGGGGATCGCGCGCTGGGATGCGCGCGCATCCACCGGCAATAGGCTCCGCCCACCCGCGACGTCAACCCGCCGGCCAATCGGAAGCGCCGGCGGGTTGTTAACCCCGCGATCGCCGCTACAAAGTGTATAATACACTTTGTAATGTATACAAAGTGTATTATACAGGCTGCCTCCTGCCCTGGTGGTCCCAGTGTCCGAGGGACCACCAGGGCAGGCAGCAGCCACCCTAGTCTGCACCCAAACACACTGATCTGCCCCCCCCTGCCCCCTGATCGCCCACAGTACCCCTCAGACCCCCCCCTGCCCACCCCCCAGACCACCATTTGCACACAATCACCCCCCTAATCACCCATCAATCACTCCCTGTCACTATCTGTCAACGCTATTTTTTTTTTTAGTCCCTAAACTGCCCCCTGCTCCCTCCTGATCACCCCCCCACCCCTCAGATTCTCCCCAGACCCTCCCCCCCCCTGCGTACTGTATGCATCTATCCCCCCTGATCAACTGTCAATCACCTGTCAATCACCTGTCAATCACCCGTCAATCACCCCGTCACTGCCACCCATCAATCAGCCCCTAACCTGCCCCTTGCGGGCAATCTGATCACCCACCCACACCAATAGATCGCCCGCAGATCCGACATCAGATCACCTCCCAAATCCATCGTTTACATCTATTCTCTCCTCTAAACACCCACTAATTACCCATCAATCACCCCCTATCACCACCTGTCACTGTTACCCATCAGATTAGACCCTTGCGGGCACCCAATCGCCCGCCCACACACTCAGATTGCCCTCAACCCCCCCCCCCCCCCCCCTTATCGATTCGCCAGTGCATTATTTACATCCGTTCTTCCCTGTAATAACCCACTGATCACCTGTCAATCACCCCCTGTCACTGCCACCCATCAATCACCCCCTGTCACTGCCACCCATCAATCAGCCCCTAACCTGCCCCTTGCGGGCAATCTGATCACCCACCCACACCAATAGATCGCCCGCAGATCCGACATCAGATCACCTCCCAAATCCATCGTTTACATCTATTCTCTCCTCTAAACACCCACTAATTACCCATCAATCACCCCCTATCACCACCTGTCACTGTTACCCATCAGATTAGACCCTAATCTGCCCCTTGCGGGCACCCAATCACCCGCCCACACGCTCAGATTGCCCTCAGACCCCCCCTTATCAATTCGCCAGTGCAATATTTACATCTGTTATTCCCTGTAATAACCCACTGATCACCTGTCAATCACCCATCAATCACCCCCTGTCACTGCCACCCATCAATCACCCCCTGTCACTGCCACCCATCAATCAGCCCCTAACCTGCCCCTTGCGGGCAATCTGATCACCCACCCACACCAATAGATCGCCCGCAGATCCGACATCAGATCACCTCCCAAGTGCAGTGTTTACATCTCTTCTCTCCTCTAAACACCCACTAATTACCCATCAATCACCCCCTATCACCACCTGTCACTGTTACCCATCAGATTAGACACTAATCTGCCCCTTGCGGGCACCCAATCACCCGCCCACACCTCAGAACGCCCTCAGACCCCAGCCCTGATCACCTCGCTAGTGCATTGCTTGCATCTATTTCCCCCCTCTAATCACACCTTGAGACACCCATAAATCACCTCCTGTCACCCCCTAGCACACCTACCCATCAGATCAGGCCCTAATTTGCCCCGTGTGGGCTCCTGATCACTCGGCCAAACCCTCAGATCCCCCTCAGACCCCCTTCCGATCACCTCCCCAGTGCATTGATTGCATCTATTTTCCCCTCTAACCGCCCCCTGAGACACCCATCAATCACCTCCTGTCACCCCCCTAGCACTCCTATCCATCAGATCAGGCCCAATACATCCTGTCATCTAAGAGGCCACCCTGCTTATGACCGTTTCCACAAAATTTGCCCTCTCATAGACCACCTGTCATCAAAATTTGCAGATGCTTATACCCCTGAACAGTCATTTTGAGAAATTTGGTTTCCAGACTACTCACAGTTTTGGGCCCGTAAAATGCCAGGGCAGTATAGGAACCCCACAAGTGACCCCATTTTAGAAAGAAGACACCCCAAGGTATTCTGTTAGGTGTATGATGAGTTCATAGAAGATTTTATTTTTTGTCAAAAGTTAGCGGAAATTGGATTTTTATTGTTTTTTTTCACAAAGTGTCATTTTTCACTAACTTGTGACAAAAAATAAAATCTTCTATGAACTCACCATACCCCTAACGGAATACCTTGGGGTGTCGTCTTTCTAAAATGGGGTCACTTGTGGGGTTCCTATACTGCCCTGGCATTTTAGGGGCCCTAAACCGTGGGGAGTAGTCTAGAAAACAAATGCCTCAAAATGACCTGTGAATAGGACGTTGGGCCCCTTAGCGCACCTAGGCTGCAAAAAAGTGTCACACATGTAGTATCGCCATACTCAGGAGAAGTAGTATAATGTGTTTTGTGGTGTATTTTTACACATACCCATGCTGGGTGGGAGAAATCTCTCTGTAAATGGACAATTGTGTGTAAAAAAAATCAAAAATGTGTCATTTACAGAGATATTTCTCCCACCCAGCATGGTTATATGTAAAAATACACCACAAAACACATTATACTACTTCTTCTGAGTACGGCGATACCACATGTGTGACACTTTTTTGCAGCCTAACTGTGCTAAGGGGCCCAAAGTCCAATGAGTACCTTTAGGATTTCACAGGTCATTTTGAGACATTTGGGTTCAAGACGACTACTCACGGTTTAGGGCCCCTAAAATGCCAGGGCAGTATTGGAACCCCACAAATGACCCCATTCTAGAAAGAAGACACCCCAAGGTATTCCGTTAGGAGTATGGTGAGTTCATAGAAGATTTTATTTTTTGTCACAAGTTAGCGGAAATTGATATGTATTGTTTTTTTTTTTCACAAAGTGTCATTTTCCGCTAACTTGTGACAAAAAAAAAATCTTCTATGAACTCACCATACCCCTAACGGAATACCTTGGGGTGTCTTCATTCTAAAATGGGGTCACTTGTGGGGTTCCTATACTGCCCTGGCATTTTAGGGGCCCTAAACCGTGAGGAGTAGTCTAGAATCCAAATGCCTCAAAATGACCTGTGAATAGGACGTTAGGCCCCTTAGCGCACCTAGGTTGCAAAAAAGTGTCACACATGTGGTATCGCCGTACTCAGAAGAAGTAGTATAATGTGTTTTGAGGTGTATTTTTATACATACCCATGCTGGGTGGGAGAAATCTCTCTGTAAATGGACAATTGTGTGTAAAAAAAATCAAATAATTGTCATTTACAGAGATATTTCTCCCACCTAGCATCTGTATGTGTAAAAATACACCCCAAAACACATTATACTACTTCTCCTGAGTACGGCGGTACCACATGTGTGGCACTTTCTTGCACCCTAAGTGCGCTAAGGGGCCCAAAGTCCAATGAGTACCTTTAGGATTTCACAGGTCATTTTGCGACATTTGGTTTCAAGACTACTCCTCACGGTTTAGGGCCCCTAAAATGCCAGGGCAGTATAGGAACCCCACAAATGACCCCATTTTAGAAAGAAGACACCCCAAGGTATTCCGTATGGTGAGTTCATAGATTTTATTTTTGTCACAAGTTAGCAGAAAATGACACTTTGTGAAAAAAAACAATTAAAATCAATTTCCGCTAACTTGTGACAAAAAAAAAAAAAATCTTCTATGAACTCACCATCCTCCTAATGGAATACCTTGGGGTGTCTTCCTTCTAAAATAGGGTAATTTGTGGGATTCCTATACTGTCCTGGCATTTTAGGGGCCCTAAACCGTGAGGAGCAGTCTTGAAACGAAATTTCTCAAAATGACCTGTGAAATCCTAAAGGTACTCATTGGACTTTGGGCCCCTTAGCGCAGTTAGGGTGCAAAAAAGTGCCACACATGTGGTATCGCCGTACTCAGGAGAAGTAGTATAATGTGTTTTGGGGTGTATTTTTCCACATACCCATGCTGAGTGGGAGAAATATCTCTATAAATTGACAATTGTGTGTTAAAAAAAGAAAACAATTGTCATTTACGGAGATATTTCTCCCACCCAGCATGGGTATGTGTAAAAATACACCCCAAAACACATTATACTACTTCTCCTGAGTACGGCAATACCACATGTGTGGCACTTTTTTGCAGCCTAACTGCGCTAAGGGGCCCAAAGTCCAATGAGCATCTTTAGGCTTTACAGGGGTGCTTACAATTAGGCACCCCCCAAAATGCCAGGACAGTGAACACACCCCACAAATGACCCCATTTTGGAAAGTAGACACTTCAAGGTATTCAGAGAGGAACATAGTGAGTCCGTGGCAGATTTCATTTTTTTTTGTCGCAAGTTAGAAGAAATGGAAACTTTTTTTTTTTTTTTTTGTTACAAAGTGTCATTTTCCGCTAACTTGTGACAAAAAATAAAATCTTCTATGAACTCACCATGCCTCTCACTGAATACTTTGGGATGTCTTCTTTCCAAAATGGGGTCATTTGGGGGGTATTTGTACTATCCTGGAATTTTAGCCCCTCATGAAACCTGACAGGTGCGCAGAAAAGTCAGAGATGCTTGAAAATGGGAAAATTCACTTTTTGCACCATAGTTTGTAAACGCTATAACTTTTACCCAATCCAATAAATATACACTGAATGGGTTTTTTTTTATCAAAGACATGTAGCAGAATAACTTTCGCGCTCAAATGTATAGGAAATTTTACTTTATTTGAAAACTGTCAGCACAGAAAGTAAAAAAAGTCATTTTTTTGACAAAATTCATGTCTTTTTTGATGAATATAATAAAAACTAAAACTCGCAGCAGCAATCAAATAGCACCGAAAGAAAGCTGTATTAGTGACAAGAAAAGGAGGTAGAATTCATTTAGGTGGTAGGTTGTATGACTGAGCAATAAACCGTGAAAGCTGCAGTGGTCCGAATGGAAAAAAAGGCTCTGGTCCTTAAGGGGTTTTATGACTGCAGTCCTTAAGTGGTTAAACACCGGGGATTTCTTCCCCGCGTGCATTTAGCCTGCGAGCCGCGATCGAAGGCTCGCAGGCTGTTAACGGAGGGTGTCACGGAGGGTGTCTCCGTGAACTGACATGGAACGGCTGCTCGAACGAGCGGCCGTTTCCATGTAAAACCACTTACGACCTGCCTATCGGCGTTAGGCGGTCGTTAAGTGGTTAAGAAATCTTTAATTTCAGGTGCCCAGTTTGCTTTAAAGTTGTTAGCTGAGATAAGCCTACACATAAGAATGCAGTGGGTTTTCTTTTAGGGCATTATACATGCATGATATATTAAGTTACCCATAGACAAGATACTTAAAGGACCTCTGTCGCGAAAATCTTAAAATTTAAAATACATGTAAACCTACACAAATAAGAAGTACATTTCTTCCGGAGTTAAAGGAGCCTTAAATTACTGTTCTCCTATGTTGCTGTCACTTACAGTGAGTAGTAGAAATCTGACATTACCGACAGATTTTGGACTAGCCCATCTCCTCATGGGGGTTCTTAGGGTTTCCTTTATTTTTAAAAGCACTTAGTGAATGGCAGTTGCTCTGTCCAACTGCCAAAAAAGTCTACGGTGTGCAGGGAGGCTGTACAGCATCATTGTATAAATCTTTTTCAGGGGATGTCTTTATAAAACATAAAGGCCTTGCTGAGAATCCCCTATGGAGAAGATGGACTAGCCCAAAATCTGTCGGTAATGTCAGATTTCTACTACCTACTGTAAGTGACAGCAACATAGGAGAAAAGTCATTTATGGCTCATTTTACTCTGGAAGAAATGTACTTTTGTGTATGTGTTTTAAATTTTAAGATTTTTGCAACAGTTCTACTTTAATTTAGCTGATGTGGCAGTTGTTGTCCAGTCATTTTCTGTAGAAAAGGTCCTTCACTGTGAGTGAGCATTCTCTTGGTTGAAAGCCTGATCCACTGAGGTGGATTCTTTTCAGCTGAGCAATTTGTGACAACCCACATGGCATTGAATGGAAAATGGCTGTGTAAGCACTATATGCAGGGTATAGTAGGACTAATCAGTTGTTTCTGCAGCCAGAGTACTAAAATCTGGTGTAACATGCAATGCACAGATCAGCTGTCTGTACAATCTGTTGTATAGCTTTATCCTATTATGACACCCCCTCCCTCCCCTTGCCTTTCTGTAACTTTTATTGTTTCTGACATGTTTACTGATTCTCCTTGTGCTTTACTCCCTTTTTCTATTTTGCTTTCTCAATTTCTATTTGTTACTCTGGTTTTGCTCTGAATAGTTATCATCGCATTTCCATGAAATTTGCAAGGCATTATGATTCTATATTTGTGGAGGCACCTGTGGCATTCTTAAAGTCTTGTGGGGACAGCGAATACCTCCAATAATTAAAACACTGCTGCCATTTCAAGACTTGTGTTCCCAGTCGGTTATGAAGGAATGCTAAACATGGAAGAGAATGCACTGTGTTCATTTCAAGCTGTTAGTTGGGATAATGGGGATGATTTATACACAACATTTAGACTAGCGCTCTGTATGGTGCAGATCAAAAGAAAACACCTGATCGGTTGCTTTGTGCCGCTCATCCTCATTTTCTATCCAGCATGTTTACTTTTCATTAAAACCCTAGTCCAGCCTCCCATTTTTTTTAATGCATATGATGGTAAATTTGCATTAATTAGCAATCCACAATGTTTTTTTGTGCATTGCACCTCTGTACTTTTTTCAATAAATATATTAAAATCATCTGGCTGGTTGGCTCAAGTAGTCCCTTTTTTTCTGGAGAGAACAAAGCAATTTTACTAGACAATCTTTCTGTCCACATTCTACCCCCTATACCATCATCCCTCACACATTGGGTAGTCAGGGAAGAGGCAACAGCCTGTGTTTTTCTCTGAGAAAAGATCATATGACCTCCTCACCTCCTCCATCTGCTGATGAAATTAACCTTTTCTCACAAGAAGATTCTGATGAAGCTACAGTGCTGGCTGCAAAAGGATCAATCCAAAGCAGGAAGTGAGGGAGATGGATGTGGTAACTGTTAAAGGACCTCTGTCGCGAAAATCTTAACATTTATTTTATTTTTTCTTCCAGTGTAAAATGAGCCAACTTTTTAATAACTCTTTATTTCTGGAACGTATTTTGTAGACTAGAAAATCTCTTCAGTGAGAATACGAAGGAGAAAAAAGGATTCAATGATATAAAAAGAACTGGGTGATGACCACTGGTGTTGTGTATCTGCATGGCTTTAGTTTTAGGGTGCGTACATGCATCCAATTTTGTTTGGCCATTTTTACTACTTCCATGTAGTATTAGAGCTTACCTACTCGATCTGTTCACAGTATTCAAAATACATTGGCCCTCACACTACATGAAAGTGGTACAATTGGCTAATCATTGACCAATAAAAAGTGTGTGTGTGTGTGTGTGTGTGTGTGTGTGTGTGTGTGTGTGTGTGTGCGTGTGTGCGTGCGTGCGTGCGTGCGTGCGTGCGTGCGTGCGTGCGTGCGTGCGTGCACCAGCTCACAGTAGAAAGAGATAGTGTAGCACTCCTCAGTATAGCAGTCGGTATGTGCCAGGTAAATCAGGCAGCACACCTGATTGTTCGATCCAATGAAGCAGAAGATAGGCACAGTCCAGGTAAGTATTAATTGCTCTTTATTCAAGTCAAACATCACAGCAGAATAAGCAATGTTTCAGAGTGAGTGCTCCTTTCTTAAGCTATGCTGTTTGTGCGTATACAAAAAAAACCCTGCATAGCTTGAGAAAGAAGCACGCATTCCGAAACGTCGCTTATTGTGCTGTGATGTTTGACTTGAATAAAGAGCAATAAATACTTACTTTGGTTTGTGCTGGTCTTCTGCTTCATTGGACCTGACCAGCTCAGAGAACTCTGCTGTCATAGCAATGGCAGATCGAGCAAGCTGCAGTGACTGGAGAGAGGCGTGATCAGTGCTAGTGGCAGTGTGATATAGGTAGGGCCTGCTTTATTATACCAGCGATCTCTGGTACAAGTGGTCTCTGGCCTCTTAAGTACCAAAGTGGTTAAGAAAACTTAAGCCAGGCACATTTTTTTTTTTCCCTGGGGGGGGGGGGGGGGGGGGGGAGGGGGTTGGTTTTTTAGTCTGAAATGGTCCCTCCCTTATTCATCATTTTCTTTAAGATACTCTAAATCCAGGTTACAAAAAGAAATCATTCCACAAACTGGTACTGTTTGGTAACCAAGGAACACTGGTCTAAGCCTTTATTTTGTTTAGGTGGTTGTGGATATGCCTACTTTAAAGCAGTGTTCACCCACCCCGGTCCTCAAGGACCACCTACAGTGCATGTTTTGTAGAAATCCACAGAGTAATGCTACGTACACACATGCGACAACGATCGTTCGTTGTCAACGACGAACAAACTTTTAATTGATGAAAGAACGACCTAAGTTAAGTTAGTTGTAAAATGTGTGTAACGATCACATCGTTAGAACGAATGTTACACCACGTAAAAGCACCTATTGCGCCTGCGCATAAAAATGAAAAGTTCCATGGAGAAATAGTGAAATGCGCATGTCAAGCCTGTACTACTTTTGCAAACGATCGTCGTTGGGAAAAATCCGCCAAGCTAGATCGTTCGTTTTTAACGTTCTAGCTCGTCCGTCGTTGGACTTAATGGTCGTTGGCTGCTTTTTTTTTTTGAACGATTGTCGTTTTAAAATGATCGTTCCCCGATCGTTTCAAACGACTATAGTCGCATGTGTGTACGCACCTGAAGTTAATCAGCTCTGCTGAGACAATAATTACCTCACCTGTGCATGTTTGTGGTTTTCTGTAAAACATGCAATGTTGGTGGGCTTTAAAGAGACACTGTAACATCAAAAATATCCCCTGCGGGCTATTCACCTCGGGTGGGGGAAGCCTCGGGATCCTAATGAGGCTTCCCACGCCGTCCTCTGTCCCACGGGGGTCTCGCTGCAGCCCTCCGAACAGCTGGCGACAGACCCGACTGTCAATCCAATATTTACCTTTGCAGGCTCCAGCGGGGGCGCTGTGGCTGCTTTCGGCTCCGAAGTAGACGGAAATACCCGATCTCAGTCGGGTCCGCTCTACTGCGCAGGCGCCGGAGACTTGCGCCTGCGCAGTAGAGCAGACCCGTCGGCGATCGGGTATTTCCGCCTACTTTGGAGCCGACAGCCACCAGAGCGCCTGCGCAGGAGCCAGGAAGGTAAATATTTACGTCGCCGCTGTACGGAGGGCTGCAGCGAGACCCCCGAGGGATGGAGGACGGCGTGGGAAGCCTCATTAGGATCCTGAGGCTTCCCCCACCCGAGGTGAGTACCCCCCAGGGGACATTTTGATGTTACAGTTCTTTAAATAGTAACTCCAGTGAAAATCGTGTTTAAAAAAAAAAAAAAAAGTGCTTCATTTTTACAACAGCCGTCAGAGCGCCTGCGCAGGAGCCGGGAAGGTAAATATTGACGTTACCGCTGTACGGAGGGTTACAGCGAGACCCCCGTGGGACAGAGGATGGCGTGGGAAGCCTCATTAGGATTCCGAGGCTTCCCCCACCCGAGGTGAGTACCCCCCAGGGGACGTTTTGGCGTTACAGATTCTCTTTAAAGAGAACCCGAGGTGTGTTTAAAAACCACCCTGGCGTTCTATTAAGATCGCCAGGGCAGCTGCATGAGGGGTTTTTTTTAAATAAAAAAAAAACTATTTCATGCAGCCAACTGAAAGTTGGCTGCATGAAAGCCCACTAGATGACGCTCCGGAGGCGTTCTTCTGATCGCCTCCGGCGGCCAAAAGTAACACGGAAGGCCGCAATGAGCGGCCTTCCGTGTTTTGTTTACTTCGTCGCCATGGCGACGAGCGGAGTGACGTCATGGACGTCAGCCGACGTCCTGACGTCTGCCGCCTCCGATCCAGCCCTTAGCGCTGGCCGGAACTATTTGTTTCGGCTGCGCAGGGCTCAGGCGGCTGGGGGGACCCTCTTTCGCCGCTGCTCGCGGCGGATTGCCGCAGAGCGGCGGCGATCGGGCAGCACACGCGGCTGGCAAAGTGCCGGCTGCGTGTGCTGCTCTTTATTTGATCAAAATCGGCCCAGCAGGGCCTGAGCGGCACCCTCTGGCGGTAATGGACGAGCTGAGCTCGTCCATACCGCTAAGGTGGTTAAAGAATGTTATCTGCATACAGAGGCTGGATCTGCCTATACAGCCCAGCCTCTGTTGCTATCCCAAACCCCACTTAGGTCCCCCTGCACTCTGCAATCCCTCATAAATAGCAGCCGTGCTTTAAATGATATCTGAGTTTAAAAAAAAAAAAAAGCACCTGTTTGGTTTATGTTCAAGCTACAGAAATTTTGTAAGTACATATGTATGTATATATGTAAGTACATACAAGCATCTGCCAAGACATCCATTCCAGGAAATATATAGCAACGCATAGATCTGGGAATATTTCACAGATGTAGTGTATACAGATATACAAAACACAAAAGAAAAGAACCCCCATCTGTTGTACAAGGAAGTAGGCTGAACAAAGTATTTGCAAATTTGGAAAAACCTTTATTAATCTATACACACTGACAATAAGAACAATTAAAAGCATATAAAATTTCCTGTAATGGGGATAACCATAACCCCTGCTTATGGAATGGTCATATATAAAACGCAAATGCAAAAGAGCCTTAGCATGGGAGAGGAAAAAAAAGGGGGAGTTCTGTCCAGAAAAATTGTATGAAAAAATATACAAACTTCTGAAAAAATCGCGCTGGTGCACAGAAATGGGTAATCGCAAAGAAAAAGGACAATCTAATCACTAAAAGTGTTAAAAACATGAAAAAAATATAAGTGGGCGACCATAAAAAAATTGGCCAAAAATTGAGAAAAGTGCGTGCATGATAGGAAAATCACCTCACGCAGCTATAGACAAATGGAGAGGGGCAAACGCATATAACCGTGTGTGAGGATATGAGCCCTCTAAAGTGACCCAGTGCAAATAAATATTAGTATATGAATGGCTGCAACTTTCAGTACAACAATATCACATAAGACAAATGCAGTGTGGCATAGTGCAGATATATTCAATAAGTGCATCAATACATGAAGTGTCATAAGCAAATAAAACATCCAATGCTTTGGCTTACCAAAAATATTGCAGCAGGGGACCATGGAAACGCCACAGTTATGCCCATTACATGGAATTTTATATGCTTTTAATTGTTCTTATTTTCAGTGTGTATACATTAATAAAGGGTTGTCTAAATTTGCAAATACTTTGTTCTAGTGAACTCCCATTAAAGAGTCGGCTCTCAATCGGCTCTTCATTAAAGGGAAGGTCCAAGCAAAAAAAAAAAATGAGTTTCACTTACCTGGGGCTTCTACCAGCCCCATGTAGCCTTCCTGTGCCCTCGTAGTCACTCACTGCTGCTCCAGTCCCCCGCTGGCAGCTTTCTGACCTCGGAGGTCAGGGCCACATGGCATACATTTTTACGCATTCCAGCTAGTGCAGGAACAAAAATGTACGCGTTGCACCACTAACGCGTAAAAATGTATGTGTTAATGTTCCTGCACTAGCGGAAATGTGTAAAAATGTACGCAATTCGGCCCTGACCTCCGAGGTCAGAAAGCTGCCAGCGGGGGACTGGAGCAGCAGTGAGTGACTACGAGGGCACAGGATGGCTGCATGGGGCTGGTAGAAGCCCCAGGTAAGTGAAACTCTTTTTTTTTTTTTTGCTTGGACCTTCCCTTTAAATATCACTAGACACCACTTAGAATCGGAGTAAAAGCCCCGTCTCCATGACCACTCCAGACTGCTTCTCTGACTGGGGCAATCCCTCCTGCTACTGCTCTGCTCCGCCCCATACACTCACGCAAGCTGAAAGAGGACTACATGTCCCAGCATGCCTCAGCTCCCTTTATTACACAGCCAAGCAGAGCTGTGTGGGGTGGCTGAGGCACCGGCTCTTTCAAAACCGAGAACCGGCTCTTGTCATTCGCAGCAAAGAGCCGGCTCCTTCGCGAACGACCCATCACTACTTTGTTCAGCCTACTTCCTTATACAACAGATGGGTTATTTTTTGTTTTGTATATCCATTTCAGAAAACACACAGAGAGCTCTGTTTCGTTCTGCAATCCATCTATCCATTCTGTTGAACCAGATATACTATCTGGTGCTCTCACCTTCATATGCACTGCTGCTAGTACTGTGAGCCCAAATGCTGCAATAAGGAAGCTGTCGGGAGCATAGCCAGAGTATTGTACAGGATTCAACTGCGCATGTGTGAAATATATTTTATCTGGTTCAGGTGCCTAGGCTGTGGAATGCTTAGCTGCCCAATAGCTGCTCAGAATACAAAGAAGTATTTTGTAACATCTGCAGTGCAGTGTGAAGGAAAATCTTAAAAATTTTCTAAGTTACCATAAAATTGATGATGGATGGAATTGATCCAAGATGACCTGTGCGAGAAGGCTATGCAGGAGCTAAAATCAAGACTGTTAGGCCCCGTTCAGACTATGTGCGTTCCTAGCCGTTTTTGCAGAATGCATACGGGCAGACTTTGCGCATTGAAACGGCTACTAATGTTTTCTAATAGCCTCGCTCACATGAATGCATATGAGATGCATACGTTTCTCATCCGCATTGCTGCACGCAGTTCTGTGAGTCACACACAAACTGGCGCAATGAAAGTCTATAGATGCGCATCAAAAATGCATACTATTGTGTTTTTAGCGCAAGTTTCCCTCTGCATTTCCCATAATTCTTTTCTGTTTCCTGTGTGACGTTTGTGTTCAAAACGCAATAGAAAACGCATTTGAACGCAAGAAAAACACATACAAACACATGTTTTTCAACTTGCGTTTTCTTTGAATTTCTATGCGTTCTGTAAACGCTGACAGTATGAACAGGGCCTAAGTCTAAGTAATTGTCATTTTGAATGGAAAGACTTTTCTTTGAAATCCTATAGTTCAGGTTGTATGCTTGCTTGCAGCTCAAGTCAGATCCACCAAAATTTGGAAAATGTCAAGATTGCTAAATATATTTCACACAGCATAAAAACAAATCCTAAAATGTTTCTAGCTATTTTGGTGCCTCAGGAACGTCAGCCCACTTGTCAACATGTTTATAGTTTGTAAAAGTCAAAATTAAACTTTTACTTGAATACTAGGTAAAGCTGTTTCATAAGTCTACCCTTTATACATACTTATAAGGGCAATGTCACTTGGAATGAATTAGAAGGTATAACATTAACCTGCGCTATAAAGGTGTGTACACATATCCAGCTGGGCAGCACAGTGGTATAGTGAATAGTCCTCTCACCTTGCAGCGCTGGGTCCCTGGCTAGAATTCCAGCCAGGGCACTATCTTGAAGAATTTGTATGTTCTCCCTGTGTCTGCATGGATTTCCTCCTGCATACCAAAAACATACAGATAAGTTAATTTGCTTCCCCCTAAAATTGGCCCTAGACTACGATACATACACTACACAATACATACATAGACACATGTAAAAACAAAACAGAGGACACCAAGAGCCCAATAGTGCAATATTGTCTGGTAAGCTCAATATATAATGTAATGTCAAAGGTTCTTATACTCACAAAGGTGGGTTACCATCAGGTAACCCCTTGACAGGCAGGTGGAGAGTATTAGTAACTGACCCCACTCAGGTATAAAAGTCACTCTCTGTAGATAGGAAAATGGGGAAAGAATCTCTCCACTAGGGGTGGACTTAATCGTGCTGTAATATGTACGAACAGAGGCGCCAAGCAGAGTAAAACAATGTTCTAAAAATGATAAAAAAAGGGAAGTCGAGGTGGACTTACCTCCCTCTGGTAGTGGACATATACTCAAATGCAGAGTAAAAAATAGACAATTTATTCACAGCTCCATAAAATCGCAACGCGTTTCGCGGTCAACAATCCCGCTTCATCAGGCAGTACAGGAGCATATAAAACTGGTTCAGGTCCATAAAGCGTGTGAGCGCCTCTGTCAGAGGCGCTCACACGCTTTATGGACCTGAACCAGTTTTATATGCTCCTGTACTGCCTGATGAAGCGGGATTGTTGACCTCGAAACGCGTTGCGATTTTATGGAGCTGTGAATAAATTGTATATATATTTTTACTCTGCATTTGAGTATATGTCCACTACCAGAGGGAGGTAAGTCCACCTCGACTTCCCTCTTTTTATCATTTTTAGAACATTGTTTTACTCTGCTTGGCGCCTTTGTTCGTACATATTACAGCACATACATAGACACATGACTATGGTAGGGATTAGATTGTGAGCTCTTCTGTGGGACAGCTAAGTGACAAGACAATATACCTTGTACAGCACTGCGGAAGATGTTGGCAATATCCAAATACTAAATAATGATCCAATCTTGATGGGCAATTTTAAAACTTCCATGTAATGTGAGTTTACATAAACAATCTCATGGCTCTTGTACTCCATGGAAGTGGAAAAATCGGCTAATGAACATGGATTGGAGGTGTGTATTCCACCTTCACAGTATGATAACACTAATGTTGGCTGTACATTGCAATTGTGAGCTGATATAGTGGTTGACAGCTGTACATCTGTTACTGCCTTACGCCTTATGTATTTCAACAGAATAGCATAAAACTGCAGGCACACAGGCTTTTCTCAAACATAACAAGTCATTTGCAGTTCTTGAATACTGCATGAATCATGTGATTCAGGTGTAGAACCACTGTAATAGAAAGTCAAGTGAAATCCTACAAATGTATTTGCTTCGGGTTTCAAATCAGCCAATGATGCTATTCTGTTGTAAAGACTCCCATAGCCCCAGTTCATCTTTATAAGTACCATAGTGTTTTTGTTTTTTATAAATGTTAAACGGAGCCTGACCATTCACATTCTTAATTAGGCCTCCTAAATCTCAGATGATATTCAAAAAGCTGGCTATGCCAGGCTAAGGGCTGATTCATACTTGAGCGGATGCAGAACGGAAACGGTAAGTGCATCTGATGCGGATGGATGTGTTCTGTCAGTTTTGCATCTATATGCAACAAATTACACTCATTCGTTTTGCGTATGCACCCTGTCTGTTTCTTGCGTTGCTCACGTCTGCCAGTATGCATCACTGCTCACCTGTCCTGCCGCTGCTGTTCGTCTGTTTTCAACCCAGAGGTCCGCAGCAGCATGGGGCTTTCCATAGGTTGCATCAGGCCCATTCTCCCTAGCAACAGGGATATTTTTAATTGGGCCAACATGAACCAATGAGAATTCTCCCTGTTGCTGAGCATTCGCATTGGTCTTTTGCAGCCCAATGGAGATCCCCCTGGCCACTGGGTTGTTTCGAAAGGACCGAGTAGCAGCGCTGGTTGGGACATGAGTATCACATCACGGTGGGTTGGGGTGATGCGGATTCAGTGATGAACCTAGTGAGACTGGACAGTATGCAGGAAAAGAGAGAAAAAACATCCGGCGCTGCAGTAGACGTGTTGTACTTTAATTTTGTTCAGGCTGTATTCATACAAGTGCATTCAACATACTTGTAAGCAATATTGTGTCAAACGATACAGTCCTACCGTGGGTATGTGGCAGCAGGTGCAGGGTGCAATACGGGCAGCCTAACGGCCGTTTCGCATGGCGGTGCTTCTTCTGAGGCTGATCCACGCTGGCACTCGGTAAAGATCTGGCATTTATTTCCTGATCCATTGCGGCGGGTGGGCGGTGCGTACTTCCACCCATTGTTATCCTGCCTACCGGTGTTCAGCCGGCCTGGCCCTATCATCATCGCTCGCATCACAGCGGGCGGAGATTGAGGAGGGGAGTGACGTCCCTGGTAAACAAAGCCGGTGTATTCCCCGGCATATTAGAGCTAATATTTTTCCTGGCAATCAGCATTCAAGAGAGGAGGGTTCCCTAAAGGCCAGAATCCACCCAGGAAACCTAAATCGGGCTACTGGACGACAGACTCGGACTCTAGTGGGGAAGAAGGATCGGCATCTGGATCACCTAACATTCCATCACCAAATGTTCCATCAAACCCTGGTGGTAATCCCAGTACCCCCTCGGAGGCCCCTTTAGGCGGCGCATCAGGAGGGGCAGAGGAAAAAAGAAAACCAAAGAGGAAACGAGTCTATTGGAAAGACCAGAACCATCCTCGAACCCCCAGGAGATAGACTAAATGGGTTTCCTTCCACTGGAAATAATTAATCTTTCTAATGTGCTGCCAGAAGATTGCATTTCAGTTTTACAGAGAGGACTCAACTTTTCTCTGAAACAGGAATTTGATTTCAGCCGATTCAAAGTGGATTTATATAAGAATATTCGTCATCTGAATATACATCAAATCTTTCGTAAAAAAGAGACCCTTAATCACCTTAATCAGGAAACCACACAAGTGGGACCCATTGGTCCGTTGGGTTTTAGCCCACAATTCACGTGGTCTGAGGGGGATCAGGAGATCCCATCAATGCTTCAAGAATTGGAGAATGAGAATTTAGGGCCAGACAATGATGAGATTTCAGCTACCACTTCCCTTCCCTCCCCCTTGCCCTTCCTTCTCCACCCACCTTCCCTTTCCCAGTCCCTCATACCTCCCACCTTTCCCATCCACTTTTCCCTTCCTACCCCAGAGCTGAAGCGTCCCCCATTTAGGCCCTGTAAATCTGTTAAACCCTTTCCGGTCCAGGCAGGGTCTAGTCTTGACCTCTTTCAGGCTATAGTGGAGAAGGAGATGAAGGCCTTAAAGAGGAACTCCAGTGAAAATAATGTAGTAAAAAAAGTGCTTCATTTTTTTACCATAATTATGTATAAATGATTTAGTCAGTGTTTGCTCATTGTAAAATCTTTCCTCTCCCAGATTCACATTCTGACATTTATTACATGGAGACATTGTTACTGTGGGCAGGTTATTTAGCTGTTTCTAGCTGCTCTGGCTGTTAGACAGCTAATAACAGCTGTTTCCTGTCTCTGAACATTGTTACATTGTGGCTGTTTGCCAGCAGTACCGCGGTCTTCAGAGGTTCTTGTGGGAGGGATTTCAGCACAAAATCAGTCACACAGCGCCCCCTGATGGTCTGTTTGTGAAAATCATTGTCTTTCTCATGTAAAATGGGGTATCAGCTACGGATTGGGAAAAAGTTCAATTCTTGGTTGGAGTTTCTCTTTAAGTTATCCCCCGATGTCTCAGAAAGAGAGATGAGAGCTTTAAAATGGATCAAAAATCGTCCAGCTTTAGTAATTAAGAAATCGGACAAAGTGGGTTCCATTGTTGTCCTCTCGGCCGACCAATATAAGGAGGAAGCGATGTGCCAACTGGGAGATGAAAGGGTTTACTCGCAAATTGGCTTTGATCCCACTTTCAAATTCCAAAGAAATGATACAGGAGCATTGGTGCTCCATTGATAATGGGAAGGGCGCCCCGAGGTTAATAGAGCATGTACAAGAAAAACATGCTGGTGACCCCGCGGTACTAAGATTCTGCGGGCTCACAAAGGTTAATATCCCCGCAAGGGGTGGGAACCGGGCACGTCTCCTTCTGCGAAGGGAATCCCTTATTATCATTAAAAGTAAAGCAATGGGACCCATGGGGTTCAATGATCATAACGATCTGACCTGCTTTTTGGAGCCACAATAATATTGAAACAATTTTTGCATGCATGTCTTTTCTCCCCTCCCTTTATTGTTATCCTGCTTTTTCGTCCTCTTGGATATACGAATTTTAATTGTTTTGAGAGTTAAAGTATGCCAGACTGTGGTGGGTCCTCAATAGTTAATTTGACTAGTTAATGATGCTGAATTAATAGGAGGCCACGCAGTAGTGACATTGTGTCCAGATCAAAAGGACTAGCTGCATATGCAGTGTCCCCTTTTGCTCAGCCAGATGCAAGACTTGCTTCTTATCTTGCATTTTCACTGTTTATCTTCTTTATTTCCCCTATACTCATTTCAACACTTTTTCCCTCACCAATCCACAGGTCTCACCTGAAATCACCACTTGTTTATCCTGCAAGCCTTGCTCTGACGATCCCTGAACGAGCTCAGTGCTCTAATATGCCGGTGTATTCCCCGGCTTTGTTTACCAGGGACGTCACGCTGACGTCAGTCTCCTCTTCAATCTCCGCCCGCTGTGATGCGAGCGATGATGATAGGCCCGGCTGAGCACCGGTAGGCGGGATAACAATGGGCGGAAGTACGCACCGCCCACCCGCCGCAATGGATCAGGAAATAAATGCCAGATCTTTACCGAGTGCCAGCGTGGATCAGCCTCAGAAGAAGCACCGCCGTGCGAAACGGCCGTTAGGCTGCCCGTATTGCACCCTGCATCTGCTGCCACATACCCACGGTAGGACTGTATCGTTTGACACAATATTGCTTACAAGTATGTTGCATGCACTTGTATGAATACAGCCTGAACAAAATTAAAGTACAACACGTCTACTGCAGTGCTGGATGTTTTTTCTCTCTTCCTGCATACAATTTTTACTCATGTATATATCCTGAGCACGCAGTCTATCACCGTGGGCTTGTCTTAAAGGGATATCCTGCCGGCCTATCCAGAGCCAGCCGTATGTAGTGCCGACCCTCTATGAACTTTCCTCTTTTGTGCATATGAGACTGGACAGTGTCTGTTCTCATAGGCTTTCACTGGACACATTTTTCTGGTCTGGGAAAATGGGCCAAGTTGTGACTCTGCTTTCTGTGGCACACGGATCCATGTAGGATCCTATTTTTAACATAGGATCTGCTTCCTGCGTTTACATGGAGCTTAAAACAACATCCTGAGCGGGTATGCTTTTGTGAACCAATCCTAAGAGTAGAGCTGGTCCTGTGTCTAGATCAGGTAAATATCATGTGTCACTCTGTGAGAGGCAGGCTGGGGAGGCATAAAAGAATGTGGCGCTGCAGTGCATGTAAAAAATATAAATGGCTAGCAAAACTAAGACATGTACGCTATTTGCACACACATACAAAAATACATACATGCAGTATATATATTAACAACCTACACAACACACTAGCCAATGCAAAAATGGTTAAAGGATTGAAGAGCAGACCACAGCAACCTCACAGGAGAAGTTGCTATCACAGTAGCAGACATCCACCAGTGGGTCAGAAACGTGAACTGCTGTACAGCAACTTAGCCTGACATGACCCAAACATACTGGCTAAAGAAGCTAACATCACTGTGTGAACACCTGGCAACACAGATAAACCAGCTGCTAGCAATAGGCTCCTACCAAAGCTGGCCATCAATTGTAGCATATACCAAGGTGATGCACTGTCCATGCTGCTGTTCTGCATAGGCTTGAATCTCTTCAGCCAGATAATCACAAAGACTGGATAAAGATACAGATTCAAAAGTGAATCAATCGCCACCTCTGTGAAGCTGTATGCCAAGTGAACAAGAATGTCTGCCTGATACACTTGACACAGATGGAATGCAGCTACACGCAGTACATGTGACATATAGACCAAGTACCTTGGTATTTCAATGTCTTATAGCAACCATAATGAGGAAATGTAGATGGCAAGATTTAAGTACCACCAAAGGTAAGACTTAGGGCCCTTTTCCACCAGCGCGTTTGCGCTGGCTGAATCGCAAAAACGCAAACCGCTAGCGATTTTACAATCGCTACGGTTTGCTTTTTAACATAGGAATCGCGGTAGGTCATTTCCACTACCGCGATTCGTTTTTTACTTGATCGCGATCGCGCCGCGGAGCGACTTTTGCCGCGATTTTGCTATGCAGTGCATAGCATAGCAAAATCGCGGCCGCGAACGTCGGGGAATCGCCGCTAATTGCGATTCAGCAATCGCTAGCGTTCAGCGTGAACGCTAGCGATTGCTAGTGGAAAAGGGCCCTTAGGTTATTAAGTGCAAGCATAAAGGAAAGCACATCTGTCATGAGATACCCTGTCAGTATAGTAAGCTGAACAAAGTGGGGCACTGAGGCAGCTGATATGAAGCTGTTCCTAATTCATGAGGGATTTGATCGTAAATCTGATACTCATAGACCAGACCAGTTGTAAAGAGGGTGGGTCTGCTGACTAAATAGACTACCTGTCGAATTTACCTTCATGCATTGACAAATGCATATGGAGGGGAACAAAGTCTGGTGAATTTTAGGGCCACTGCTGGATTAAACCAAAAGCATTCAGGAATACATCAGTAAGGTAAAGATTACCTGCTGAGTGAATGCCTGAGGCAGCAGCAGACATGGATGGAAAACCAAGCTGCGGAAGTGTTGTGGCACAATAAGACCTTCAATGGGACGTACAATCAACAGATAGTGGAGTTGGTAAACCATACCAGTGGAATAGGAATCAAGGACAGTACTAAAGCATTGATCATGACAGCAAATTTTTCTTAGATACTTGAATCTACCACACAAAACCTGAGAAAAGGTGCAGATTGTGCAAAGAGGCTTCAGAGAACGTCCAACATGTACAGGTCCTTCTCAAAAAATTAGCATATTGTGATAAAGTTCATTATTTTCTGTAATGTACTGATAAACATTAGACTTTCAAATATTTTAGATTCATTACACACAACTGAAGTAGTTCAAGCCTTTTATTGTTTTAATATTGATGATTTTGGCATACAGCTCATGAAAACCCCAAATTCCTATCTCAAAAAATTAGCATATCATGAAAAGGTTCTCTCAACGAGCTATTAACCTAATCATCTGAATCAACTAATTAACTCTAAACACCTGAAAAAGGCTCCTGAGGCTTTTAAAAACTCCCAGCCTGGTTCATTACTCAAAATCATTAATCATGGGTAAGACTGCCGACCTGACTGCTGTCCAGAAGGCCATCATTAACACCCTCGAGCAAGAGGGTAAGACACAGAAAGAAATTTCTGAACAAATAGGCTGTTCCCAGAGTGCTGTATCAAGGCACCTCAGTGGGAAGTCTGTGGGAAGGAAAAAGTGTGGCAGAAAACGTTGCACAATGAGAAGAGGTGACCGGACCCTGAGGAAGATTGTGGAGAAGGACTGATTCCAGACCTTGAGGAACTGCGGAAGCAGTGGACTGAGTCTGGAGTAGAAACATCCAGAGCCACCGTGTACAGGCGTGTGCAGGAAATGGGCTACAGGTGCCGCATTCCCCAGGTCAAGCCACTTTTGAACCAGAAACAGCGGCAGAAGCGCCTGACCTGAGCTACAGAGAAGCAGCACTGGACTGTTGCTCAGTGGTCCAAAGTACTTTTTTTCAGATGAAAGCAACTTTTGCATGTCATTTCTGAAATCAAGGTGCCAGAGTCTGGAAGAAGACTTGGGAGAGGGAAATGCCAAAAAGTCTAGTGTCAAGTACCCACAGTCAGTGATGGTCTGAGGTGCCATGTCAGCTGCTGGTGTTGGTCCACTGTGTTTTATCAAGGGCAGGGTCAATGCAGCTAGCTATCAGGAGATTTTGGAGCACTTCATGCTTCCATCTGCTGAAAAGCTTTATGGAGATGAAGATTTCATTTTTCAGCATGACCTGGCACCTGCTCACAGTGCCAAAACCACTGGTAAATGGTTTACTGACCATGGTATTACTGTGCTCAATTGGCCTGCTAACTCTCCTGGCCTGAACCCCATAGAGAATCTGTGGGATATTGTGAAGAGAAAGTTGAGAGACGCAAGACCCAACACTCTGGATGAGCTTAAAGGGACTCCGAGCTCACAATAAAAAAGAAAGTTGAACTCACCTGGGGCTTTCTCCAGCCCAGTGCTGGTCGGGAGGTCCCACGACGGCGTCCTGGCTCCTCTCCAACACCCCGATCCGGAATGGCTGACAGGCCGCAGCCCGGGCGACACTCTCCCGAGTGTCGGGCTGCTCCTTCCGCGTATGACGCGGATGACGTCACACGCCGGCCGCCTCGCGTCATCACAACGGCCGGCGTGAAAGTACTGTGCATGCGCGATTAAAGCGCGCATGCGCAGTACTTTCACGCCGGCCGCCGTGATGACGCGAGGCGGCCGGCGTGTGACGTCATCCGCGTCATACGCGGAAGGAGCAGCCCGACACTCGGGAGAGTGTCGCCCGGGCTGCGGCCTGTCAGCCATTCCGGATCGGGGTGTTGGAGAGGAGCCAGGACGCCGTCGTGGGACCTCCCGACCAGCACTGGGCTGGAGAAAGCCCCAGGTGAGTTCAACTTTCTTTTTTATTGTGAGCTCGGAGTCCCTTTAAGGCCACTATCGAAGCATCCTGGGCCTCCATAACACCTGAGCAGTGACACAGGCTGATTGCCTCAATGCCACACCGCATTGAAGCAGTCATTTCTGCAAAAGGATTCCCGACCAAGTATTGAGTGCATAACTGAACATAATTATTTGAAGGTTGACTTTTTTTGTTTTAACCCATTCGCGTTCCGTCGTTTTCACTTAAGAAATGTTCACCTCCCATTCATTAGCCTATAACTTTATCACTACTTATCACAATGAACTGATCTATATCTTGTTTTTTCCGCAACCAATTAGGCTTTCTTTGGGGGGTACATTTTGCTAAGAGCCACTTTACTGTAAATGCATTTTAACAGGAAGAATAAGAAAAAAATGGAAAAAAATCATTATTTCTCAGTTTTCAGCCATTATAGTTTTAAAATAATACATGCCTCCATAATTAAAACTCACGTATTGTATTTGCCCATATGTCCCGGTTATTACACCGTTAAAATTATGTCCCTATCACAATGTATGGCGACAATATTTTATTTGGAAATAAAGGTGCATTTTTTCCGTTTTGCATCTATCACTAAGTTTAAAATAAAAAAAATATAGAAATATTTTATCTTAACATTGATATTTAAAAAGTTTAGACCCTTAGGTAAATATTTACATGTTTTTTTTTATTGTAATGTTTTTTTTTATATTAAACATTTTATTTGGGTATTTTTGGGTGGGTGGGATGTAAACTATAGTTTTATAATGTAATTGTGTGTTGTTTTTAATTTTTCTTACTTTTTAGTTGTAGTTTTACTTTTTGGCCACAAGATGGCGGCCATGAGTTTGTTTACATGACGTCACTCTAAGCGTAACACACGCTTAGAGTGACGCAGAGGGGAGGCAAAGGCCAGAAAAAGCACAGCTTCCGAGAGAAGCTGTCGCTTTTTCAGCGGGTAAAAGCAAAAAATCCAATGCGCTCCAATCCAGAACTCTCCTCACAAAGAAACGACAGGCTTCCCCAGAGTGCAGCTCCTATCTTACTTGGGAACCAGTAAGGGGCTGTAAAAAACAGTGAAAAAAGGGGAGGACAAAAGAAGCGCTCTCTGGTGCATTACCTTTTTAATATGCTTCCTATAAGCAAGTAAAATCACACGTACAATGTTAAAGTTAAAAAGTGCACTTATCACACTAAGGAGCACATCCCCACGTCCTCTGGATGTTGCATCCGTCAAATGCTTCTCCTCACTATGGCCAGTAGCGGGGGAACCGATCGGTTTCTAGCAGCGGCGGATCAGGGAACACGGAGACGCTAATGGCAGCTGCCTTGCGCCTGTTGCGTCATGACGCGTTTCGGCGTTCCACGCCTTCGTCAGATGCTCGAAGGCGTGGAACGCCGAAACGCGTCATGACGCTTCTTTTGTCCTCTCCTCCGCTTTTTCAGCGGGGGAGAGGAATCAGTGATCGGGCACCATCGCCCGATACATTGATTCCGTGGCTACCGAATCCGCGGCCGGGAGTGTGCATGCACGTGCGCGATCGGCCGCGGGAGCGCGCGGTAGCGCGCATAATTCCTGGACGTAGTTTCTACATCCAGGAACCAAAATAGGTTAAAAACACTTTTCTGTTATTGGTTGGATGAAATATGCTATTTTTTTGAGATAGGAATTTTGGGTTTTCATGAGCTGTATGCCCAAATCATCAATATTAAAACAATAAAAGGCTTGAACTACTTCAGTTGTGTGTAATGAATCTAAAATATATGAAAGTCTAATGTTTATCAGTACATTACAGAAAATAATGAACTTTATCACAATATGGTAATTTTTTGAGAAGGACCTGTAAGTAGGGTGTAAGATCCTAGCAGGAACAGCATATATTAAGCAGCACAACCAAGTAGCTGCGAGTGGGTTAGAATCTCCGAAGTCTGAAAGGGAGTTGGTGGAGAAGGTCATGGATAATAACCAGGCAAGTTCCTGTGGGAACTTCAAGGAGATATCTTTGTGAATATTCATCACTTGTGCATGAATAAACGAAGAAGTTTTGAATCGGGATGATACTATTTATTGGCTATGAGAGAAATAAACTAAGGGATAGTTATCTTTTCTATCGGGCAATCTGTATTGGTGCAACTGTATGCAGTGCAACAATTGGGAGAAACAAAGGTATAACACACCTGCAGTAGTTTCTGTGGGACTTCCAGATAAATGGGTACTAGACAATTAACTAGACATTGCACTCGTAGACAAGGACTTAAAGACAGCACTGGCAATGGATGTGGCTATGCAAAGTGATGTTAGCATTAGGAAGAAGAGTTATGAGAAGCAGAATTACAAAGACCTAAAAGAAACGAGAAAGTGGTCCCACTAGAGGTTGGGGCATGCGGGGTAGTAATTCCCAAGCTTCAGTGGCTCTAACAGATACCGCAAACTATCCAGAACAGTGCAGTGCTAGGAATAGCTAAGATACTGCACGGAACCCTCAAGCTCCCCAAAGGACCTGATATATATTGTATTATGTATTTTTGTACACTCCTGCACTTGTGTATCCACAGACCCACACAGCTCCAACACATACAGTTAAATGTAACTAGGTCCACCTCTCCAGACTTTGCCAGCCCAGGACCCTCTCCACACTGTTTGCTCAGCCTTGACCCCAGCTGCTTTCTCCCTCTCTTCACAGCAGCTGTCTGACAAGAAGGATGTTTCTGGAGTTGACTCCTCTTCTGAGCTGCACATGTAGAGGCCAGATATATGCAATCTGTCTGCTTTGTTTGGTTGGTTTGCTAATGGGCTTTGATGTACTGTATATAGGCGCACTAGCAGCTCCAGAATGGTCTAGAGCAATGCACACTGACCACTAAGTGACCATAAGCACATGTCAATCTCACTTAGTTGTTCAAAATTGATAGAACGTAAAGATTGTCAATGGGGTGCAAATCATTGTAGCTTGCCTGCAAATTGTGTGCAACTTGGCATTGGACTAGTCCTAAGGTGCCCATTAACGGACGGTACAATATTTTCCTCAGATGTGATCATTCCATCAGATTTTTAGTCGAATTGAACAGACTTGTGAAAATCGACGTGAAACAATTCTATGATTGATTGGATTACAAAATTTTACCGATCAAAATGTTTTAATTTACAATCCTATCTGAAGAGACTGAATGCCCTGTGTATGGGAAAATTGATAATTACCTTCTGATTACTTATCATCCCATACATCTGATCGATTGATTGCATCTGAAATATTGTACCGTTACATGGGCATCTTAAGTAGAGATGTAAGCGAACGGTTCCCGAACCGTTCGCCGGCGAACATCTCACCCTGTACTACTTCCGGCTCGCTATGACCCGGAGTAGTACGGCTGCGCTGGCCCGGCGGTGCGCGTCCTAGATCGCGCTCCTGTTGCCAGGCACTTTCTGCGCATGTGCGTGACATCATGAGTGACGTCACGCTCATGCGCAGAGAGTGGCCGGCAACGGGCGCGTGATCAAAGACACGCACCGCCGGCCCAGCGCAGCCGTACTACTCCGGGTCATAGCGACCCGGAAGTAGTAGCGACCCCATAGAGGTTCGCCCATCTTAAGTCAATGAGATGTGCATTTGATTGGACCAATTTCTGGCTGCATGCAAGCTGAGATTATTAGCACGTCTAATTGTAAATAGTCACAATGTAGTGATCACTCTCAGGTTTTTTGTTTTTTTTTTACTAGCGATCGCACTCGCTAAACGCCAGCGATTTTTCATTAATTTAGACCTGAACTCAGAACTCCTCTCTGCTCTAAAAGATACACAACATCATAATAACATTTAAACAAAAAACATCTCTTTGTTACAGCCGATACAAATCCTAAAATACATCTGCACTGTTTCTCCTTCCTGATTCATGGAAGTAGACATATTGTTTAAAGCCTGTGCTTTCAAATGGGCTTATCTGCCATCTCTGCCGTGGCAGTCATGTGACAGGGGAGGGATCAAATTACAACTAGTGATATGACACAAATGAGGGGGAATAACACAGGCTAAACTCTTTAAATAGATATAGGGTGCATTTCTGTTACGGTATGTTTTCATTGTGTCCTGTGCAAGAGTTCAGGTTCACTTTAAGCGATTGCGATTTTACATACGCAATGCACTTGCATTGAAAAATCACTTTCAGAATTGCTCCAGAAAGCGATTGCGCTTTGCAAAAAATTAAATACTGCAAGTCCTATGTTAAAGATCAATGAGCGCCTGACAGGAAAGACATTTTGTGTTGTAGAATTTCTGTGATAAAAGACTTGACGTGCTCATTATTGCCCCCTAGTGGACCGCTGTGCACTTCAGTCTTCATAAGCTATTCTGGAATTTGGCACATCACTTGTCGAAGATCAGACTGGCAGAAAAGTCATGAGTTTCTGTATAATCACATCGAGGCTGATGAGCAGTTGGAGTGAAAACATTTCAGTTGATCGTGATTCTTTATTGCTGGTTTTGATAACATTATTAGGCCTTTGCAGTGCTTTTCAGATGCTCATTAGTTTTTTTTTTGTTTAAAATGTTTTTATTGAGCGTTAAAGTGTATCAGATCAGCATACACAACTTAAACAATATGCAGCTGGCAATCGGCATACTGACACCTACTTTTTTGATGGTTACAGCAATTAAAGTATATACAAGAATCAGTGCAGGTCTCATCAAATGAAAAAATATTTCAGCATTACCAGCACCAGGGGCATTATTATTATTTATTGTATTTATAAAGCGCCAACATATTACGCAGCGCTGGACATTAATTTAGGTTACAGACAATACTTAGGGGTCACATACAGCAATATGACAATACAGGAATACAAGAAAGACCAGATCATGCAGCACAGTAGGAGTACAAGGTAATGCTTAGTCAGTCTTTGGATGGGAGCATGGAGATTAGGCAAGCTGAGTTCACTCAGATGCATAGCATGGGTTTACAGTAATGGAGGTGCATGATCAGGTAGGACACAAAAGGAGGAGGACCCTGCCCAAAGGCTTACAATCTAGAGGGAGAGGTGGGGACCAGAGTTCAGCTGTGGGTTTAGAGCAATTGTGAGGGGTGGTAGGCCAGAGTGAAAAGGTGAGTTTTGAGGGCCTTCTTAAAGGTGTTGAAGGAGGGGGCTGCCCTAATGGGTGGAGGTAGGGAGTTCCATAGTGTTGGAGCGGCTCTTGAGCAGTCCTGGATGCAGGGGACGGTCAGGCGAAGTTCATTGGAGGAGCGGAGTGAGCGACTTGGCGTGTATCTCTGAGTAAGATCAGAAATGTAGGTTGGACAGGTTTTGTGGATGGATTTGTAGGTCAGACACAATTTCTTGAATCTGATTCTGGGGCATAACTACAGGGGTGCAGCCCTTGCAACTGCAGGGGGACCAGAGGTGTAAAGGTCCCTTCCTCTAATGCTGGGAATACACAATGAGATTTTTCAGCAGATTTACTGTCCAATCTTTTCCGATCGTTTTTCTAATAGATTTCCATTCACTTCTATGAGGAAATAAATCAGGAAAACGATTGAAAATAAGATTGGACCTGTCAGAAATTATCTATCGAACCATCTATCTGACAAACAATCTAATGGTGTATTCCTAGCATAATACTACAGAATAGATCAGGTGTTTTTTTGTAGCTATAGTGTAATGGTTAGACTCCCTAACACTGCTACTGCCTACTGAGTGCGGTCTAGTGGCTGCCTCGCAAGCGCTTTGTGTCTGACAGGAGAAAAGGAATATACAAATACTGTAATTATTATTACTTGTTATGGTTGTGAAGATCCTTATGCTCATACTTGTTTTATGACCCTTAAAGAGAAGGTCTGAGGTAATTAAAAAATAAAAACCTACTTACCCGGAGCTTCCGCCAGCCCCTGGCTGCCACCCTGTGCTTTCACCGCAACTCTGTTCCCAGCCAGTGGCCCGAGGTCCTCTCCGGTGCAGATGCCGAGGTCAGCATCTATTGTGCCAGCGCAAGAGCCGCTCGCGGTCATGCTGACATGGTCTGGAGTGTACTGTGCAGAACACTCCAGATGACATCAGCACGACCGCGAGCATCTCTCACCCAGGTGCAGTAGATGCCTGTCGGCATCTGCACCGGAGGGGACCACCGGCTGGGAGCGTAGCTGCGGGGAGGGCACAGGGTGGCTGCCGGGGCTGGAGGAAGTCCCGGGGAAGTAGATTTTCTGTTCTTTTTTAATAACCTTGCATCTGACCTTTAAGATGACCCCTCAGGCAGTAAGGATCACCAAAGGGAGGCAAGGGAAAGATTGCGAACATTAAGTGGGCCTCCTCAGTTTTGCCGGGGGGGGGGGGGGGGGGGGTGATTTGTAGTTACGCTTCTGAGCATGACATTACTCCCCAGTGTTACTCCCGCAGTCGTATAAAAAGCACATGATCACCACCACCAACAATGGAATTAGAAGCTTACCAGCTTGAAACAACCCACGTTATAAGGTTCTTACCAGGCATGAGCAATTCCCAATCGGCAACTCCAGCTATCCCAGCAGTCCTGAGTGCTGTAAAAGTCTACTATAGGACATCCACAAGTATCGTCTCAGTGAATGACCATAAAAGACAAGGGCCCATATGCAATTCACTTTTTCACCTGAGTTTTCTCCTAGGTGATATTTTTAAACTTGTCAATAAAATGCCCTTTAAGCCACCAGCAAGCAAACAACTACTCAAAATAATTTTGATAGTACTTTTCACCTATCTTTTGGTACTTTTTTTAGTTGAAAAGTGCTGGAAAGTTATTTCAAATCGAAGATGAAAAATTATCTCCTAGGAGAAAACTCAGGTGAAAAATTGAATTGCATATGGCCCAAAGAGCAGTCTAAAGCACAATAAATAAAGATAAAAGCATGCAAAGACACTTGCATATGGGGCCCAAGCACTGGGTACTCCAATAATAAAATGCATGTGTATGTTGGCCAACAACGGGAATAAGATGAAGATGCCGCATATCTCATTAATTCCAGCAAGCTATGTATGAAAGGAAACAAGGGTGCACAAACCTGGTAGAGGTGGGTGCAGGGCACTGACATGCCTGAAGGCCGTTTCGCCACTGTTCAGTTGGGGAACCACAACTCAGTAGTGCAATAACATTTCATACCTACTGCATATACTATCTGCACAGAGTTTGTATGTTCTCCCCGTGTCTGAGTGGGTTTTCTCCCACATCCCAAAAACATACAGGTAAGTTACTTGGCTTCCCCCTAAATTGGCCACAGACTGTTAAAGACATAGGACTACGGTAGGGATTAGATTGTGGGCCTTTGAGGGACAACTAGTGACAAGCTACTGTATATATACTCTGCACAGCGCTGCTTAAAGAGAATCTGTATTGTTAAAATCGCACAAAAGTAAACATACCAGTGCGTTAGGGGACATCTCCTATTACCCTCTGTCACAATTTCGCCGCTCCTCGCCGCATTAAAAGTGGTTAAAAACAGTTTTAAAAAGTTTGTTTATAAACAAACAAAATGGCCACCAAAACAGGAAGTAGGTTGATGTACAGTATGTCCACACATAGAAAATACATCCATACACAAGCAGGCTGTATACAGCCTTCCTTTTGTATCTCAAGAGATCATTATACACAGGCAGTGTGCATAGAGGGGCCAGGAGGGGGGAGATGCATCACAGAACCACAACACTGAAGAACTTGGCAGCCTTCCAGACACAGGCTGACAAGTCTGACAAGAGAGAGAGAAGTTGATTTATTACAGAGATGGTGATAGTAGAACGTACTGCAGTAAGCTAGAACACATTAGAATAGCTTTTGGAACTTGTAGGATGATAAAAAACAGGATGTAATTTTTGTTACGGAGTCTCTTTAAAGAGAATCTGTATTGTTAAAATTGCACAAAAGTAAACATACCAGTGCGTTAGGGGACATCTCCTATTACCCTCTGTCACAATTTCGCCGCTCCTCGCCGCATTAAAAGTGGTTAAAAACAGTTTTAAAAAGTTTGTTTATAAACAAACAAAATGGCCACCAAAACAGGAAGTAGGTTGATGTACAGTATGTCCACACATAGAAAATACATTCATACACAAGCAGGCTGTATACATCCTTCCTTTTGTATCTCAAGAGATCATTATACACAGGCAGTGTGCATAGAGGGGCCAGGAGGGGGGAGATGCATCACAGAACCACAACACTGAAGAACTTGGCAGCCTTCCAGACACAGGCTGACAAGTCTGACAAGAGAGAGATAAGTTGATTTATTACAGAGATGGCGATAGTAGAACGTGCTGCAGTAAGCCAGAACACATTAGAATAGCTTTTGGAACTTGTAGGATGATAAAAAACAGGATGCAATTTTTGTTACGGAGTCTCTTTAAGAAGTTGGTGCTATATAAATAATAATAGCTAGGCAAAGTAATATATTAGTAAATATATTAGTGATCGCCTGACATAAGAGTTAAAAAAACAAATGAGATATAGTCCATATTATTATTTTTTATGAATGTATAAAGCTTTGTGACACTACGGTACACAGACCATTTGCCTAATGCAGTTAATGCAACTTTTTTACATTTTCAAGGTGCATTTGCAGTTTTCTGGAAATTGAAATGTCAGAAAGAAATTGGTAAATGAAAAGTGAAATCAATAGAGAATCACATTGCTCTGTGCTAGATATGGGATTTTTTGCCCTCATTGACCAATACGCTATCAAAGAAAAAAATGCAGCATGGACTACATTTGCATCTGAGCGAAAATCAAATTGTATAACAGCAACTGCATTGGAAACCGTACAGCATAAATTATTTTATTCTGGTGGTGGAGCAATAGGCCAAAGGCTTGATTTCTGAAAATGTGATGTAACGCATGGAAAAGGTACCTAAGTATAACAATTAGAGGTGCTGTCTTCAGGGCCGGATTTGTACTTTTTACCGCCCAAGGCCAACTATACTGTCTGTTTGGTTTTTATATCTGTGTGCCCCAATGAGAATTCTACTTACTTTCCATCATTGGATGTCACAGACAATAACTATTTTAGTAATATGCGTATAGACTTTGTTATGTTTTCCTTAAGAACTTTTATGTTATGCTTGCCATCTCGTTAATGATGGAACCATTGTGTCACCATTAGAGTTAGGCTGATGTGTACCTGCATGATAGAGCTTACAGGTCTTGCAGGGACGTCACGAGTACAGGACAGAGGGTTCAAAGGGTAAATCTGTCCTTGTAGATAGGGTTGGCTGCATAGAACAGCTTTACTGCCCCTCACTGAGCCGCCCCTAAATTTCTGGTGCCCTAGGCCATGGCCTATGTGGCCTTGCCAGAAATCCGGCCCTGGCTGTCTTACTGAGTCAGAAGAGCTGAGATTTGAACCCAGGTTTCCTATGCCAGAGGTAGAGCCCTGGTTATTTTTATAACATTACTACAAGCATTAATCTTTTTTTCTTCCAACAATATTTTATTGGGAGTTTCTAATAAGATATACTGTATGTAAAACATAGCTATCAACATATATGCTCCCTGATAGGGGACATCATAATTGGATGTGCAAGGAAAGGTACAACTATATCAACAAAGGCAACTGAGCAAAAAATATAAACATTAAACAACAATTTTCTCTCTGATGGCACAAGCAGGCCTTTTGCATTCACTTTTGTCCTCCCTACCACAGAAACTAAAGCATAGTAATAAGAGACACAATAGTCACATGGAAAGAAGTAAGGAAACTGTTCTCCCTACCATGGAAGGTTTCAAAATACATGCCTTTATGGGGACAGACTAATTTTGAAGCTACACTAAAGCAGAGAATTTTATGTGTGCATCAAACACCAAGTTAAAGGGGAACTGAAGAGAGAGGTATATGGAGGATGCCATGATTATTTCCTTTTAAGCAATACCAGTTGCCTGGCAGCCCTGCTGAATCCTCTGCCTCTAATACTATTAGCCATAGCCCCTGAACAAGCATGCAGCAGATCAGGTGTTTCAGACTTTAAAGTCTGATATGACAAGAATAGCTGAATGCTTGTTTCTGGTGTTCTTCGGATACTACTGCAGAGAAATAGACCAGCAGAGCTGCCAGGCAACTTGTATTGATTAAAAGGAAATAAATATGGCAGCCTCTGTATACCTCTTACTTCAGTTCCCCTTTAAAACCTGCCAAATCTGGCCTTGCAAATTTGGCATTGGGGAGCCTCCCCGTGGCGCTCCTGGATAGTGCTAAAGCAGCATAAACTAATCCCCACAGGGCAAACGCTTTGCGGTATTAGTTTTAGACCCTGCATATTTTGTCATGCGAAAGCAAATGCACATTTGCATGAGCAATGTCACGTGATAAGTTAATTAGGCCAAATTTGCAAACTAAGATTTGTCAGGTTTTAACTTGGTGTTTGATGCACACATAAATTTCTCTGCTGTAGTGTTTCCACATCTTTCCCCTTTGGAGGCGGGTGGTGGATGGCTTGTTCTAGGAGGTGAGAGCCCTGGAGAGAGCTGTCTGCGCCTATCCTGACCCCCCCCCCCCCCCTGGAGTGTGTTGCGTGAGAGCCTCCCCTGAGCCCCACAAGCTTGGGGAGGCCCATGCTTCACTCCTTTCTCATGTGTTGCTCCCAAGTCGTGCTCATGTAGCAGAACGCAATGGACGTTAAGGTAAGTACCTGTTTTTAATTTTGGGAGGTAGGTTCGAGCGGCTTTTCCCGGCGCTGGCCATGCTTGGGGGGGTTGCCTGCACCTCCCAGCCTCCCCTTCTAGGTTGCCGTGTATGTTGAGGTCATGCACAACCAAGCATCTTCAGAAAATAGAGGCTACAGCGTGCCCAACCCATTTTGATACATTCCTCAAACTTGGGGGGAGCAAATTATCCACAGAAAGCACTTCTTTCCCTACAAACTACAGTTCGAGCAATAAACAATTTTAAAAGCTGGCGCAAACACCTTTCAAATCTAGATGTTGAGGAGCTCTAATGTGGAAATCCATATCCCAGAAAAATGACACCCTGGACTGTTCATTATGCATGCACCACTATGTAGACACTACTCATGATGCTCAACATACAATCTCCAACATCCCACCTATTTCAGCCAAAAGCACTGCGCTCCACAATCACGTGACCCCCACGTGAATTTGGCTGAATTTGGTGAAACAAAGAGACGGTGACTTTGTACTAGCTGCGAACCCCTGGTTATTTATAGATACCATTTGGAGCGCAATCTTTCCCCTTTGGATAAACATCCCACCTATTGCTCATCTGATTTTATTGCCAGCCAAAGGGGTGATATTTAATTGCTGGATTTACCTTACATTGTCTAATATCAATGATGTACGGTAAATGATGAACTGAGCCACCTTCTAGACCTTGAAAAATTAGATGCTCTAATTACATCAAGACACAGGTTTTATAAAGTTATTTAAGAGATGGAAATTGTATCTCCTTTTATTATCTCATGGACCCAAAGCTACAGTCAGTCATGGAACCCTTTAAGTATTCTGCAGGGTACACAAAAGAACAACTCAAAGGAGCTTTAGGCTGATTGGAAGGAAGTTCAAACACAATTCAAATCTATAGACAGGGAAAAATGTCTAAGACCAGAGCAGAGAGAGGGGGCTAAGGGGGAGAGGTTGTTTAATGTTATTATTTTTTGCTCAGTCTCCTTTGTTGATATAAGATACTATACCTTTCCTTGCACATTTAATTATGATGTTCCTATCAGGATGCATATCAGTTGATAACTATGCTTTACGTACAGTGTATCCTATTAGAAACTCCCAATAAAATATTGTTGGAAAAAAAAAAAGACTAATGCTTCTAGTAATGTTATAAAAGTAACTAGGGCCCTGCGTCTGACATAGAAAACATGGGTTCAAATCTCAGCTCTTCCTATTCAGTAAGCCAGCACCTATTCTGTAAGGAGTCCCTAACACTGCTGCTGCCTACTGAGCGCACCCTAGTGGCTTCCTTGCAAGCACTTTAAGCCCGACAGAAGAAAAGCGCTATACAAATATTGAAATTATTATTATTGTCAATATAATGTGTCAACTTTGTCCAAGCATTACACCTCTCTTTTATGTAGGGGTATATTTGCCAGTTGGCATGATTACAGTAGACTTAAGCCAGTTGATTTTAAGCCCTTATCATGAGTTAGAGTGCTCAATAGCACGGAGGGACGCATAGAGAGAGGCTCGTGGATTTTCTTTGTATAAAAGCATGCCAGTTGGATAGAGTATTTTTGCTAGGTATGCCCAATAGCTTACAAATCCATCTTTGGTTTCTTTTAGTAAAAATTGTGGGGGTCTGGTCACCTTAAAGTGTACTCACACACTTTGTTTTACAGCTACACTAAAGCCAAGATCCCTTCTCAAATATTCTATTCATATGTTTAATTTGCACAGCTCACGGAAAAAAAGAAAGAAAACTCTTTCAGGACCTTTTATGCTAACTATGCTGGACTGCAACATAGAATGCAGAACAGGCTCATTGCTTTATTTGGGTCTGTTGGTGCTTCCTCCACTGCAACTCATAATGGACTGCTAAGCACATTTTTTTTTTTTTGCAGATAGCGAATGCATTGCCATTCATCATAACATTGTGTGTCGACCATGCACCAGAAAAGGTATGTATTGTGCTACACAATACAACACAATACAAGTGTGAATCTTTGTGATGCTAATAGCACTACCTGATCCTGCAGCACACCTCTAGTGTAAACATAATGAAAGGTAGCGGCACAGAAAAGAGAACCGTTTAGTGATTGCAGCAATCGTTATCGGGCAAGGCAATTTCTAAAACACCCTAAAAGAGACCCCCCCCCCCTCTCCCCCCAATCCACACACACATGAAAAAAAATGACAATACACTGCAACTCTGGCCAGAAATTTGAAACAACAGCGGGCACTAGTAAAACCATATCATCTTATGTATGCAGAGCACCTCATCCATCCTTTTCCTATGCCCTATAACCAATGTAGGGTCTAACAGCTGTGCTATTCCAAAACCACCCTGGCAGACCTACAAGTCTCGCACTGCTAGTACCAATGGGGACAGATTAAACCATCCCACCCACCAAGACTGACGTCAGAAATGTTTACATCTCCAACAGCATACATGACAGAATTAGAGGCAAGTTTCAGGGATAGACACAAAGGATTACGGAAGTTTGCAGCTGATGAAGGGCTCTGCGCTGCTCCAAAGTTTACAAAAGAGCAAATGCTTGACCTTGATAACACCATGCATACAGGCCAAGAAGAGATGCTGGCAGTCAGAGCTGGGACAAGGTCCTCCAGCACCCAAGGCTGAGACACCAAAGTGCACCCCTCCATCCCTCCCACCCCAGTCATCACACACTGATTGCTATTAGACTAAGAGGGCCACAGGGCCCACAACCTCACCAACACCTTAATATCTAGTTATCTGGCTTGCAGTCACTGCTATGTATCCCCTTTTCTTATTTCTTTCTGCTTCATACACAATTAGGAATGACAGCTGAATGAATTGTGCGCCCCTCCTACACTGCGCCCTGAGGCTGGAGCCTCTCCAGCCTATGCCTCGGCCCGGCCCTGCTGGCAGTAACTGAATCAGAATTATTTATTTCGCCAAGCATGACAGGATCACGCCTGGAATTGGGTTTGGCACATACAGAGCTCAACATCTACAACCACCTCTTTACCAGGAAAATGAAATTGTGCATCAGAGGTCAGTGATGACCAGACGGTGAGGTGTCTTGACTTTCAACTTCTTGTAGTTTATAGAGTTCTTGTGAGCCAAACTGAATTAGGCCTTCTGAAGATCCCTAGTCAGGAATGGTGTCACTAGTCCTGTCCACTGTGCTCTGAACCGGGCATATTTTTCTGCAGATCACTACAAAACACTGAGGAAGGCCTCAACGTTATATAAAGGTGTCATTTTTGGAAAAATAAATGGCTTGCTTAGCCATGATAGCCCAAAGAGTGTGGTTGCCCCTTGTAATCTGGGCTGCTGCATAACACCTGTGAGTATAGTGAGGACCATGAAGCAGCAATAAATCTCACCATATACTAGGAGCTCCCCCTCTTCCATCTCTCACTCTCTCTGCTTACTCAGTGTTCCATGTCCTCCACCACTTCTGCCTCTGTTTGCTACACATCTCTTCATCCCCACCTCTTTATTTCCTCTACAGCTCTCTAACTCTTCCACCACCCCAGACTTGCTTTGCTACAAACACTTCATCTTATCTTCACATCTCATTATCTCTGCTATGATGATGATCATATCATATCCGACTCTTGGTGATTCTATGGGTTAGCTCTCTCCATGCTGTCCGATCTTGTACCATTTCTGCCAGTTGCCTTAAAGTGAACCTCCAGACTAAAAATCTACTCAGCAGCACTGAAAAGGCTTGGTGTTTCTTTAACAGTTTCACAGCATCAGAACTTTGTTTTCTTACCTAAGCCTAATATTTAGCAACACAGAAGCTAAGCTCTGCCCCATCAAAGAAAACTGCCCAGGCATTTTTTCATGATGCTGTGCAAAGCATGATGGGATTTCTTATGTTGTGGTTCTCGTTGCCTAGCAGCTGGGAGGAGTGATCAGGACACAGGATAGTTGGAACTGTGTCTCATGCTCCCTGTCACCTCCTTTCAACCAAAACGATGGCTGCCCCCATGAAATTACAAACATTTGCCTGTTCTTTTAAAACAGGGTTGGTAAGAGATTATATTACCTATTATTTTAATTAACATGACTATGTAACTTAATGACAGTATGTTTGTTTAGGCTGAAGTTCCTGCGTTGGCTTTGATGGTGTCAAGCCAACGTGTTCTCTGGCAGCCTTGTCGCCTTTTGCCACTGATCAGTCCTAGCATTAGGTCTTTCTCTAAGGAATTTGATCGCATCACATGGCTGAAATATGTGAGTCTGAGTCTGGTGCCTTCCAGTGACATGTCTGATTTTATTCGTTCCATTACTTCTTTCTTCGTCATCCTTGCTGTTCATGGAATGCGAAGCAACTATGGCCAGCACCACAACTCGAAGGAGTCAATTTTTCTTCTATCTGCTTTTCTTAGGGTCCAACTTTCGCAGCCATACATGGTTATGGAAAAAACTATGGCATTAACCAGTCTACATTTGGTCATAATGCTAATGTCTTTTCTTTTCCATACTTGCTTCATGCTTACCATCGCGTTTCTGCTGAAGGTTATCCAACGTTTCATTTCATGACTACAATCTCAATTTTGATCGATCTGAAAGCCGAGGAAGGTGAATTTTCCTCCACTATACATCTCTCTATTTCTTCCAACATCTCTACCTCTCACTTTCTATATTTTACTTGAGGCCTGGTTTACAGGAAATTGCTGTGCCAGTGAATTTGTTACTGGACAGACTCTGTACTTTTCTCACAGTAACAACTGGTTCCCTGTGCTCTGAAAAGCATGCAGTAGTGTGCACTGCAATGGATGAGTTTGTTTTTCCACCACATCTGGACAGTAACCAGTGCACTCATGCAGTGCATTCGCTGTAAACCGACCCTCGTTCTAATTTACTGAGGCACTCTAGAGCTGGTGAATAGTGATGAGGCAATGCAACAGCCAACAGAAGCACATTTCTGGTGTTCAATGAAATGCAAATAAGATGCCATCAATGAGATGCAAATTTTCAGTTTCTTGCAATTTTGTTTTTCACAAATTACACGTAGCTTGAAAACCGAATCTATCCTTTTTTTTTTGCTGTACTCTGATATTGTGCAGGTGCAGCGTGAAAATAGAGATGGTCTATTATGAGGTGCAATTATTTCTTACTCTATGCAGCTTGGACCTGGTATAAGAAAATGTCCTACCATTTTTGATTGACCAAATTTCAAATTTCCAGTATATTTGCATGCAATTTGGAATACTTTCCACCACATTCACCTTTAGTTGCAAACTCTGCCAGCTAATTGCAGACAGTTTATTTCCACCTCCAGCCCAGGTTTGCGTGATTCATTTATGTTCTTCAGCATTGTAATCTCTTTTTAAATCAACTCCAGTGTAATGACATCACCCCCTTTCATTAAGATAAGCCTTTCCATTCCATGGCTACTACAGAAATCAGAGCAGTGTGCACAGCTGAGGGATGGAGCAGCAGCTGAATATCGCGAGGTTTCCTGTCAGCTCACTACTGTGGCGACGCCCCTGAATGTAGTAGCTGTTTCTGACACAGCACGCCACAGTAACGAGGTCGGTTCTCTACTACGGAGAACAACTCCTCGACTGAATCCTCTCTCATAAAGACTTATGTGGAGTTGGTTGCTATTGTTTTTTTCCGTAACCGTCTCAGCAACTGATCCCTCCCACACACTGCAGCATCTCCCAGCATGCGCCTCTTCCGCCTAAACTACATCTCCCGGCATGCTTCGGGCTGTCATGTGACGTCACAATGCCTATAAGTGGCTACATTGTAGCAATCGTAGCCCATTGTTACCGATGTACGGAGCCGGGGCGGACAGGGCAGGACAGAAGCCAATCTCCCTGATCTCTTCTCTTCCCGACATAACTCTCCTTCCTAGAACCCTCTCATTCTTCCTCCCCTCCGATCAATCCTCCTGCCACAAATAAAACACTGAACGCCCTTTTTCTTGTGACAAAGCAGATCAGCCCTCTGACGGACTCCAAACACATCACTTGTGAAGGAGATCGACGGGGAAATGATATGAAAGCAATCTGAAGTCTTCCCAGCCATCACTTGTCACCGATGTGATAAACGATCTCGTCTCCCATCCGCCCCGGCTTCGATCAGTCTCCCTGATAACCAATGCCCGATCCACTCACATCCAGTCATTCCCGTTACCTTGTGCTTTTCCTTGCCCTACACCCCTCAGTCAGCCCAGATCGTGATTCCTCCATTGCAGCACAAGCCCCCCACCCTGCCTGAAAATCCCCCCATCAGGGCTCGCCCTTCACAAAATCCTAAACATCCCGATCATTGGTCAGATTTGGGGACCATCGGACACCAGCGTAGGAGGAAGCTCGACTTAAAAAGTAGGTATTGTGAATTGTATGAGAAGTGCTGCGATCAGGCTTCCTCATTTTTACTCTGGCTTTCCAGGAAGGCAGTGGCTTTAAATTCCCAGTCTGGAATGCTGGGATCTTTCCTATGTCTTGTTTTTATTCGCTTTCTTCCTTCAGCTGATTTGGCACTGCTGTTATTTAAGGAAATATTCTGTGGGTGTTTTTAGTGATGTTTATGTTCGTCGCCCATCCTGATTATGCACGGCGTTCCGCCGCACACCTGATCGACCATGTCAGCCGAGATTTCCCAGCATAAATGATCCATACATTCGACCAATTTTGGCCCGACATTGGTCAAATCGTTGATCAGGCATGCATGTGGCGGTACCGATTTGCATCCATTTCGATAATGGAATCTGATGGTTGATCGGCCACCAAGTCATCTGATGTATGGACTATTTGATGTATTATTATGTATTATTTGTTTTGCCATTCTCTATCCATGGATTTAATAATGCATCTGTTATTGCATATCCTCCTTGGTGATGATCACATGCTGTTCAGGATGGCTGAGTAGATTTAATATACGCTTAGGGCAAGTCCATTATGTACCTAGTCTTAATAAACAAGTTTGTTGTTATTATTGTTGTCTGAGGTGTATTTTGTGACTGGAGAGACAGGCAGAGTGGTATTGTTCTGGACATCACCAGCTGTACATAAATAGGAAAGGAAAATCTGCTTTGTCCCATTGGCTGAATCAAACCGCTGCAGAACTTCTTATATATCCCTACACAATTGATGTAATTGTTCCACAGTTGCTTCTGCTGCATCAGTCCACATAACTGCACAGGCCTCTGTATCAAGTCATGGTGATCATGTAATTAGATTGACACTAGCCTTGGGGGACTGACACCTCCTCCCTTAATGGTTGAAGTTGAGTTCTCTATAAATCCATTTGTTTATTTTAGTCGTCTTTTGAAAGTTGATAAACTGATGTATGTGTAAAAAAAAAGATACTCTGCTTGCAAAGCAGGAAAAGCTAAGACCATTAATGGTATAGGCTGGTTACATCCAGATGTGTCATTCTAGATAGTGATTCATGGGCCACTCCAATTGCGATGATCTTAAATCTGGCTATTCATTTTTTGCACATCAGGAATCAGAATTGGTGATCTCTGATCCTGAGCTTTGCACAAGTTGAATCATATTTCAAAAGCTAATGCTTACTGGACAGCTTGACCCCGTATTCCAAATCTGACCTGATTTGTGTAAATTGGCAATCTTGAGTTTTAGATTACATATCCTCTTCCTAAAGCCCAGTACACACCTTCAATTTTGATTAGCCAATCGCTGATCAGATTTATCACATCCGTGTAGTATGAGAGTTTATCTGCAAAATTTGTTCATAGTAGTCAAAATCAGTTGACCCACATACTACATGAAGGTGGTAAAAATGACCAATCATTGACCATTGGTTTAAGGAGTGTGGAGGAAGTTCCCAAATTCTGGACTGCTGATGAGGCTTGACAGTAGCTGTGAAAATCCATAATCTGAATTATGAGGGGAAATGTGTAATTGCAGCACTGGCACAATGATGTACCGGATGTATCGGGGAGGTGGCAGGCCTTGTAGCATCACAGAACACTTGAAGTCTCTTTTTTATTGTTGACACCTTTAATTATTTAATGTCTCCTAACCCTATAATTACCTACTGGATGGGAGTGATCTATCCATTCCATTTATATGACTGATGACACAAATCATGTACATCGTCTGTAGAAGCTGATATGCATGTGCCTGAAAATTAGTTTTTATTATTCAGGTGTGCTCACTTTGATGGAGGTATTTGGCAATGCATTGGACATGCCCCACATTTAACCCTCTGAATAACATAGACACACGTCCTTTTTACATTTGTTAGTTAAGAATTTGCTTTGCAATGATGTGAAGGCCTGGAAATAAAATGGCTGCAACCTGGGCTCTGAGGTGGAGATGCATGTTTCTGGTTTTCAGGCCATCTTAGCAGAATGTGAATTTTAATGTTGCGTTTGAGGCCACGCAAGGTTCACCTGACATGGGTTAGTTTATTTATGGCCTTTTGAAATCTGAAGTTCCCCCTCCCCCTCAGAACTTGTAACAGCAATTGTTGGTTTCTGCTTGACCAGTGGTCCTTGTCAAATGTGGCCTCAAATCATATTACTCTGGAATTTAAGCTATTTCTGGGATGCTTGCCAAGGTTTAAATGTATAGGATCTGAGAGGACCTTTTACACCGCCACCATGTGAAAAGTGTCTGGCCACACACAATATATGGGTTGTGCTGGGAATATTTCCTATACTTCACTTCCAGTTCAAGCCTGTCCACAGATCAGGTCCCGGGATACGTTTACTGTCCCTTTTGTGAACAGTATTTAAAAAAAAATAAAGTTAACATTTTCAAGGGTAATTGTGGCTTGTGTAGCATTCTTGTTCTAATGTGTGAAAAACTTTTATTGCCTAGCAAATATTGATTTCATACAGGGTATAACAATACAAAATAAACAATACAACAGTTAATACAAGACAATGATGGATTGCTGCTGATGCAATGAATAAATCCACTACAGATTTTTACACAAATGGAAGATATGCACACACAGCATTGTGAGACAAAAGGGGAAAAGAGCCTGGCCCAAAGGCCTTATAGTCTACAGGTTTAAGGGATAGGACAGTAGGTAAGGAGAAGCCGTGTATGAGATGGTAGAAATGGTGGCCAGAGAGTATGCTTGCCTGAAGAGGTGAGTTTTCAGATTGAGCCTAAAAAGAGTAAGTGTGGGTGAGTGGCGGATGTGTTGAGGGAGAGTGTTCCAGAGGAAGGGAGAGAATTGAGAAAAGTCTTGTAAGCGGGAGTGAGAAGAGGTGACCAGAGAAGTAGACAGGAGAATATTATTAGTAGAGCGGAGATATCGGATTCTGCAACTGCGACATAGCTTCAACTTTCTAAGATGCTGGGTCTGATGTCCTAGTAAGGTGCATGTGGCAGGAAATGACTGGATTAGTGATTGCCTGTATTTATTAAAATGCCTATTAGATGGTAGAGGTGTGTACACACATCCAATCTTACCCCTTTCATGTAGTATGAGTACCAATATGAATGAGTACTTTGTATTGTGAATGGAGGCCAATCTGTTCAATGTGCGGTAAATACATTTGTAATGAAAAATTACCAACAGCGGAAATTACCGGGTTTTTTTTCCAACTTGACACAAAAAAATTCTGAATGCAAATAAAAGTTGATAAGATATGGTGGTAAGGGTGAAAAAAAAAAGTTGTTAAAAATGGGGAATAAGTGTGGAAAATTGAATTGAGTCCAGCAAACACAGCTCAAAAGGCTCTAGACTACATGTAATTTGATGTGACGTGAAAAGAAGTGCCAGACAGGTAAAAAAAAGGTAATTACCGATAAAACAATGCACACTTACATAATGATTTTTTATTTTTAGCAGAATTTAAGTATAACATACATTTTTATTTTTTTTACCTTGTTACTGCACTTTTATTTTTCTTTTTTTTTTTTTTCTTCAGTCGGTAATTTTCTGACATTTGGTTACCGAATGTGGTACTTCATTGTGAATGGAGACTATTGTTTAGATAAAGCACACCTGAACTGAGAGGGGTATGGAGGCTGACATATTTGTTTACTTTTTAACAATACCAGTTGCCTGGCAGCCCTGCTGATCTATTTGGATGCAGTAGTGTCTAAAGTACACCAGAAACAAGCATACAGCTAATCTTGTCAAATCTGACAATATTGTCAAACACCTGATCTGCTGCATGCTTTTTCAGGGTCTGTGGCTAAAAGTATTAAAGACAGAGGATCAACAGGACAGCCAGGCAACTGGTATTGCTTAAAAGTAACACTCCCCTTGGGTTCACTTGAAGTCTGACTGGATTACACACATACTTGTTTCAGGTGTGAGTCAGACCCTACTGCAGTGAGAGATGCTGGGTAACTGATATTGTGTAAAAGGAAATAATATGGCAGCCTCCATATCATGTTCAGGTGTCCTGTAAGCTCTCATACTCCATGGAAATGGTAAAATTGGCCAGTCAAGACTTTGGGCTCAATTCACAAAGCGGTGCCAACCCAGTTAGAGACTTTAGGCGTGATAACCATTGCACCACGCTGGTGAAAATTAGATTTTTATGGTGACTGCAACCTCCTCCTGAATCAATCTATCCACAGTGAGGGGTTGCTGAAAGTTAGTAAATTGGTGATTACAGCAAGTGCTTTGCCTACCTGTTCTCAGCTGAATTTAAATTACAGGTAATCCTAACACACACACACTTACTCTTATGCAAACCAAGCAACTTTACATTGCTTTAAATAGGAGCTGTCAGTCATACTATCTCAGAAAAAACCACATATATAAGTAGATAAATACTTGCTCTACTTACGTAACATATGTATGGCGTTGTCCATGTTTTGATTTTAGTGATTTTACTACAGTAAAAAAACAGAAAATCCTTATTAGCATTTCCGATTTTAAGTGTGGCTATTTTGAAGCCAATTCTGATGTCATTTCCTGCCCTACTCTCCTCTGCCTGATTTGCCTGCCCTTCACCATAGAAAGTGCATTGTCTCAGCATGAGAAATATTGGCCAATCAGAGAGGAACAGAGGTGTGGGAGGGGAAAACAGGAGAGAAAGAGGCTTCAGCCAATCAGGGTGCATTAGTTAAGTCTGAGGAGAAATAGAGAAGCAAAAAAGGACAACCCAGCATGTCCTGCAACTTCCTTTTTGTGTTCCAAATTTTGTGTGTACCACATAAGTCAGGTAAACCGGGGAATGATCATTTATCAACAAGAAAAGTAATAGTGATTTTAAATTTTTGATCGCCTGGTTAGCAACCTTATTACTCGTTTACCAGATAAGAATAACGAATATACGGTAATTTTTATTTTATGCCCGACATTTACACTTTAAAAACTTCCTTCTTACTAAACTGTATAAGGGGGCTCTGTACAGCATATATATTCACATCGTACAAAACAATAATTGGGGAACTTAGATGAGGTACAAAACTCTGTACAATCAGCTATATGTCCCCATTTTTTATTTCTTTTTACCCAGTGTGGGTGACTTTGCCTTACTGCTGGAACTGTGCAGTGCAAGGAGGATTGTGGGCTTTTTTTTCTTTTGCTACAGTAGCAAGCTTATCTCAGCATGCAAACAGAAAGCTTCCTATTTCGGATAAGATGAGGGCACTATGACTTGAAGGTATCTAATTACCCCCAATCCATTAAAAGCGTTTACACAGTGATGTAAGCCTGCTGTCTAGGTGATATTTTCTGTCAGAGGATCAGTAAGCTGTGGCAAATTAACACTGAGCTGGGTTGAAAAAAAAAAAAAAAAAAGCAAGAGTGATGTTACTTTTGGCATCCCCGGGAAAACATAAAGATGGAAACCAGCAGAAATATGCTTTCCTGTGTTTTTTTTTTTTTTTTTATCTGAACATGAACAATAAAAACAGAATAGGTAAGTAATAACATTTATTTTTGGATGCATTTTTTTTTTAAGTTAAAACATGACTTCGTCCCACTTTCATACACACGTATGGGGAAAGTCACCAGTGATGGAGAGACCAGATCCCCAGGCAACAGTGCAGTCCTGAGCCTGTACAAATGCATTGCTAGCTTCCAGGCTAGCGGCACCGGAGTTTAGCCAAGTCAATCTGCCGGGCTGATCTCTGGGCGAGGCATCAGGGGCCCCTGTATTCATGCTAGACCCTCAGCAGAGTGGTTATTTGCAGAGATTAATTTAGTGTGTGTGTACTAGGCTTTATTTTCAAGGTTATCAGTCACATGATTACTTTACCATAACTGCATGCAAAGTCCAGCATCCTGTAAGTCGAGTACATGTCTTCCTGCCTGAGGGACAGTAAAGGGGAGAGCAGAGGAATGGTCACATGACCACAACGTCTCCATGAAGATGTGTGAGTGTGTAAATCATTGTTTTGAACCCAAGTCTACATGCTAGCCTGTTCTCTTTTGGGGGCTGTCTTGGCTGAGAATCTTGAGCTAGTCCAGGTGGTTGTCAAGTCCATTGTCATCCTTCTACCGCCTGTCATGTGTCACGCCCCCTAGTGGCCAGACCGCTCAATTTCAACACAGACCATCCAACCTCGTGGATGCAATTGTTGCGATGAAACCGCTGGAATTGGGCAGCAGACAGGCTAGAGGGGAGCGTGCGAGCGACACCCAATACAATATTTCGGGTACATGGCTGCCACCACCTCTGTGTAAGGACCGAGGAACCTGCTCTGACTATTCTAAACCTGTGAATAAAAATTGTTAAAACACTCTGGTCTGGCTAAAACAATACAATACTTCAGGGCAGCAAATCTTCAGAAAGAGTAGGATTCTTTCTGCTTGGCTAAAAGCAGGTTTGCAGCTGAGAAAATGACTTTAAAGTCTTTTGTTATAAATGCAATATAAATTATATACAGAAAATTAAGTAACAATTATAGAGAAAGAATAGTCCAGCTAGAATAAAAAGGGGGGGGGGGGGGGAGGGGAAGAAAATGAATACTTCAAGGTTGGAGGTAATATGTTCGTTTGTTTGGAAGTCCAAAGAGTTCCTTTTGTTTCAAACGTTCGGAAAGCCAGCCTTACAGCTCTCTGCTAGCTTCAGTGATTAAAAAAAATGGAGAACCCAGGTTAAATTTCCGCCTGTTCCTTATGTAAGATTAAACTTTTAGAACAGGACCCAGAGGCAGCCTCTGGGCTGAAGTCTGGGAGTGCTTTTATTTTTGGCAGGAAGCTTGACTCCAAAAGATATGACATTTTCATATTTCAGCCCACGTTCATCTCACACAAATAATAATAGCAAGTCCACAATCCTCGCAAAAATATAGATTGAATTGATACTAGACATGGATATGTTGTAGGATATTATGTTACTGAGAAGTTGAATAACGCGGCTGTGGTTTTACCGCAAGCTCCTTAAAAGGGATACCAAAACGGCCAACGAGACACTACGAGTCAAATGATATAACTTCTCTTAAAAAGGCAAAAATCATACATTTATTTTAAATCTGATTAGAGCAGCTTCAGCAAGCCTGCTCTCATGCTGGGCTAGAGCTTGCTTTGTTTACAGATTGCAGTTTCACACCTAGCTGTGAGGTCTTCTATTACAGGGACTAATGCTGGGAATACACGTTTCGTTTTTGCCTTCGTTTTAGCCTTCGTTTCGATTGTGCCTTTTGTCCTTTTCGTTCCCGAAATAATCGAACGTACGGTTAATATCACCACCCACGGTTTCGTTTTTTTTTTCGATTCTGATGGTTTCGTTTTTCCAATAATCAAAGGCTGCAAAGAAACGAAACGAAAATCCCTTTTTACAGGGACGGACTAACATAAACGAACATATAATCGATCTGAACAGCCATCAAGCCTACCAATGGCTCGATTAGATGGATAAAGAGAGATAATATCAAACATGTTCGATCACTAGTCGTTCGTTTTTGGGGTCTATTAATCGAAACTATAATGAGATTATGACTATTTTCACATACGTTTTCAACACTCGATTCGTTTACTGAACGAATCGAAGGCTAAAACGAAGGCAAAAACGAAACGTGTATTCCCAGCATTAAAGACAAACATTGGCCTCCCAAGACAACTGTAGTCCCATGAATAGAATTGGATATCTGCTGGAGTAGCCAGACCCTAGCTTTTTGCTCTGTGGGTCCCTAGACATGCAATATGAATTGGAATCCTAAACCCCCAAGTCCTGCTCCTAGAGTTTAACCCTGAAAATGTGAAGCACTCTGAGCACAGGCTCACTCCATTGCTAACATTACCAAAACTCACATTGCGGCTAATTGGCTATCATGCATCCTCTGTTTCTGCACGGTTCCAAGGAATACTGACTCCACCATGATAGACAAACGTATACAATGCTAAGATAGTGTATAAGACTAATGTCATTGATAAAACCTGGATTGCCTTTAGGGGAACTGCTGCTTCAGGAATTCGGCAGTAACTTTAATTTTATTTTTTAAAATTATTTTCTTTATTTGTTCATCACATTTGGTACTGTTGCCATTCTCTATGGCATGCTGTAATTAGAAATAATTTCTCCTGCAGAGCTGTAAAGTGCAACTAGTGTCAGGATGTCTGTACACCATGGCTTGGGCATGCGCAACCTGTGCTATCACACAGGGCGCCACATGCAGCTGCCAGGTGAGGAGAGTAGCAGTATCTACAGATTTGTGGTGTCAGCTGATTTGAAGCTGGGCAAAGCAGAGGAACTGGCGTATGAAATTCAGTGATTTAAAACCACATATGCAGTAATGGAGAATTGAGGCTCTTGCAGCACACACGTTGGAGAGAGGGGCACAATGTGACAGCACTAATATACACGATTTAATCACTGTATACAATTCCATAGCTGGATAACACTGGTTAAGGCTGTTGCCCTATATGTATGTGTGTCAGTTAGATGTTAGGGTGGCCATATACTGGTTGATAGCCACCAGATCGATCAACAGTTAGATCCCTCTCTGATCTAATCTGATCACAGAGGGATCTTTTGGCTGCCCATTACTGCACACAGATTTGAATCTATTTCAGCATGAAACCTTTGGAGCCACCACTGCCGCCTGCCTCGCCCCCAGGTTATTCCTGCTCCCCCGGCCAGCAGCAATTACATCACCTATCCAGCCGGCACGAGTCCCGGGATCCGTGCAGTCTCACTTCTTTCGGCGTCCTCCTCACTTCTTGTCTCCTCCTGTGGCAAGTGGACGTTTAAACAGTAGATGGGGCTCTACTGTTTGACCTTCAGCTTGTCACAGGATGTGACAGGAAGGGAAGAGGATATGGAGAAGAAGGCCAGCCAGAAGAAGTGACAGCACGGACCTGGGGAATCCCGCCGGCCGGGCAAGTGATGTTTCTGTGTTGGTTGTCGGCAAACCGAACGCCGCAAGCGATGCGCTCCCAACCCGAAGGCGAGCAAGCAAAATTTTCTGTTTGGACCGATTTACTGAATTGATGTCGGGTGGCGATCGGTCAGCGTTTTTGTGTTATCGATTTCACAGCAGATTTGGTCACAGTGATCAAATCTGCTGTATATCAACGGGAATTCGAGCCAGTGCATGGGTACCTTTAGACCATGTTTGGCATCAAATACTTATACCTGAATCCATATAACCAGACAAGTTTGCCTGGTGGGGTGAAATTGGGTCAAAGCAAGGCAATCAATAGAAATGTTAAAAGCCTATAAGAACTGACATTACCCTACAATGCTTCAAGAGACATTCTAGGCCCTGGGCCTGAGCTATTTTAGTTGTATTACTGTAGTTTTGTGATTGTAACATTTAAATGGGAGACAACAGGAATACACAGCATAGAGCAATGACCTGCTACGGCTATCTGGTCTCCATTCTGCAAGTTCGCCTGTGATGACTGCACATAAGAGAACTCAAAGCAAACCACATCTTTTTAGCTTGAATAGCATCTGTCTGGCATAAGCTTTCATGTGGTCCACACCACAGACAGATGTCTTTACTGTAATAACCTTACAGAGTAATGGAATGTGGCCAGAGGATTCGCGTATCTAGTCATTGTGGATGAATACACCGCCAACTGCAGTAATGAGTACATATATATAATGTATATTACATATATATATATAATATTGGTGAACCTGTATTGCAGAAATGTTTTACCAGTTGCTGTAATGCTGTTCTTTTGGCTCCTAGCTGACTTGAAAGTAACAAATTAAGCCATGTTTAACTGTCTGGAAGATATGGCCGCCTAAAGGCAGAAATCTGGTATGAAAAAAAATAAATAATATAATTTGATATAGTGTAGAAAAATCTGTATATGAATTGCAAGTGCTGAGGACTGGAAACCTTTCACTCCCGCTAGTTGCCAGATATTGAGGCACAGAGATAGCAGAGCTAAACCTGGGGAAGAAGTTTCCCCTGACAAGTGTGCATGTGTGTTGGAGTGTGTGTGTGTGTGTGGGGGGGGGGGGATATAGGCATCCTTTTTTCCAGGGAGGGAAGAGGACAGTGGTAACAATGGTTATCTCAGAAAGCTTTGATTGATGAAAATATGGGTTAATTCCATGAAATAGGTTTGTGTCGACAACTGAAAATAAAAACAAATGGGGAACCTAAATTCATTTGCACTTTGTCAGATTATAGCCAGAAATAATATGGAAATGGTAAGTCTAAAGATTAAAATAGATATCTGTAGCTATATTGGTGCAGGTTAAAGCCACTTTCTCAGTGCAGATCTAAACAGCAACCAATGGTTTAGGAATCCTACTGGTCAAATCTTACTACATTTAGTGTGTGTGTGTGTGTGTGTGTGTGTGTGTGTGTGTGTGTGTGTGTGTGTGTGTGTGTGTGTGTGTGTGTGTGTGTGTGTGTGTGTGTGTGTGTGTGTGTGTGTGTGTGTGTTTTGACATCTGTAGCTACAAATCCTGTATTAACAATGTGATCAAGTGACCGGAAGCAGCTGAGTTGGGGGAGTTATAAGCAGACTTTGGGCTCTGTTCACAAAACGTCTCATAAATGACTTATTTACCAACTAATTGTAAAAAAAAAAAACATTTCAGCACATTTACAAGCAAAATAAACCTTCAAAGTAAGTTGTTCTTACCTCAATTACAGTATATTATAGTTTTGTTCTTGGGGAGCTTAAAAAAACACAGATAAAGTGAAAATCATGCCCTTTGTGGGTCAGTCTACTGCTTGGATTGCAAATATTGGTATAAGTAGTATGAATTGCATTTATTGGCATTTTCTAAATACCTGCAGATGCTGCCCTTTGCTGAGACACCAGCAGCATCTCACTTCAAATATTGAGTTCTATGCTGACGTTTTAGCACCGCTGCCCAAACTGCAAGCTTAGCTGATTTTGCAAGTAAATAATTGTTAGCTACTACAGGAAATGTTGTTAAACATATTTGCAATTGTTAATGTAAAGGGCTTCCTTTTTCCTTCCTCTTTATGCTTTTTCTATCTAGGTAATACATCGGAACAAAGATAATGACACTTAATAACTATTGCCCCAAATGATTATTAATATCTTTTCAGGTGACTGTTTAGGAACAGTGGCTGTACAGATGTGCTGCTTGTTTTCTGTAGAACACTTTGCTCAGTGGTAAGGTGAGGGCAAGCAGAGTGATGCATACGGTTGCTGTGAGGAAGGGAGGAGAGATCACAGGATCTGCAGCTCAGAGAACACCTGAACACACGCTCATGGCCACCTCAGAAGTGTTTAGTATGTCGTGTGTACGCACTTTAACTAATAATGTATGAGCTCTGGTAACTAGCTACAGATAATGCCAATGGGCGATAAGCTAAGCAATGCACTTGGACACTGGAAGAATATCTCCTCTGTGACAAGCTGATGACTGCAGCAGCAGTTCGTTTGAATAAAGCAAACCTTATGCAGATGGACAGTAAACTCACAAGTTGCTCAATCCTCATCTTCCTTGTGTACCACTCTGTGGCTGCTGACTGTATTCTGAAAGCCCAGAGAGAGGGGCTGCTCACCAGGACATATGCAATCACTTTTCTGAGGCTGTAACATATTGGGAGGCGTTACCCCAGAGGAAAGATACATTTTACAATTTTCAATCTCGCATTGTGTATTCACACTTACAGTGGACCTGAACTCTTGCACAGCACAGGAGGAAAACCGAGAGATACTCCCTGTATGTATTTAAAAAGCTTAGCATGTTTAATTCCCCCTCATTTGTGTTGCAGTTTGATCTCTCCCGTGTCACATGACTGCCACGGCAGATAAGCTCATTTGAAAGCACAGGATGTTAACAGTATGCCTACTTCCGTGAATCAGGAAGGAGAAAGTGTTAGCTGTAACAAAGAAATCTTTTTCTTTAAAGATTATGCTGTTGCATATCTCGTAGAGCAGAGTGAGTTCAGGTCCACTTTAACTTTAATAACCTTGGTAAGGAGGGCACACATTCTGACAGAAGGACTTTGATGAACAGAGGCGCCAGCAGAATAAAAACAATAATTAAAAGTTTTAAAATATGCTGGGGAGGCAGTGGTGGACTTACCTCCGAAAGAAGACGCTACCTGAGAGCTACTGTTTTGTCCCCTGTTTTATTGCCTGATGAAGCGGGCTTGGTCCTGTGAAACGCATTGCATCTATTGGGGTACTAATGAAGTGTTTATGTCAGACAAGTAGTCTAGTCTGCTTTCGGAGGTAAGTCCACCACTGCCTCCCCAGCATATTTTAAAACTTTTAATTATTGTTTTTATTCTGCTGGCGCCTGGGTGCGAAATTAGCATGCCCCCCCCCCCCCCTCCTTAGATCCAAACCACACTCCCCCCACATTTGGGCTGGGAAAAAATTCACACATACCCAAACACCTACACACCTTTCCCCCAGCACCTTCTTCCCAGTGTGGCAGAGCAGTGTATATTTACCTGCTCCATTGCTGCTTTGTCTCTCCTCTGTTCTTCCTGGCGTGCTCTATACTTCCTTACCTCCAGCTCCCAATCACGTGACACACACTCAGAGCCAGAGGTAAGCAGGATAGAGCATGTGTTCTGACCAAAGCAGCACTGGATCAGGTAAATAATAAACTGCTCCATCGTACTAATCTGCAGGAGGGGGAGAAGTGTAAAATTCAACTTTTAGATTGATTCCATTTTCTGCTTCAGTCGTTTTGCAACAGTTTTTGCTACACACTGCACTGTTTTCTGTACAATGTGATTGTTAAAAAGTGCGTAAAAAGATAGCATCTGCTAAAAAACGTGTACCGGTAACGTCCTTGGCGGTTATAACGAGTCGGGCTCCGGGTGGTAAAACAACTCAGGAGCGGTAGCCCCGAGCGTGACTCAGGGTAGCCACCAGGAGCCATGTGCAGAGCATAGCGCGCAGGGGGTGTTTTAACTCGCCTCCCCTGTGATCCAGAGGCCGGCAGCCATTCTCCTTCCTGTCCTCCGAGGCTCTGCATTCCCTGGTGAGATCGCCGTCTGTCATCATGACGACAGCCAGCGATCTCACTACAGGGTTTTAGCTCCACCCAGATGATGGAAGGAGAGCCACAGTGCTGGATGCCAGGGAGGGGAGGAAATGCTGGGGCTGCACAGATCTCTCTGCGATGTGATCCCCCCTCCCCCCAGTTTTAGGGTCTAAACCTGAAAAAAATTGCACCACTTTTAAACCCTAAAATCCGGAAAGAATTCTACCGCCAGGGGGGTTAATGCATCTATTCATTGTTAGGTCCTCTAGCTGTCGTCCTAGTGATCACATCTGATCTCTGTGGGTGGCAGCCATTACAGGTGTCCATGAATTTTAAAGTGAACCTAAACAGAAGTAAAAAAAAAAAATACCTTCACAAAGCGATCCTCCGGTCCCCCGCATTGAACCTCTGTCATTTGGATGCGCGGACCTAGTCAGTGCCTCTTGAACACGCTTCCATGGACGGATGCACTCTGTGCATGGGCAGTACGAAAAAATTACTGCACATGCATAGAACTCTCCCAGTGATATGAGAGTGATCGAGGATGCGCATGGCCGTACTTGTGCAATGGCTGTCGACTCACCAGTCGGCCGGCTGGAAGAGGGTCGCTGCTGGGGACTGAAGGATCACTTTATTGACACAGTGAGCACAGGGCAGCTGCAGGGGGTTGTTTTCTTCAGTTTGGGTTCCCGTTGAAGCGGTATCGTCACCATAAAAATCAAATTTCATCAGCAACTGGTCTGAGTGTATTAAGTGATAAAGATGCTAATCCTACATTCAAAACTTTCAAAACTTTTTCTGCTGTTATGATTTGGAGTGATCACATACTTAAGGAACACTGGCCCTTTAGTAGTCGTGCCAAAGAATTGCATGCTGGGTTCTTTTTATCTATAATCTATTCCTCCTCTTCCCTTTATTTCCCTGCCAGCTTTGGATCTGAAACCTAATCCCCTACTCACTTGTGTTTACAAGCAAGGCTGAGGTGACTCAGCGATTGGAAGAGACAAGAAAAAAAGTAAAGGGCAGAAATGACATCACGAGTTAGCCTTAACTGTGGGCAAAAGACATGGACCCCACCAGGAACAGAATTCTCATAATTTACTATATAACATTCACTGAAATCAAAACGTGGACAGTATAATACATGTGTTATGCAAGTAGATCAAGTATTTATCTACTTATATATGTGTTTTTTTCCCTGGCATAGTATGGCTGATCCTACTGCTTTAAGACCATTTATAGATGACACAAGGGGTTAATTAGGTAGGGGTTCACATTTCACAACAGGGGAAAATCTTTAATATTTAAATCGGACACTATCACCTAAAAAAGTTTTAGGGGGGGGGGGGGGGGGGGGTTACCAAAAAGAGACTGACTCTAAAAAAGGGGCAGTTGTAATAACACGGTTTACCCATCGCTTCCCACTGGATCTGTTCCTCTTCAGTGGATTGCTTTGTAGCTTTGTAGTCAGTGACTGATGTAATGTGGCATTGCAGTGTAGATTTTGACTGGCTGCATTTTACCTCAGGGTGTCCATCCCAGTGAAGCACATAAACAGTCGTGTGTTCTGTAGGCCAGCAGGCACACTGTGATGAGTACATACAGTGCTGTCGTGTGAGAGGTGTTATGATACATTAATGCGTGCTTCCATTGGATTGATTATCTGAGTTTTCAGTTTCCTTCCTCTGAGTAAAAGGGCGGCTGCAATTTGCCAATAATGGCTACATTGTGCTGTGGTAGAGGAGTTTTCTTTCTCTGCTCCTTCCGCTGTGCACTGTTGCCTATATTTGCAGGCAGGGACTGGGAGTGCAGGGAAAGGATTACAGACTCTGTGAAAGGGATGGAAAGACAGGATATTGTTGAGGCAGTAGTGAAACTGGATCCCTGGCTGTGAGCACGGAAGCATAGTTCTCAAGCAGGTTATTGCACACATCTCCTTGTTTAACCCCTCCTCCTTGGAGCTCTAGTTCAGCTTTTTTTTTTTTTCTTTTTTTTTTTTTTATAAATGGTATTTTAATTATGAATGCAGCAGTTTTATTAAAATATATTGCAGTTTTTCAACATAAGGAAAATTCCTTACCATCTTGCATACAGGTATGTAATGTATGCAGCTGGAATTGAGCCGATCAAAATTTTCACAGTGCATTTGATTGGCTCCGTTCCAAGCTACATTCAGTTTGCTTAAAATTTACATATCTGCTGGAGTATTTGACCAATACACATCCCCACAGTAGCCATTCATGCCACACATTTTGTTTGATAACCATTCAGTTTCACAGGAGGTTCTTTTGCAGCACACAGCATTGCAAGAGGAGAATCGGCTGTCATCTGTCCTGCTCTGTCAGTTCACTTCCTGTCCATTAAAACCGATTACAAAACTGATGATATGTACATTTCCATCTGGTGTACGTGTAAACCCAGCCTTACATAATGTGCAAAGGGTGAATCCAACCTTGTTAATTAAAATGACAAGCAGGCCTACCGTCAGCAGGTTGAGAGAATATGCCACTGGTGCGGGGAGAACAGGCTGGTCCTTAACACAGCCAAAATCATTGAGATGATTGGCCTCAGGAAGCACACCCCCACCCCACCTCCAATCTACATAGACGGCACAGAAGTTCAAAGTGTTTCCTGTGTCCACCTCCTGGGCACAGCCATCTCCAGCGACCTGAGCTGGAAGGCCACCACTGCCTCCACCCAGAGGAAAGCCCAACAGAGACTTTTCTTCCTCCGCCAACTTATTGTTTGGTATAGCACAGGAGCTTCTGGCGAGATTCTACTCTACTGAATCTGTCCTCTGTTCCTCCATACTGGTCTGGCATGCTGGCTCCTCTGCCAGCGATGGACACAAACTACAGATGGTTATCAGATCAGCAAGTATCATTGGAAAACCCCTCCTCTACAACTCCAGACTGCGCTCCAGAGCCTGAGGATTGCCAACGACCCCTCACACCCTGGCTACTGCTTCTTCAGTTGGCTCTCATCATGCAGGTGGTTGTGCATCATATCCACCACGAGCTCAAGGCATAGGAAGTGTTTTTTGTTGTCTTGTTTTTCCCTTCGGCAATCAATCTCTTGAACTCTCTTCACGACTTCCCTGTGCCCCCTTTAAATCTCCCTCAGGGTTGCGTGTTCTGGTCGCTTTTACCGACAAGTCCCTTCATTGTATCTAGTGCTAACACTGCTGTATATTGTTTGCTTTTGACATATATCGTTTGCTCTGCCACATATAGTGTTTTCTCTGCTCTATATTGTGTGTCCTGTTGGTCACATGTATCGATCGGACATGATGTAAAATCTCGGGCGTGCTCAATTGGGTGCGCAGCAGTAACAGCGGGCGATAATCATGAACGCATGATGGGGTCACTTCCCCCAAATGTTAGATGGACGCCCGTCCATTAATACTTTACCTTTGTCACGCCATCCCCTGTTGTGTCCGCACTCTTCTTCCTCATTGACGCCCCACATGATTTCCGGAGTGTTGTACGCAGAGTGGTTGTGTGACTTCACACATGCAATACGCCATCCAACATTTGGGGACGACGAGGCGGCCTCACTATGCCAATTCCCGACAGGTTTCATGCTAAAATCGATCAGGAATTGGCCTACGGCCAACAGATCTTTGATCAAATTGAATCAGAAAGAGACCTGTCTCTTGGTCGCTTGGCTGCCAAAAACGCTAGATGTACAAAGGATATTGATCTGCATGTAGGGTATTGCACTACAAAGGCAAGTGAAGGGAACTGCACAGATGATTTGTATAAGTTGTAATGAGAGTGGCCATAAACACAGATAAGGACAATGAAGAGACGTTGATTTATTATCTTTGGTCATTGACTGCTGATGTCATACTTGGCACAGGCCGCTGGAGAGCCACTCTGGCAGAAGCACTTTCGCTGCTGTTCATAGTCATCCCCTTGGCAGATTACCCGCTAGTTACAATGAACATCCTGATCAAAGCGCTAGCAGAACTCGCATAGAACCGAGGAGGAAATGGGTAATTAAGAGAAAACTGTTGATGCCACTATAAGCCAGCGCTTCGCACATGGAATGTTTTGTTTGATCCGACCATTCTGTCTTTTAATGGCTGCCGCTGTTCAGCATTATTACATCACCTGCTAAAAATGAAGATGTTCTTGTCTGTTTGTATGAATCATTAATTATGTTACTTCTCAGAAAATCATGTTAGTGACAGTGCTGGTAACCTTTTCCCTGCCGGACAGATTGTCCTGCTTCCAGCATTAACCTGAATTATTATGACGTCTTGTGACGCAGCCTGTATGCAGTTTGTCATTTTGTGGGCAGTGACATTCAGACTGTGATGACTGATCCACCCTGCTTGCTATTATGTGCAGGGAAGCCATCACTGCAGGTTGTGTCCTACATGTATTACATGGAATAAATATATTACATAGGTGCATTCAGTCTACCACTGGTTGCTCCGCCCCTCTGATCCAAGTCCGACACTTTAATCTCCTCCAGCACCACTCTGCACCTTATGGCAGGGCACTGGCCCTGCTCCTTTTTTATTGACGGAAAACCCCTGCTCGTTGTTATCCACAAGATCTGGAAAGTTAAGAGTGGCACTGAGGGTGACTGGAGCATCCCAGAATCGTGGGATACAGAACAGCATTATTTTTATACATATGCCATATCTTACTGATATTAGGCCATTTATCTCTTTTACCACGAGATGACCTCTAGACAGGAGTGTAGCAATAGGGGTCGCAGAGGTTCTGACCGCATTGGGGGCCTTGGGCAGGAGGGGCCCCAAAGGGCCCTCCCTCCACTGCAGTATTAGCTCTCTAGTGGTCTTGTGCTGGTAATAATCACTTCTATAGATGCTTTAAATAGTAGTAATCATTATCAAACTGTTCCTCATCCCCTTCATGCACCTCTGACACTGTAGTTGCCATTGACTGGTTTTGGTGCGACGTATCAATTGTTATGTATAAATGCCCCAATGTAAAACTTGCATCAGGGCCCACAGCTTCTTAGCTACGCCACTGCCTCCAGATATCGCACCCCTATTCAGACAAACCACTCATTTGTCAAATATTATCCTAGGTACCCCCCATGATGATTTTGGCTTTCTCTGGTTGTTCTATGCACTATATTACATTTTTTTTCTTATCTCTCCACTATGGGCAGCACATTTATTTTTCCTATATACAGTAGCTTTACACACTTCTGATGGTGATCATGGCTATGCCCTGGATATCCCAGAAATGGGGCTCCTGGTTTTCTAGCTCTTCTGCTCTGGTTTCCTGCATATGCAATGTGTTTGGTATAGCTGCTCAGTCTGTAATCCAGACATATACAGTATTCTATACATATGATATGTACTGATGTATGATTTGACCAGGTGAAAAGGACGCTTGGTGCGTACTAAAATATACTACTGTAACTGGAAACTAGAATGAGAAAAAATGCTTCCTTGTGTATTTCTTTTGGGCATATAATGTTGTTCTAATTACTGTGTTGGTTTCTGCTTTTGATACTGTAGATATTTTTAGATACCGGTTGTCACAGTTCTCGAAATTTAAATGTTTTTCCTCTGAAGAAGCAGCTGGTCGCAAAGTCGTGAAACATGACAATTTTTGACAATTATCACATGACACACAGACTTATGTTTCTTACCTTTTTACCATTTAGGGATTACAATTAAAAGCTACATTTTATAACTTTTTGCATTGTTTTGCTGCGGGCCTACAAACCCTCACCCTGTCCTATTTGTTGTATGTTGACTGATCGACGGGTGATTAATATAATACTGTAATCGATTGTAGACAATATACGACTATAATTGACATAATATGAATATCAAAGTATTACATACGGATGTTCAATCTTTCCCCAATTATGAAAAAAGATTAAAATGAAAATAACCTAGGACTGTAAATCAAGAAAATGACAAGCTCCAAAAATGCTACATACATAATAGACAGTTCTGTCTGGTGTGAAATCGCCCATAGGATTTCATTGCCCATGTGCTTCTCAACAGTACCAGATTTCTGGAAAGGCCACAGAGGCTCGGGCCTTGGGTGGCTGCTGCACAAGCGGCGGCTGGACTTGAAACGGGTTGCTGGATATGAAAGTGTAGGCTGCAAAAGGGGAGCTGTACATGGATAGTATGCATGAAAGAGGGGGCTGCACATGGAATGGGAGGGGCACTGCTGCACGTGGATAGGGAGCAACAACAAAGTTAGCCTAAGGGCGCAAAAAAATAGAAATCCGACCTTTTTTTTCAAAACAATGGAAAGCACTGGCAATCAGAAAAGCTTGCAAGGGCTCTCTCACCCTTTTGTATATTGGAATTTATTCATTTTTGTATCTTGCAATCGGTTGTTGTTATACATTTTATTCATCATGTTACATTTGTCACTAATTACCAATTCTGTATTTTGTACCTTAATAAATCCATGATAATAAAAGCGCTCTTGGTGTGAATGAGCCCAGCGCTCAGTGTGAAGCTTCTGCAGCCGACTGCTAGATCTATGTGGCTGAACAGGCTGATGTGTGGTTAGAGTGATGTAATAGTAATATTTAGCAGCTGCTTTTAGCCACAGTCATATACATGAGGCTGTTTCATCTCTGTGTCAATACATTATAGCCTGCTCTCTATGCAGCCTCCTCATTTGTTGCCAAGGAACTGGGATGTTGGTTTGTTTTGCTCAATCAGCCAATGAAGACCGTTTCCATCTTGAAGATGATATTTACACTCGCTATGAGGGTGTAGTAAGGAGGTGGTTCTGAGTCTCCTTCACTAGGAACCTACGTCTAGGATTATCTGTTGCTGATCATGCCACACAAGGCTGTGCTGCTGTTGCTGCATGCAGTCACTCGCTGTTACATAATTTGCTAATTCTCCCCCCATCTGTCCTGGATGTCTCCCTGGCATCACGAGGGGAGACGCATGCTGGGTCATTGTGTATGCAGCAACCTCTCTCTCCAGCATGGCAAGGCTTCACGGCCGGGTATGCTCATCAATACACTATTAATAAATCGGAATACAGGTGAGGTGTGGTCCTGTCTAGTCGTAGAGGAGATCTGAAAACCTAATTATTGTCAGAATAACCCAGATTGCGTTAGGTAATACCTTTTTAATGACTAACTGTAGAGGCACAAAAACCATTTACAGTAGTCATTACCTTAATGATTTTTTATTTAAATTCATGTTTATGGAAGTGTGTAGTCTGCTGTTATGGAATGACCTAATATATTCTCTATTGTGGCTACTCCACTCTTCATAAACATTTTTTTTAAAAGACAAGTGCTCCGCCCATATTCTTTCCTTTTTTTTTATGCGCTGCCAACCAATAGAGTACTGTATGTATTTGTATGTCCTTTTTGGAGTATGAATTATGTATGTATCGATTAGTATTATTATAAAACATGCTAACATATTAAACAACTCTGCACAATAGATAAGGGAGACAATACAATGTTAAAAATAACACACAGGGACATTACAGAGTTAGAGCTAGTTCACACTCGGAACGTGAATCACGATTGCGATTTTGCATTACAATTTTGCTGCGATTTGCGCTAATTTTCGTTCAGTAAACCAAGAATCACAGTGCAATCGCCCCGAAAGCGTTGCATGCAACACGTTTGTGATTTATGCAAATCGCTGACGCAATGAGGGGGATCCCTTTGCTGACAACCGGCAATCAGCAAAGTGCTGAAAAACATCCAAGTGTGACCTAGCCCTTAAAGTGGATCCGAGGTGAACTTTTACTCATTGCATAATTGTGTTCCTTTCCTATTGTGTATAGGGCATTCCTCAAGCCAAATACTTTTTTGTTTTAATACTCTAATTCACTATAAACTTAACAAGCCTCGCCCACAGCTTTTCAGAGAGCCAAGGCATTTTCAGACAGTAGCAAGGGCTCATGGGAGCTCAGTCTGGGCAGGAGGAAGGGGAGGTATTACTAGCCAGAGATTTCAGAGGCAGAGGGGAGGAGGGAGGGATTAGGTTTTTTTCACAGGCTGCAGATAAGCTTGACTGTGTGTAATGCTTACAAACAACATGGCTGCTGTCATTGTATAACAGGAAGACATAATCATATTCTGTTGAAGCTGTTTGCAGCTAGATATGCTGTGTAAACGATCTAAACTTTATATAATATATAGAAACAAGTTTATTTGTTATAGTTAGTTTTTCATCTCGGATCCGCTTTAAACAATGGTGTGCAGATTGCAAGGTAGGGATAAATAGAAGACTAGTCACTGAATCCATTTGTTGGTGGAGAAAGGCACAAGGGGAAGAGGGCCCTGCCAAATAGGCTTACAATCTAGGGAGTGGGGGAGAGGGACTCTATGGGTGTGGGGGGGGGGGGGGGGTAGGTTGTATGTGCAAGGGAGGGGGGATTGAAGCTATGAAGATGGGTGGTTAAAGGCAACCTGAAGCGAGGAAAATTATTTATTTAAAATAAGCACATGATGTAGCTGCAAATGAATATTACTTACTAAACTCACTGTCTGTTCCTCTCAGAAGCTCACCATTTTCGTCTTACAGTGACCCCTTCCAGTTCTGACAATATTTTGTCAGAACTGAAATATACCAGTTGCTGTCAGTTATGTATCAGCAGCTGTCAGTTACAACTGAATGTGCAAGGCAATGTCCATGTTACCCTAAGTGGATGATATTACAGTTTAACAGTGTGCTGACCAGGGAGTAATGGCCATTTTTAAAATGGAGGACAGAGAATTCCATTGATCACAGTGGACAAATGGGATGCAGGAGAGGAGAAAGAGTTTGAATAGTACACTACACAGGAGGTAAGTATGACCAGTGTATGGTTATTTTGTCTTTATATTTTCAGTTCAGGTTCTCTTTGAGGCTACTTACACACCAAGACGTTGCATTTTAGGGGACGTTATGGTCGCATAGCGTGCCCCTAACGCAACGCATGATGGTGCGGGAGAGGACGGTAGAGTGAGCCGCGTTAGGCGGCTCTATCCACATAAGGTCTCCCAGGGTGGCGGTGATTGGCCAGCGGGACCACGTGATGCGGAGCGAGACACTCCGCATCACGTGGTCCCGCCGGCCAATCAGCGGCCGCCAGTGCAGTGCTTATTAAGTAGCCATGTGCGCGGCTACTGTAGCGGCATCTCCCCGCCTCCTCTCCGCCCCCCACTGAACATGTGCAAACAGTCTAACGCGGCTAAAGCTGCTAGAACGCACAGCATGCTGCACTTTCACTACAACGTGCAGCGTTACATGTAACACAACGTGGGCAGTGTGAACAGCCCACTTGTGTTACATTGCTGTGCATACTTAAACTTGAAATAAAAGTGCAGTAGAGTCTTGGGTTATCTGGTATCCACGGGGATCAGCTACTACTGCACTTTTATTTCAAGTTTAAGTATGTTACTGTGAGCTTGCTATATGTTGGGCTGCTGTAAATCTGTGTCTAGGTGTTTTAGACGTTGTTGATAAGATAATATTGTAATATTGCTGGTGAGGAGCTTGACAGTTGGTGGTCTGTGAACAGGTGTTTCCCTTCCCATTGTAACTTGTGTTGTGGCACAGATTGAAAAATGTGTCACACTACAGAAGTCACTTCTTTAAGATTCGTAACCTGACACATTTTTTACTAATGTAATGTGATGCAAACTTCAATGCTTAAATCATCAAGATGTAAACACTGTGAAGTTTGCATCTTATTATACAATAATGGGAATGTTCAATGATTTGGCGCCCCCATCTTACATGTTGATACTTGTATGCTATTTTTACAAATATAAATAATCTATCTGACCTTTGCAAAAGTTGAGGACTATCAGAGTAGGAGTGGTAACAATGGTTGATTGTATGAGAGCTAAGGCATCATCAACTGTGAGGATGTGAAGTAAAAATAAACTGAGGAATCAATATCTGTATTCCTGATTCTGTATATGGCTTTTTGGGTATTTCATAGTCTTCATTTTGTTTAAACAGTTAAAAACCAAAGTTTGACTGCCACAAGTGTATGATATGTATTCAGCCCCCATACAAACAATTCTTGAACTGCAGTATAATTTCATTATTATAAACTTTAATGCCCAGGTCTCCGTCCCAGCCCCATTATAAGAATATGGGAGTAACACCTTGTATAGTAAACCCAGATATAATAGAACTTCTGTTATAGTAAAGTTTTTGGGCCCCTTCGGTATTCTGTATCTAGCTACAGTGGAAAGTGGGCGGGGCATGCATCATATGTCAGTCAGAGACCCATAAACCGTGGTTGGTGAGCGGGATGGCAGCCACTTGTAGCCTGCTCGCTATCTGCTCACTACTCTGGGTCTGCGTGGATTACCTCAAAAGTGCCAGCCAGTGAGACCTATGCTTCCTGTGTAAGCTGCTGCCTGATTACTGAGAGGAGTGCCTGTCATCTGTGACTTGCTTGTGCATGGCTGCAATACCACGGTATCATCCAGACTGCACAGAAATGTGGACAGAGGAGCACAATATCAATACTGTATCTGCTGGTGAGATCTATGCTTCCTGTGCAAGCTGTTGTGTAATTATTGCATACAAATTATTGATTTATAAAGCGCCAACATATTCCGTGGCGCTTTAAAATAAGAAACAAACATAGGGTAAAAAATAGTAGACAGTGGTATACACCAGAAATACAAAATACAAAATCGGTACAAAATCCAGAATTGGTAATTACAGTGACAAAAGTAATATGAATAAAATGTGTTACAAATTCCAAGAGGCAAAAGGGTGAGCTAGAGTCCTGCCCTTTTGAGCTTACTGTAGTATACAATATTCATACCTAGAGGCAGGGTGTTTTAGGTTATCCTGTAGGAGTACAACTTGGCCAAAGGTCAAAGGGGAAATGGCCTAAGGAAGCGTGTATACTTGATGGAACAAGTGAGTTTTGAAGGCACGTTTAAAGATATGAAAGGTCCCTGCATTTTGATCTAGCTTACACACTGTGCTTGCTTGCTGAATCATTGAAAAGAAAAAATGGCTCCAAATTATTAACTGATTTAGGATCCAGTACTATTATTATTATTTAGTATTTATATAGTGCCGACATCTTCCGAAGCACTGTACAGACTATATATAGTCTTGTCACTAAACGCACTACCGCCGGCAACGACTGGTCCGCCGGACCCTCTCACTGGGCGGACGTTCAGCCGACAGTTGTGCGTGTGTACACACTGTCGGCGGACTAATAAGGCTGTTTCTGAATGATCCGCTGAACGGATCATTCAGAAACAGCCTTATTAGTCCGCCGACAGCGCATACACGCGCGTATACTGTCGGCTAAAGACCGCCCAGCGTGAGGGTATGGGCGGGCCCGTCGTTGCATTTAGTAGTGCGTGTGTACGCACCTTAACTGTCCCTCGGAAATGCTCACAATCTAGCCCCTACTATGGTCCTATGTCTATATTGTGTAGTGTATGTATCGTAGTCTAGGGCCAATTTTTACGGGGAAGCCAATTAACTTATCTGTATGTGTTTAGGATGTGGGAGGAAACCGGAGTGCCCGGAGGAAACCCATGCAGACACGGGGAGAACATACAAACTCCTTGCAGATGTTGACCTGGCTGGGATTCGAACCGGGGACCCAGCGATGCAGTCCTAATCCTACATAGAACTAGCCTGTGTTCGAGATCTCACTGTCAGGGTTAAGAATGAAGGGCTTCCCTGTAGTTGTGCCCCTGCTTAGCTAGGTGGAAATTTGGCCTTATTGCCTCTGATACAGTAGATCATCCCCTACTCCTCCAGTCCCTCCAATCCATGGGCATTCACGATCTCGCCCTGACCTGGCTTTCATCCTACCTCTCCAACCGCTCCTTCACGACCTCCTTCAATGAGTCCTCGTCCACCCCCAACCACCTCTCAGTGGGAGTCCCCCAAGGCTCGGTCCTTGGCCCCCTACTGTTCTCCCTATACACATCCTCCATTGGCAAGGTTATCTCCTCCATGGGTTTTAACTATCATCTGTATGCAGATGACACCCAAATCTATCTCCACACCCCTGACATATCCACCACTACCATGGACAAGGTCCCCTCCTGCCTATCTGCCATCTCCTCCTGGATGTCCGCTAGGTTCCTAAAACTAAATCTAGACAAAACGGAATTTATGATCTTCCCACCCCGGTCATCCCTGGACCTCCCAGATGTGCAGGTCACTGTTAACCACACTACTATTCACCCTACCTCTCAAGCCCGCTGTCTGGGTGTCACCCTGGACTCCGCACTCTCCTTCACTCCCCACATCCAAAACCTCACAAAGTCCTGCAACTTCCACCTTCGTAACATCTGTAAGATTCGCCCTTTCCTGACCCCTGCCACCACCAAACTCCTCATCCATGCCCTCATAATTTCCCGCCTCGACTACTGCAATGCCCTTCTGTCTGGACTCCCTAAGACCCGAATAGCCCCACTGCAGTCCATCATGAATGCGGCTGCCAGAATTATCCACTCCTCCCATCGCTCCACCAGGGCGGCTCCCCTCCGTGAATCCCTCCACTGGCTTCCTATCCAGTCCAGAATCAGATTCAAGATATTGTGTCTGACCTACAAATCCATCCACAAAACCTGTCCAACCTACATTTCTGATCTTACTCAGAGATACACACCAAGCCGCTCACTCCGCTCCTCCAATGAACTTCGCCTGACCGTCCCCCGCATCACCCAGTCCCATGCACGACTCCAAGACTTCTCAAGAGCCGCTCCGACACTATGGAACTCCCTACCTCCACCCATTAGGGCAGCCCCCTCCTTCAACACCTTCAAGAAGGCCCTCAAAACTCACCTTTTCACTCTTGCCTACCACCCCTCACAATTGCTCTAAACCCACAGCCGAACTCTGGTCCCCTACCTCTCGTGTCCATACCTCTCCCTCTAGATTGTAAGCCTTTGGGCAGGGTCCTCACTCCTTTTGTGTCCTACCTGATCATGCACCTCTATTACTGTGCACCCATGCTATGCATTTGAGTGAACCTAACTTGCCTAACTCCATGCTCCCATCCAGTGACTGACTAAGCATTACCTTGTACTCATACTGTGCTGTGTGATCTGGTTTTCTTGTATTCCTGTATTGTCATATTGCTGTTTGTCACCCCTAAATATTGTCTGTAACCTAAATTAATGTCCAGCGCTGCGTAATATGTTGGCGCTTTATAAATACAACAAATAAATAAATAAATAATGATCTCTAATTACCTCTTTAAATGGAACTGTCAGCCATACGATCTCAGAAAAAACCCCCACATATATAAGTAGAAAAAAACTTGCTCTGCTTACGTAACCTATGTATTGCATTGTCCACGTTTTGATTTTAGTGATTTTTCTATAGTAAAAAAAAAGAGAAAATCCTTCTTAGGATTCTCCATTTTAACTGTGTCTTGAAGCCAATCCTGATGGCATTTCTTCCCTTAATCTACTCTTCCTGATTGTGTATGCACTCCCACCCAGCTCTGCAATAGACAGTGCATTGTCTCAGGAAATATTGGCCAATCAGAGAGGAACAGAGGTGTGGGAGGGGAAAACCTGAGGGAAAGAGGCTTTAGCCAATCAGGCTGCATTAGTTAAGTCTGAGAGGAAAGTAATGAAGCAAATAAAGACAACCCAGTATGCTCTGCAACTTTCTTTGTGTGGCAATGTACCAAATAAGAGTCCGGTAAACTGGGGAATGATCATTTATGAACAAGAAAAGTAATAGTGATTTTTAACTTTTGGATTGCCTGGTAAGCATCCTTATTACTTGTTAACCAGATAAAAATAAAGAATTGATTTTTGATTTTATGCCCGACAAATACACTTTACAATGACAAGAAAACTGGTTGCCAGAGGCTGTAGCTCCAGTGTGTAGGAATTGGTCCCTTTACAGTGAATACTCTGTGCCGGCTCATCCATCTCTGGTCAGATTCTGTGCCTTCCTCAGTGTAATGGCAATGGATCCACTGTGTGCTGAAAGTGCATGCAGAAGTGCTCTGTAACAGATTACATTGTATTGGCATTACATCTGGCTGGTAACTGATGTGCTAAGGAAGTGTACTGACTGTATACCTAGACTAAAGGGGGTGGGGGGTAAGGTGTGTGTGTGTGTGTGTCTGTGTCTGTGTCTGTGTACAAATGCACCCATTGTGTGACTGTTGCAGTGGAGGGGGCATGGCACATGGTGGTGTAGCATAGAACAGGAGGGGGGAAAGGGGGCAAGAGATCAATGGACTCAGCTGGTGCTTGGATGAGATTGTACTGCACTCTGGATCTCTCACCAACAATATGTTGCCAGTGATAGGTTACATCTTGGCTTTATTTATTTAAATATTTATATAGCGCCAACATATTACGCAGCGCTGTACAGAGTATATAGTCTTGTCACTAACTGTCCCTCAGAGGGGCTCACATTCTGGTCTCTACCATAGTCCTATGTCTATGTATGTATCATGTAGTCCATGTATCATAGTCTAGGGCCAGTTTTAGGGGGAAGTGGGAGGAAACCGGAGTGCCCGGAGGAAACCCACTCAGACACGAGAGAACATACAAACTCCTTGCAGATGTTGCCCGCATTGGGATTCGAACCGGGGACCCAGCACTGCAAGGCGAGAGCGCTAACCACTACGCCACCGTGCTGCCCAGGCCTTATGTAGCTTTCATTGTCTAACTTATGCTGGGAATACACAGGTCTATTTTTGCCGCTCGATTCCGCGCCGGATCGTTTTTTTCCGTGCTCGATTCTGCGGGCGATTTTCTTATCTTCCATTCGTTTTTCTTATCTTTTCCCATTGTTCTCCATGCAGAATCGAGCGTGGAAACGATCGGGCGCGAGATCGGACATGTCGGAAATTATCTATCGAGCCATCTAAATGGCTCGGAATCTTACAGTGTATTCCCAGTATTACTGTCGAAAATTATTGGTAAAATCTCGTGGTTTATTATCTCTGCTGATCTGGCACTTTGATTTTAGTATCTCTTAATATTAGTTATGGCTGTTTGGAAAGAGTTTATCTGAGAAACCGAAAGCAAGAGAACACATTTAAAGCAAATGCAAATACTGATGTAAATTCTACAAAGCATTTCAGTAAACAAATCTGACGTTCTCCTGTCATCTCCTGTAAATATTTAACTGTGTGAGATTCATTTTGTCATTGAAGTAAAATTGGATTTGCTGGTTTATATAAGTCTTCTTTTTGAATGGATTCTCTATGGAACCATTAACCTTCCATGCCCAGCTGTAGCTCTTGCAGATAGTTGTCCATTACTGCTACTGCTTTGGACAGTTTTATCTGTGTGATTGGAACAATTATACTTTTGTGTAAGGGGATCGGTCTAGAGTTCACTAGTTTTGGACTTCTTGCTTTGGGCCCAGTTTACCTTGTAACCAGGCTTTCTGCACTACAATGCATCACCTATGTGACAATAACAGTGTGACAGAAGCGCTGTGGTATAATGGGACACAACATGGTAATGCCAAATGTGTAATTAAGGGTTACAGTGCTCCATACCGCTCTGGTGTGCGCTGCATTGTCTGCCTTTACTTACACACACACACACACACTCTCACACACACTCTCACACACACTCTCACACACACTCTCTCACACACACACACACACACACACACACACACACACACACACACACACACACACACACTCTCCTTTAAGTCCCAATCCTTGCAGGCAACAGTCCTTGGGGTTGATTCACTATAACACATAGCATGCCTTATCAGAGTTAGCATGCCTTATCAGAGTAGCATAACGAGCGCTACAAACTTATGCCTGCTAATTGGCAATGACAAGAGCTCCACTCTTCCATCCCTGAGCCCCTGCAGGTCCACTTTAAAGGACATTATCCCCGCACTTTGGCCCAATAGGCTGCCTGTCAAGTTTCCTGTCAAGTGACAGGCAGCCTATTGGGCCAATCAATGTTTGGGGATGATGTTTTTTAAAGTGATTGGACCTGCAGAGGTTCAGGGCAGCATGAGTAGAGCTCTCGTCATAGCCAATTAGAAGGCATAAGTTTGTAGCGCTCGCTATGTTAACTATGATAAGGCATGCTATTTTTTATAGTGAATCACTCCTTTCTGTTTACAAGCATTAAAGCTTCATTCACGCTAGATGGAACTTGGCTGAGGCAGCTGTTTGACCCTGACCCTGAGGTCACTTAAAGATCTTGAACAGGGGACACTGACTGCCAAGCACATTGTTGCCCTCTTTGTCCCACCCGCTGGAAGATAATCCATTATACATTGTGCTGTTGCCACGTCACCCCTCACCATAGCAACAGTGTGCCTCAGTCTAGTATGCCAAAACACGTCTATACAGTGCTTGTACCCACAGTTCCACCTGCAGGACTAAGCTCAGTCCTGACAGTTGTGACAAATAGTGCATGTGTACACACACAATGTGTGTGTATATACATACGCTTTGGACACTAAGGCTGCATTTGCACTATGCGCATTGGGGTGCACTGCGATGCTGCATGGGATGTGAACACACTGCCCATACAATTGTATTGGCATGTTCACATCTCTGCGTTGTAATGGAACATATTATCCAAATGCACTTTCTACGGTGCATTTCTAGATAACGTGCACAACAATGTGCACATTAACATTGTAATTCTATATTAATATATAAAATGTAATAAAATAATGCCACTGACCCTGCATGAGTAGTATGAGGTAGCAATGGTATAAGTTTCAGGAATGTTGGAACAGAAGGTCTCCGAGGTGACCCTTGGCCTGTAGGAAGGATGGATGACTTATGTGAAAGATAAAGCACACAATGGTTAAGGAATTCTCTGGAATCCATTAAGCAGACCACACATGTATGGAGATGGCCAGGGAACATGGAATCATGGCTATCAGTTGCAAGTACCTTTTTCTGTAGGAGTGTTCATTCTGGCGCTCATGCAGTATGGCACAAGAAAAAAATACAACTCAAGCATAAGCTGTTACCTATTAAGCATTTATACAGTGCTGGCACTATAGGCTTATTTCACAGTGGGACGTTAAAGTCCCACGTTACAGTAGTGTAACTGAATGCCATTGCTATTATCTTTCAAATTCACTCCTCAACTTTTTTAGGACACTTTCTGGAAACCATAGCAACAGTTTACATACTCATTGGTTCATAAGTCAGCACAAAGCGGGAAGTACAATTTAGTGCATTTGTCTCAATTAATTAACTAGTTTACTGCAGTGATGCTTTCATTCTTCAGAAAGGATCCTACACATCTGAATATGTGTGCACAGTTAGGCATGACTCCCATTTCATTCACAACTTGACGCAGGCACTACTGTGTAGAGCAGTGGTCCTCAAACTAAGGCCTGCTGCTGAATGTGGCCCCCTGAGGCTTTTTTACCGCCCGCCCCCCCTCCCCCCCACTCACAAAATGTATTATAGATGCGGTCAGCTACATCTTTGAATATTGGTGGTCCGCATATAGAATGAAGCCAGAAAGAAGTAATTCGCTGATTTCCAATCAAATTCCACATCAGGTGACACTGTTATTCAATTGGACTGCAGGTTGTCACCTGGGTATGCGTCACTGTCTGGCCCGCAAAGACTTCTAGATCATATTATGTATACTCCGGCCCCCCAGCAGTCTGAAGTATGTTGACCCGGCCCTCGACCCAAAACGTTTGGGGACCCCTGGTGTAGAGCCTGTATTTACATCACCAACTGTCCCTGAGATGAGCTCACAGACTAATCTCTGCCAGAGTCGGTCTCTCTTGTTTTGGGGAAGGGTAGCAAATTAACTTACTGGTATTTTTGGCCGTGTGGTAGGAAAGTGATGTGCCTGCAGGAGACCCACACATGAACAACGTAGAAACTCCTTCTGGATATTGTCCTGGCTGGGATTTGAACTAAACACTCTAGTGCTGCAAGGCGAGAGTGCTATCCACTATGCCACCATGCTGCCCAAGCTAACATGTTTTGCACTAATGTTAGCATTTCATGCAAAGCATATTTCGCCACACATCTGTCTTTAAAAAATGTGCTTGTTATGTTGTACTACAGCACACAGAACCTGTACAGATATGTGAAGAGCCCAAGCAAAAGATTGGTTCTATTCCACCTGTCTCATGCATGTCTGTTGTCCACTGGCTTGAGAGGAACCTTGAGAGGAACTGTAACCAAGGATTGAACTTTATCCCAGTAAGTAGTTGATACCCCCTTTTCCATGAGAAATCTTTACCTTTTCTGAAATAAATCAGGGTGGGGAGGGGTGTCTGTATGGCTGATATTGTGGTGAAACCCCTCCCACAGTGTGATGTCATGGCTGTGGTCCTGACAATTTACAGTTTGTGAACCCCGTTGCATTGTTTGAAATATTGTTTGTTTTTTTTTCCTCCAACAGCCAAGCAAGTAGTGCATATGTATGGCTACAAAAAAAAAATCAACCTTTTAGCCTATTGCATTGCTAAGGGGTGTGGTTATGCATAATGGAAGTTGGTCCTGTCTGTCTTTTTCATGTCTGTTAGTAGTGAAGATGATTACATGGATGCTGATTGTGAATAAAACAATATGAACAAATTACATGGCAAATATCAATCATTTCTTGAACTTTCTTCTATTTTCTAACTTCTCATTTTGCATTGTATGTATTTTTTCCCTAAAGTTCCTCTTTACAGCAAAATGGAACGGATCGTCTGAACGGAATATAGGTGGCAGCAGCATGTCCAGTTAGGCAGGTAGATAATGCATTATGTCTATGGAGCCAGAGCTGTTGAGGTCGCCCAGTCAGTGCTGGCTCATTGCTCTGTGTTTGGGAAGAAGCCCGCTGATACTCAGAAAAGGCTGGGTGTACTGGAGTTAGGAAGCTGAAATCTAGACCGTGCTTCATATGCTACATTATCACAGCAGGATTTCTTTAACAAGATAGACATTCAAGACAAATGTGAGAACAGCCACAGCTTTTCTGGGTATTCTTAATTATGGATTGCTCCTTTACATTTTACTCCCCTTGTGCCCTGTATTCAGCGTTGGCTTGGCTTTCAGCGGATGCATTTTTATTTCCCTGGTATCTTTCCGCTTCTACAAAACTGAAGTTGTCATGGCAACTCAGCCAAATGACATGATGGGGGAGGGGGAGATTCATTGAACCTGCTGAGAAGCGGACATAGACTCGGTCTTGCAAGAAAGAGGAAACGGAAATCAGAATTCCATAGTGGGGAGAAAAAAAAACAAGCTGATGCCTAACAAGAGATTATATAGAGTGATCTATGTTGATCGAGTGGCCAATTCCAGCTACATTTCCCCCACAGTTGTAAGAATGAAAGAGGGCTTTTAGCAGTTATCGGTAGCTTAGTTTTTAACCCTATTGTGTAAGGGCCTGTTTCCACTACACGCAGATTGGATGCAGAATCGATGCAGAATGGATGTTAAAAAACTGACTCCAATGAATGCCTATGGGAAAATCTGCATCCGAAAAATTGCATTTAGTGGAAACAGGTCCATAGGCATTCATTGGAGTCAGTTTTTCTGCATCTATTCTGCATCCAATCTACGTGTAGTGGAAACAGGCCCTAAGAGATGACTTGTATTTGTTTAGATTTTTTTGATAAGACGCAACTGCTGCTTTACAATAAAATAAAAAATTGTATTACTAAAATGAACAGGTTGAAGAAAACGTATTGTTCAAGGCGGGGCTGTGGAGTCAGAGTAATTTTTAATATTTTATTTGTCTGAATTAAAACGAAAAAAGCCCCAGCTTTTGACCTGTCTCCTAAATCTTGACTCTGCCCCCTTCTAAACACACCCACACCACTTCCCGCCCAACCCCCAAATGAATTTTCCCTCATGCTAGGTACACATGCAATTTCCCGTCAGACCAATGGGTCGAATTGATAATTTCTGACATGTCCAATCTGCTCCCGATTGATAACAGGTTGATTTTTTAAGATCAGTACTGCACAAAATTGATCGAGAGCAGATGGGACACATTGGAAATTATCGGCTTGACCCGTCAATTTGATGGAAAATTGCATTGTGTGTACCTAGCATTGGGGGTTGGCAGGTAAGGTGTTATGCTCACTACAGTGGCAGCTGCCCACCTTTTCAGCCAGTACTATAGAGCACCTCTTCTAGTCTTTTTCTGCAGTTCTGGTTGCCATACAGTATTATGGGGTTGCCTAACTGAATCTTTATTGTAAAGGTTACCAGACACTATTGGCCCCTTTGCAATTCACCTTTTCTCCTGAGTTTTCTCCTAGGTGAGATTTTCACACCTTGTCATAAAATGTTTTTTAAACCATCAGCAAGCAAGAAAATGCACAAAATAAGTTTTAAAGCACCTTTTCACCAACTTTTGGGTGCTTTTTAATTTTAAAGTGCTGAAAAGTTTATTTTAAGGAAATGAAAATGTATCTCCTAGGAGAAAACTCAGGTGAAAAAGTAAATTGCACACGGCCCATTGTGTCCTACTGATCCTGTGTCACAGTTTGTACTTTTATCTATGTAATCTGCACTTTCAATCTTTAGCACTGCATAATATGCTGACTCTTTATAGACAATCTAGTATTAATATATATTTTATTTAGCATATTATTTGTCTTCTTTACAGGCCTTCCGGGAAACAAATGGATGCTGTGACAAGCAGAAGCCTAAAAAGAAAATTTGAAGAAGTGGATGTGGGCTCGCCACTCTCTACACCAAAAGATTCCGATGATGAGATCTCAAACAGTGACAGTGCTGAGAGCTGTGACAGCATTAATGCTCCTACCAGCACTGGACTCATCCGTAAGTTACCTCAGCTGTGACACACATGGCTAGCACAGGACAATGCGGTCACAGAATGGCTCAGCTATACTTACCAAACAGCTTTTATCATGTGACCACAAGGGCAGCAGCCATTTTGTGAGGCAGTGGTGACCAATGGACATTTTGTTACCCTCAGCTGTGACACACATGGCTGGCACAGGGCAATGCTGTTACAGAATAACGCCACTATAGTTCCAAAATGGCTTTTACCATATGACCACAAGGGCAGCAGCCATTTTGTGAGACCAAAGCTAATTTTCTGAAAATAGAGTAGACTATGCACATGGTATTGCTGTGGTTTGTGTCACCCTACTATAGTTACTACAGTAGAATCCCCAGCACTTAAGGGGATTGGTATATGACGAATAAATGTAGTTTCTTGTTGCTCGAGAGTTACAATTAAAAATAACCATAATTGGCTCTGTACCATACATCATGCCCTACCTACACCACAAACTCTGTATTAAAGTTGATATATATTAGTTAAATACAAATTAAGTCAAGTAATGTAAAAATTTTGTTCCTTTAGACTGTAGTGTAAAAATTGTGTGCATCCTGCAAAGCCGCAAGTTTTTTTTTTCTGGTTTGTTGAGTGTTCTGGTTGTACTGGATTGAATTGCTGAAACTTTGCTAAACAGGCACTAAAAGAGTTAACCCAATCACCAGAATAGGACATTGTATTCTATATGCCAAAAGAGAAATCTAAAAACCTATTCTAATTATTAGCGAATAAATACTCCATCTAATTAAGCTGTGAGTAGGACTTTGTAAACCCTTGTTGAAAACTGGGGAGAGTTTAGCTGAGTGTTGGTAAGATCATAAAATCTAGATTTCCCGGATCGTCACTCGGACAGCACCCCTGGATGAGACTTGTCTCCCTCCCCACCGTGGACAGGAACTGCAAAAGAAACAATTTGCATAAGCAATAGGCAGCCAGGTATATAAGCTACTTACTTGCCACTATACTTCAGTATAGTTTCCTGTCCCGGACGGAGCGGAGGGAGAGGTCTCCAGGGAGCCATCCATGTCAGTTCGGCAGGGGCAGCGTGTGGCAGGACTCCCAATAGAGCTGAGCAGTGATCAGTGGGGAGTCCTGCAGCGTTTGGGAGGCTTCTCCGGAGAAGGCAGCAGTATTATGCGTGCAGGCGCGCGCATGAAGAGGTCACTTCCGGTTTACCCGGAAGTAGTCACGCGCTGGCGTCCCGCGTGATCTGAGGTCTGCAGAGCGGCAGGGGCCGCGGCGGGGAAATACTAAATCAACGAAACAGCTGATTACATTTGCATCACAATGACGCTGGACTAATTAAGCGGCAGGAGCCGCGGCGGTGTATGGTAATCAGCTTCAGCTGATGCATCAAGGTATGTGAAGCTGATTAGTTATGCAGCAGGGCGGCGTTAGCTGTGGTCAGCTGGGTCTGTTTGAGGGTATATATGTGGAAGTAAGTCCATGATTCAGATGTGGCTGGCAATCATGGAGGACGCTTCAGGTTCAGCTCCTTTGCAATCTGCTAAGTCTGGACAAGATCCCTCTCTGGCAAGTAGATGTGGTACCTGTATACTCCTGCTTGTTATGGTTTTTTACTATGTAACCTTTAGTAACGATTGTCCCTTGTTTGTGTTTTTTTATAGCCTAAAAAACATGACAAGTCGGACAAATCTGATAAAAGTGAAAAAACTGACAAGGCTGCTGTTCAGACCAGTCAGCATAGTTCAAGCAGGTCGGAGAGGAAATGCGCAATTTGTAACAGTCGTTTTTCTTCATCTTCTTCTAAAAAATTATGTCAGAGCTGTACAGAGAAAGTAGTCAAGGATGAATCTCCGGTCATACTTAAAGATTTAATGGGCTGGATGAGATCTGAGATGTCTTCAGCGATTAAAGAGATCAAAGATTCTGCCATTGCTTCCAATTCTATAGTTCCTTCTGATGTCCCAGGAACTACTGGAAATATGGACACAATACCTGCAGTTGCTATCCCTGCTTCCCCTGTTTTGGCTCAACCAGGGCCCTCGGGATCCAAACGTAGAAGAGAGAGTGAGGTGGAGGGTTCGGAGTTATCTGAGGGGGAGATATCGGAGCTAGATCAGCTATCAGATATGGAGGAAGAGGTCTCAAATGTGGACAGATCAAAATTTGCTTTTTCAACCGATTTAATGAAGGATTTATTAAGCGCTATGTATGATACAATGGGTATCAAGACAGAAAGAAAATCTTTGACACCTTTGGATGAGATGTACAGGACTTTGGCGGACCCCCAGCCTCAGTTTATCCCAGTCCATTCCACCCTTAAGGGTATGATTAAGAAGGAATGGGATAACCCTGAGAAGAGAGCTTTTTGGCCGAGATCCTTGTCTAATCGTTATCCTTTTTCTCCGGAAGATCAGGAGTTTTGGGGTACTCCGCCTAGGTTAGACCCGTCTTTTTCTAGGGTGTCAAAGAAAACAGATCTGTTATTTGAAGACTTTGGTTGTCTGAAGGACCCAATCGACAAAAAAATGGACAATCTCCTGCGGAGAGCATGGGAATCCTCTTCCTTAACATTCAAGCCTGCAGTAGCGTCCACGGCAGTGAGTCGATCATTAAAAACATGGTTATTAGAAATGCAGGATAAGATTGCTTCTGGGGTCCCGCGAGAAGAAATTCTTAATGATTTTCCGAAAGTTTTAAATGCCTCTAATTATATGGTAGATGCATCAGACGACACTGTTAAACTTACAGCCAGAACTACTGCTTTAGTTAACTCAGCCAGAAGAGGTATATGGGTTAAAACCTGGAATGGGGATAATTCCTCAAAATCTAAGTTATGTGGTATACCATGTGAAGGCAGGCTGCTTTTTGGATCCAATTTAGATGATACTTTAGATAGGTCATCAGATAGAAAGAAAAACTTTCCAGAAAAGAAAAGACCTTTCCAGTATAAGCGGCCATTTCGTCCCCCCATCAGGTCTGACCAAAACCCCAAGTCCTCCAAGGGTAAACGTTGGGTCCCATACAGATCACAGAAACCGAAACCCAATTTCAATCCTGCCAGGAGGCAGGATAAGCAATGACGCCAGGATTCCAGTGGGGGGGAGAATTGCAAACTTTTTAGAAGTATGGCAGCCTCAGTTCACAAGTCAGTGGTTACTAAGGATTGTATCAGAAGGGTACCGGATAGAGTTCAATCATCATCCTCCTCTGAGGTTTTGCATTACTCCCCAACCACAAGATCAAAGAAAGTGTCGTGCACTACAAAGCGAGGTCCTATCTCTATTAGAAAAGGGGGTGATAAGATATGTACCGAGTTGTCAGAAACAGGAGGGGTTCTATTCGCCAGTATTTCTCGTAAAAAAACCACAGGGATCTTACCGATTCATCTTAAACCTAAAGAAATTAAATCTAGATGTAAAATACAGAAGATTCAGGATGGACAATATAAAATCTGTGATTCATCTCTTGCAGAAAGACGATTTTCTTGTTTCTCTAGATCTCAAGGATGCATATCTTCACCTACCTATTCATCCGTCATCACAACAGTATCTAAGATTTGCAGTCCACATGGGGGAAGAGGTAAGACATTTTCAATTTATTGCTCTTCCTTTTGGACTTTCTTCTGCCCCTTGGCTGTTTACCAAAGTCATGTCTGAGGTTCTAGCAGAGCTTAGGCTGATGGGAGTTAATATCCTTGGATATTTAGATGATTTTTTAATTTGGGGACCTACAGCGGAAAGGGTAAGATTGCAGATGCAGTCAACATTAGATTATCTGCAGCATTTAGGTTGGCTTATTAATTGGGAGAAGTCTTCACTAGTTCCTTCCCAGGTTCTTGAGTTTATCGGATTTAGCATTGATACTAGGAATGAAAGAATCTTCTTGCCTGATAGAAAGATTACTGCAATTCTAAATGCTATTTTTTCCTTTCAGAATGCAAGGACAGTATCACTGAGGAAAGCAATGGCAGTCCTCGGGCTCCTAACAGCCTCGTTTCCCGCAGTTCAGTGGGGGCAGTTCCACACAAGGATTCTGCAGTTATGGATCCTCAGATCATGGAACAGAAGCCTCACGGTATTAGACAAGAAGATCCCTATCCCTCACAGCATAAAAGTGTCCCTACTTGGGTGGCAAAACCAAGGTCATCTTTCATCAGGCCGTGTATGGAGTTATCCAGAGCAGAGGATAATTACAACAGATGCCAGTTTATGGGGTTGGGGAGCACATTTGGATGCTCTTCTGGCTCAGGGACAATGGTCAGTACAGATCAGCTCAAGATCATCCAACAGCAGGGAACTAGAAGCTGTATGGAGGGCACTGCTACACTTCAAGGATCAGATCAAGGGAACGCATGTGACGATAAGGACCGACAACAAGTCTGTGGTAGCATTCCTAAACAGACAAGGAGGCACGAAGAGCCAGATGTTATGGAAACAAACATCAAAAATTTTGTTCTGGTCAGAAAACAATATCATGTCATTACAAGCACGTCATCTAAAGGGGACATCAAACCAGTTGGCAGATTATCTAAGCAGGGAGAAGCTGGACCAGAACGAATGGTCACTCAATCCGAAGGTGTTTCAAACGATAACGTCACAGTGGGGATATCCAGAACTGGATCTATTCGCCAGGAAAAGGAACTCAAAATGCCGGAAGTTTTGTGCCCTGTTTCAGGAGGACTTACCTTGGGCAATGGATGCGTTCACAATCAGTTGGGGAGGCAGGATGATGTATGCCTTTCCGCCAATTCCATTACTTTCCAGAGTATTGAAGAAAATCATTCAGGACAGAGCGAGAATCATATTGATTGCTCCAATGTGGCCCAAACGTCCATGGTTCACATTACTACAGTCTCTAGCGATATCAGAACCAATAATCCTCCCACTGACTCAGGACTTGTTATCCCAGGGGCCAGTATTACATCCAGATCCGAGTCTACTTCACCTATCAGCTTGGAACCTGAATGGGAAATACTGAAGTCTAAGGGTTTCTCAGATGATCTGTCAGAAACACTACTCAATAGTAGAAAGAAGGTAACTCGATTAATTTACCGGAAGGCTTGGAGAGTTTTTAATCACTGGTGTATAGATAGATCCTGCAACAATAGATCGCTTAGATCAGTTTTGGAATTCTTACAGTGTGGCTATAAGAAGGGTCTTAGTATTAGTACTTTGAAAGTTCAGGTGTCAGCCTTGAGTGTGTTCCTAGAAAGGAAATTAGCACAGGAGGATTATATAATCCGTTTCTTTCAGGCTTTAAGAAGACTAAAACCATCTATACGGTCAAGAGTTCCTTCTTGGGATCTTAATACAGTGTTACAGGGTCTATGTGAGTCTCCGTTTGAACCCTTATCTCAAGTTTCGGACAAATTCCTGACATTGAAAACCATATTCCTTCTAGCAATTACTACAGCAAGAAGAATAGGTGAGCTACAAGCACTATCGATTAAGGAGCCGTACTGTGTTGTTTCAGAGGATAGAATAACATTGCGTCCGGACGCAACATTTCTTCCGAAGGTGGTTTCTTCTTTCCACAGGAACCAAGAAATTTATATCCCGTCATTTTGTGAGAATCCGGCAAATGATAAGGAAGAGAGACTACATTTGTTGGACGTGAGGAGGTGTCTGTTACAGTATTTAGAAAGATCTAATGCCTGGAGAAAATCAGATGCAATTTTTGTCCTGTTTGCAGGAAAAACAAGAGGTAACAGAGCTTCTAAGACAACCTTAGCACGCTGGATCAAACAGACAATTGTATCAGCATACCAGATACGGGGAAAGACGTTAACCTCTTCGGTCAGGGCTCATTCTACAAGAGGCATTTCTACGTCATGGGCAGAGAGGGCAGGGGCCTCCATTGAGCAGATATGCAGGGCTGCAACATGGTCAAGTCATAACACTTTTGTGAAGCATTATCGACTTAATGTATCGGCAGCTACAGATTTATCCTTTGGAAGAAAGGTTCTGCAAGCAGTGGTCCCGCCCTAAGCCTGATCTTTAGTATATCGTCTCATCCAGGGGTGCTGTCCGAGTGACGATCCGGGAAAGACAACTTTACTAACGGTAACGTCTTTTCCGGTAGTCAGAAGGACAGCACCCCTACAACCCGCCCTTATTGGGTGGAATATCAGAGGTTTGTATAAGCATTATTAAGTGTCCGTATTATCTTTTATATTAACTGAAGTATAGTGGCAAGTAAGTAGCTTATATACCTGGCTGCCTATTGCTTATGCAAATTGTTTCTTTTGCAGTTCCTGTCCACGGTGGGGAGGGAGACAAGTCTCATCCAGGGGTGCTGTCCTCCTGACTACCGGAAAAGACGTTACCGTAAGTAAAGTTGTCTTTTGAGCAACAGAAAAATCGATTTTCTTTTTTTCCTTTAGGGCTAGTTCACAGTTCTCATTTGCGTAGCAGAGTAATTCTGCATTTCATCTCACTGCGTAAACAATTCTATGATGCGGTTCACAGTACTGCGTTGTAACTGATCACATTTTTCTAAGTCACTGCATGCAGGCTTTTTATTACCGTCTATGTCCAGTTTCTATTGCAGTTCAGCCATTATAATGCATGCGTTTTGCAACGGACCACTGTGAATCCAGCCTTAACCTCAAGCATGCTTACAAATGGCAATTTCTGGAGTCTATCACAAGTTTGCTGCAAATGGTATGCAGATCATAAACAGGACAATCTTGACCGCCAGCATCTACATTTGTTTTATTTTGAAGCTGCTTGCAATTTGCTGCCCTTCAAAGAAAGCCTTTAAGGAGTAACTGTCAGGCTGCAGAAGCTAATTTAAACCTCTATTCTCCTGTGTTAAACAGTTTAGAAGGAAGCCCAAAAGCAGGGGTCCCCAAACGTTTTGGGTGGAGGGCCGGGTCAACATACTTCATACTGCTGGGGGGCCGGAATATACATAAAATGTCGTCTTTGCAGGCCATACAGTGAAGCATACCCAGGTGACAACCTGAAGTCCAGTTGGACAGCAGTGTCACCTGATGTGGAATTTGATTGGAAACCAGCAAAATTACTGCTTCCTGGCTTCCATGTGGATGGGTGGTGCCAGCACTGGTATTCTATATGCGGACCACCAATATTTAAAGATGCAGCTGACCGCATCTATAAGTAATATATTTTGTGTGTAGGGGGCCGATAAAAAAGCTTCAGGGGGCCGCATTTGGCCCGCGGGCCTTAGTTTGAGGACCACTGCCCAAAAGCAATTAGTGAAGATAAAAATCTCAGTTACCTTTGATGTGTGCTTATCAGCAAGTCTGTTATTCTTAAGAAGACGCAAGCCGCATACCATACTGCAAAGCATTCTGGGGCTCTCCCCTCGGCTGCTAATGAGGCGTTACAGCAGCTTGTAATCGCGTAGCACTGATAAATCTCGGGCAGAGTACACTGCAGGAGTCAGCTATTGTTCCTAGCCACATGGCTCATTAATATTCACTGCACACTGTGTTGTTCAAGTACCAGCTTATCTGTGATCAGGAAGCAGGCAGGACATGACGACACATTTGACAGAAAAACATGGAGCCTGCCATGAGCTGTCAGGAGCATCTATCTCTGCATATACTATATACAAATTCTGTGAAATCCAAACGTGGACAGTGAAATGCATATGTAATGTAAGTACAGCCAATCTTTAGCTACTGATATATGTGTTTATTTTCTCTGAGACCCTATACCTAACAGCTCCTCTTTAATGCTCAGACTGTTCCACTAAATCCTGTATTGAATGTTGAACCCGAATTTTCCTTCCTTCGTATGCCTTTTAAATGCCAGTTGTGACCCCTAAAGGACTTTCTGCCATCCCCAGTCAGTGCAGCTATAACTCATTATTTGATTTAAAGGACACCTGAAGTGCGAGAGATATGGGGGCTGTCATATTTATTTTCTTTTAAACAATACCCATTGCCTGGAGTCCTGTAGACGTTTCATGCGTCAGTTGTGTCTGAATCACACAGCTAAAACAAGCATGTGACTAATCCTCTGAGACCTCTGATCTGCATGTTTGTTCACTGTCTATGGCTTAACATATTAGTGGCAGTGGATCTTCAGGACAGCCAGGCAATTTGCATTTGTTTAAAAGGAAATCAATATGGCAGCCTCCATATCCCTCTCAATTCAAGTGTCCTTTAAGGAGAACTCATGCCAAGGAATTTGTTGAAGTGAACAGAACTGTAGATCTAGGTATCTGTATTGTAAATGTTTTCTGTCATTTTGTGTCCAGCAACATCCATCTTGAAAAGGCAGAAGCTTTTAAGACAGAAGAATGTTCGCTTTGACCAGGTGACTGTATACTACTTCTCCCGACGGCAGGGGTTCACCAGCGTGCCAAGTCAAGGGGGCAGTTCTCTGGGAATGGCCCAGCACCATAACTCTGTGCGCAAGTACACCCTGTGTGAGTTTGCCCAGGAACAGGAAGTGTCACATCGGGAAATCCTGCGTGAGCACTTGAAGGAGGAGAAGCTTCATACCCGGAAGATGAAGGTGAGGGTCTTTTCTCTGTCTGTTATCGAATAAGGATGAGCAGAAAGGAAAATGGTATACCATTTATTTTAGTAATCATCTGAACTCACTTTGGAAATAAAGTAAACATTTCAGTTATACTTGATAAATCTTTTCCCCTGAGAAGTGAAGATATTTTTACCTTTCAATAATGTTCAAGCTTCTTGAGCATTTTTTACCAGCTTTTTTTTTGGTGTGATAGGGTTTTTGTCCCATTTAGGATGTTGGAATGATTGGCTAGGGTTCTGCAAGCTCAGCCAAAGAATGTTTTCCCATGTGCGCTGAATTTTGCTGTGTGAACACCTTAATACACAACTTTAAAAATACAATGTGTGGAGCAACTGGAAGGTACTTTAGGAAGACTACAACTTGACTGCTCTGACAATAATCTGGTCTACCACCATGAATAAGTAGATCTTATACAAGATGCCAGCAGAAACCTTGTCTAATTTTGATTACATGGCAGTAGCCACTAGCTTTGTACTACCAGATCTTGTCCCACTGCTGCAGGCCCCCCTCCCCTGCCAAGAATCTAGCATGTAGAGCCTGTTAGATCTTGTCCGAGCGCAGGCTAGGGCTAATGCTCTCCACTTTACCCCACCCCCTCCATCATGTACTAAACTGTAGTATCTCTGCACTAACCACCCCCCCCACACACACACACACAACCAACCACAGAACTCAGCCTGGCCCAAATAGTCACCAAGGGATCGAGTCGCTGAATGATCAGCCCATTCCATACACTTTCCCCCTAACTCCACCCATAAAAAGTTTAGTTGGCTGTCTAAGTGCAGTAAATCAAGGGAGGGTGTGGAGTTCATTTTTCCAAGGTGAGGTTTATACTATTTCTGCATCTGTGCCAATTTTTTTGTAGCTCCTCTTCCATGTGTAGCAGCCCCCCCCCCCTCTCATTTCATATGTAGTTCCCTCTTCCATGTGTGACCTCCATGGACAGCAGCCCCTCTTGTATGGACCAATCCTTTGGGTAGCAACTACTCTTCCATGTGTTGCTCCTCATTTGTCCAGCCGCTGCCCAAGGCCTGGGCCTTTTTTGTCTTCTCCAAAAATACACCCTGTATTTTACCCTCTTTCGGAGAGAAAGAAGAAAGCAAAAAATCTGTTTTTAAAAAACAAAATGAATGGCCAATTTTTTTTCCCTTTCCAGATAAAAACGCATAACTATATATAGATGAGGTCCGCTTATTACAGGGAATTCTTTTTTTATTATACCTTTTTGATTGAACTGGTGCTCTGGGAAACTCCTAGCTTTACTGTGTAGCATTTCATATGGCTGGCTTTGAGCACACTTGCATCACCTTCGTAGCCTCTTCTCTCGTAGTGTTCTCCAGGGTGCGCATGATGAAACCTCCCTGCGGAGAGTTCTGATCTGTCTCAGATAATTTTTTTTAAACACCCATATACAGTAATTTGCTCCCTGTTTACAATGTATTTCCCTGCTAACATACAGTGAAAACTGGTCAGTGTCTAGAGAGTCATTTCTAAATTGCAACTTTATGTTTAGTTTGCTGGAACTAATTTGAATTGTATCCTTCCCAGAGAACATACAGTAAATGGCCTTTATGGTAAATTAAATTTCATAGGTTTAGCTATTGTGTTCTCATAACTGACACATTCTTCTACCTCTTAAAGTAATATTGTTATAAAAAATGTTTTTCATGTAAAACATTACCGGTAGTTGCAGAGATTTGCAGATCATGAACAATTATTGCATGTCTTCCCACACCTGCACCAACTGAGTGCTCTGGTGTTCAGTCTTGTCTGGATCTTTGGGGCTGCATTTGAGTTCATATATAAAATATTAGCAATTTTAAATAATGTGTGGTAGTAGTAACCACAGCAATTTGTACGGAGGGGATTGCTTTTCTTCCCCCTTAAACTTTTTTCCCCCTTTTCCCCCTCAACGGAGTAGGAATTTCACTTGTAATTGTTGAAGGGAACCTGAAGTGAGAGGATCATTGGAGGCTGTCATCTTCATGCTCTAATAAATGTCAGTTGCCTGGCTGTCATGCTGAGCTTTAGGCTGTAGTTGCTTTTGTGTCTCTCTGCTGCAACAAGCAGTTAGCAATGGAGTCAGACCACAGTCAAAACAACTGATCTGCATGCTCATTCTGGGACAGTGAATTATAGTTCGTATTAGAGGTAGAGCATCAGTACAGAAATCAGACAACTGGCATTGTTTGTTAGCATATGAAGATGGCAGCCTTCATATGATTCGAGAGAGATGGAACAGCACCTTGGCAATCCTCTGTGGGCATGCGGGAACCAACCCCGGGTGAAGATCCGTTTTGTTTGAAGATAATGGTCCGCACCACATCCAAGTATAAATCAGCTTTATTGAAGATCCATAAAATGCTGTGTAGCAGCTACAGCCCGCTGTTTCGGGCTACATGCCCTTTTACAAGATGCTCAGCACAGCTAATTTATACTTGGATGTGGTGCGCACCATTATCTTCAAACAAGATGGCAGCCTTCATATTAACTATCACTTCAGGTTCTCTCTAACCATTCTTAGGCACAGGGATGTCCAACTTCAGTCCCCGAGGGCCGTATCCATTCCGGTGTTTAAGATGGACAGAGAGAAGGAGAAATGGGTTTACTTGATGAACCACACCCTTCCTAATTCAGTCCCATCAATTCATTTGAGCTGTGCCAAATATGTGTGAGGACCTCGAGGACTGGAGTTGGGACAGCACAGCTTTGGTAGAAGAACTTTTGTATTTAGGATCGTTGTCTTGTTGCATAACCCGCTGTCTGACTGGAATTCAATGCACGGACAGATGTCTTGACATTTTCCTTGAATTCTCTGGTATACTTCAGAATTCATTGTTCAATCAATGATGGCAAGTTGTCCAGGCTCAGATGAGGCAAAACAGACCCATATCCCATCTGTAAAACATGGTGGCAGTTTTCTGGTTTGGGTCTATGTTGGACTGCAGAGTTTTTCTTAATCTAAATGTAAAGCTCTTCATTTTAGCCAAAAAATTCTACTTTGGTTACATCTGTGTACAAAACATTCTTCCAGTATCCTTCTGGTTTGTCCTCCTGGGTTTAGTAAATTGGAGATGTGAGCAATATTGTGGGTGGAGAGCAGTGTCTTTTTCCCTGGCTCCCCTGCAATACACTCTGCTGCTCTGTTTCCTCCTTATATTGGACTCATGAACATTTGCCAATGTGAGCCAGGCCTTAAGTTGCTTAGAAGTACCCTGGGTTCCTTTGTAGCCTGTTGGACTATTACATACCATGCAGGTAGATTTATCTTAGTCAACCACTTTTGGTTAGAGCAGCAACATTCTTGAATTTCCTCCACTTGTACACAGTCTGACTGACTGTTGATTGATGGAGTCTAATCCCCTCCTTCGAGCCATGATGCACATCCACAAGTGTGTTGCATGTGTGATCAGGCTTTGCTAGATCCCTGTTCTTTTAATAAAACAGGGACATTAACGCACACCTCATTGTTATCCCATTCATTAAAAACACAAGACTTTGATTTCACCTTCAAATTATACATTAGAATTAATTTACTTTATCCACATGCAGTGTAACATGCATATGTTATTGGATATTTTTTATTTGTTTAACTAGGTTCTCTTTATCTACTTTCAGGACCTGATTCAATATCAGAAGATGTTTTAGGTCACATTAATGTACAAAGATAGAACATTTTAAAGGGTTCAAAAACTTTCAAGCACTAGTTTACATTAGAGTAGTACAGAAAACGATAGAGCGGGCCCTGCCCTTTCAATCTTACAATCTAAGAGGTTAAGGGCTGGTCCACACTGCCTGGGTTTTGTGGTGTGAAAAGCGGATATTCATTCACCATTCAATGACCATGTTCGATTCTTGCTGCAATTCTCATTCAAGTGAAGGAGAATGCATTTTTCAAAACGCAAATAGTGCAAAGCCAGTGTGGATCTAAGGGATAGAAATAGTAGGTAAAGGAAGTGGAGTAGGTGGCGATGTGGCAGTTGGTGACAGATGAGAGAATCTTAACAGTTTGTACTAATTTAGAGGTGCATTTTCAGGATGCAATTAAAGATGTTAAGGGTAGGCGAGTACTGAACAAGTTCTGGAAGGACATTCCAGAGGAAGAAAAAACCTGTATGCCAGAATAAGAGGTAATTAGTGTCTGGAAAGAAGTGCTGATATATGTAAGGTGGAGCCAGGCTGTAGAGGAGTTGGCATGTTGAATTGTTTGCTTTGTTATAGTGAGCTATGAAAGCAAATTTTTCTTGTTTATCATTACGTCACAAACCTAAAAGTTGATGGACCAAACCGGGTACGAATAATTAGAAAATTAATAGAATAATTAGGTAAAAATAAATAAATGTAGTATTGCCAAGACCTATGTGGCCTGAGGCAGGGGTCACAGTTGTCTGTTTTCGTGCACAGTGTCTGCACAGAAAAACTGATTTTAACTGGCAACTCATGTTAATCAATGGGCTGGTTACACCTGCAGGATAATTCTGCACGTGGATACAAAAAAGGCTGCTACACTCACACTCACCCAACAAGGGAGTAGGGAGTCTTGACCAAGTCCAGCAATACACAAAGGAAATCCCGCTACACCAGTGTTGTATGGTGAAAAAATAGAAAAATCTTTATTCCATATCGAAATCAGAGCATCACAGCGTACAGATAAAAGCTCACGCGTATCGGAGCAGAGATGGCTCCTTAGTCATAGCTCCTGAGTAAATGTGTATCACAGTATATATAGAGTCAGGTGGACACTCCCAAAGGTGTGCACCTGTCTCTTAAAGAAACACACACATATATTAAAAATAGCTAAAATATTAGCATACTTATATTACAACAATGTGTACAAAACCCTGTTAAAAACATTGTAGACATGCACCAATATGGAAATATCCACGTGTTATATACAGACATGATAATATATAATCCCTATTCAAATTATCAAAAATTGTCATATGTTAATAAAAACACACCCACAATCCCATACACAAAGTATCGCGTGAAGAAAGTGGTGCGTTATAAAGTGTCACATAATCATATCTCTGACAACCTATAATCATCATTCTTCAATAGAACATATTAACCACTTGCCGACCGCGCACTCATAACGCGCGTCGGCAAAGTGGCAGCTGCAGGACCAGCGACGCAGTATTGCGTCGCCAGCTGCAGGCTGATTAATCAGGAAGCAGCCGCTCGTGCGAGCGGCTGCTTCCTGTCAATTCACGGCGGGGGGCTCCGTGAATAGCCTGCGGGCCGCCGATGGCGGCTCGCAGGCTAAATGTAAACACAAGCGGAAATAATCCGCTTTGTTTACATTTGTACTGCGCTGCTGCGCAGCAGCGCCGTAAGGCAGATCGGCGATCCCCGGCCAATCAGCGGCCGGGGATCGCCGCCATGTGACCGGAGACAGCCTGTCACTGGCTGCACAGGACGGATAGCGTCCTGTGCAGCCCGGCTTACCAGGGGGGGCCAGGTAGGAGAGGGAGGGGGAGGATTTCGCTGCGGAGGGGGGCTTTGAGGTGCCCCCCCCCCGCAACACCCGCAGGCAGGAGCGATCAGACCCCCCCAGCACATCATCCCCCTAGTGGGGAAAAAAGGGGGGCGATCTGGTCGCTCTGCCTGCACGCTGATCTGTGCTGGGGGCTGCAGAGCCCACCCAGCACAGATCAGCTACAACAGCGCTGGTCGTTAAGGGGGGGGTAAAGGGTGGGTCCTCAAGTGGTTAATGTCAGATTTCGAATTCAAACCCAGGAGAGTGCGGGTACCTAATTTCCAAATCCAAAACGCTTCTCTCCTAAGGAGCAGTCTATATACATCCCCTCCCCTAGAAGGACACACTACCCGTTCTATCCCACAAAATCTAAACCCTGACATATCTCCTGCATGTACATATAGAAAATGTTTAGCCACACTTGATACATGAGTGACATATGACATATTCTTCAGACATCGACTGGCACCATTATAGTGTTCAGACATCCTTTGGCGCAAAGGCCTTGTCGTACACCCTACGTATTGGATATTACAAATCTGACATGTGATTAAAGGACTTACGAGGCCAAAATGTCTAAAAAAAGCAAAGTACCTGTAAGCTGTTTAAATGCACGGAGGACGCCGTCCGCGCCCTCCGTGCAGTTCCGCCGGGTCCCCTTCCTGAGATCGCCCCCCGCGCCGACCCCGACCCCCCAGGCCGGGTCGGGCTCTCGTGCCGCTCTCAATATGGCCGCTTCCATTGGCCGCGGCTGCGCAGTCCGCCTGGCCGCGAGTGCGGCTGCGCAGCTCTACGGCCAACCCCCCGAACCACGCACTGTAGCGTGGATCGGAGGGGTTGGCCGTAGAGCTGCGCAGCCGCACTCGCGGCCAGGCGGACTGCGCAGCCGCGGCCAATGGAAGCGGCCATATTGAGAGCGGCACGAGAGCCCGGCCTGGGGGGTCGGGGTCGGCGCGGGGGGCGATCTCAGGAAGGGGACCCGGCGGAGCTGCACGGAGGGCGCGGACGGCGTCCTCCGTGCATTTAAACAGCTTACAGGTACTTTGCTTTTTTAGACATTTTGGCCTCGTAAGTCCTTTAAATAAACTACATTTTCTGTATTGCAATTAATATACTGCTTGATTTGATGACTAGTCTGCTTAAACAGAGAAGCGAATTCTCGTGTCTGGCTATGAACTTTGCAATAACGACAGGTGTTATAACCACACCTGTAAGACCCTTTATAGGTCAACCAGACTGGTGTTCGTTTCTCTGAACTATTGAACAGGCTAGGCGACAAACTAGTACCTAAGGTCGGAGAACGTCTGGATGAAAAGCCACATCCATCTGAAAGGATTGAATCCAATTTAGGATCCGCATGAAGTATAGGCAAATATTTTTTAATAACTTTTACAATTTCATTATATTCCAAGCTATAAGATGTGACAAAATTCAAATTTTTGTGATATTGCCTCCTACTTCGTGCGGAATTTGAAGATAAAAGATTCTGCTGTCGTTTCTTATATAGAGCCTGGATTTTGGCTTTTTCAATTAAATCAGACTGGTAACCTTGTTCCTCAAGTCTTTGTTGGACAAGGTTAAGCTCTTCTTGTAAGATAGTGGGATCTGAACAATTTCTGGCAGCCCTGATCATTTCTCCATATGGGATAGATCTTAAAGTATGTGTGGGATGACAGCTGGTAGCTAATAACAAAGAGTTACCCGCACATGCCTTTCTAAAGGTTTTGGTTACTATTGTACCAGTTGTCTCCACACCTTTCAATGTAAGATCAAGGTAATCTATTTCAATGGTATTGTGAAGCATGGTAAAAGAAAGATTCAAGGTGTTCTGGTTACAATACGTTAAGAAACTAGGTAAAGCATCTCGAGGGTCCCTCCAAATTAGCAGCAATTCGTCTATATATCTTGCGTACCAGAAAAGATAATTAGAAAAGGGGTTCCCACCCCCAAAGATGCGGAGCTCCTCCCACCACCCCATATATAAATTTGCTAGGGATGGGGAAAATTTAGCTCCCATAGAAGCTCCGCATTTCTGGAGGTAGTAAACCCCATCAAACATAAAATAGTTGTGACTAAGTAGAAAATCCACTGCCAAAAGGAGAAAGTTTTTAATCTCAGGTCTAAAAGAACCATATGTAGTAATGTGAAATTCAAGAGCCTGCAAGGCAAGATGGTGGGGAATTGAGGAATACAATGAAGCAACATCCATTGTAACCCATGTATATTTGGCCTGCCACTGTATATGTTGCAAACTGGATATTTCCATATTGGTGCATGTCTACAATGTTTTTAACAGGGTTTTGTACACATTGTAATAATTCTGCACATGTTGTCAGTTTTCTCTATCAATTACATTAGCTGCTGTTAAAAAAACGCACACGTTTTTCTGCATACAAATGCACATGGTGTGCAGAAAAATGTGTGCAGAAACCTTAAAGAGACTCTGTAACAAAATTTTGAGCCTTATTTCTTCTATCTTATAAGGGCTCTTTCACACTACAGGCAGCGGTAAAAGGCTAAAACGCTGCGTTTTGGCTGCTGGCGCTTTTAAGGCGTTTTCAGGGCGTTTTTAAGGCGTTTTTACGCCAATACATTAGTATCAATTGTAATGAGAAACGCCGCGGTCAGCCTTAAAAAAGCTCCTGGGAGCTTCAAAACGCAATGCTCCAAAACGCAGCGTTAAGTGTGAAAGGTAAAATGAAAGTCTATGGACTTCATTTTTACCTAGGAAAACGCCAACTTCGGCTGTGGTGTTAAAACGCCGAAAAAGCCCTCTGGTGTGAAAAGGCCCTAAGTTACTATACCTGTTCTAATGTGCTCTGGCTTACTGCAGCCTTTTCTAGTTGCACTGTCTCTGTAATAAATCTTATCTTCTTTCCTCTGTCGAGTCTGTCGGGCTCAGGCTGGAATGTGTATAATGTGCAGCACTGCTTGTGATAGGCATAAGCTTTACACACCCTCTCCAAGCTCTCCTCAGCCTATCGCTCTGGTTAGCAGCCATGTCTTTTGTTTGTAAACACTGCCTAAAACTGGCAATTACAAGCTAGGATTGCAGCAGGGAGTGGCAGAAACAACACGGAGGGGCCCAGGAGAACATAATGAATAGAATGGTATGCTTTTTATTGTAAGAATTTTACAGTACAGATTCTCTTTAAAGACAAGTGTGACCCCTCCCTGAAAGTTATAAATGACTAAAGGTGCCCATAGACCTAACGATTATGGGCAGATTCGACAAAGAGACAAATTTATCTCTAATCGAATCTGACTAGAGATACATTTGTCTTTTTGTTGATTCTGCCCATATACTACAAGCCGATTCCCATCTAATTTCAAGATGAAATCTTCAGGGAATCGGCTGAGTCTGCCGCGCCACTGCCCCAATGTATAAATGTGTCTCCCCCCCCCCCCCCCCCCCCGTGTGTGCATTTAAACATTTCCTGTCCTGTAGCAGCCTCCACGCAGTGTCCGTAACCTACGGGTGGCTCTCCGTACACGCCACTGGTGCATTGCGCCTGACGTCAGATAATATGTGCCAGTAGTGTGTACGGAGAGCCGCCTAGAGGTTAAGGACACCGCGCGGAGGCTGCAGCAGGACAGGTAATGTACACATGCACACAGAGGCACATTTATACATTGCGGTGGGGGTTTCGTCGTCTCGTAGCTCGTTCCGAAATCGGCTGCCGTACCACCGCACGTTCGACCAACCAACTTCGGCCCGACATCTTGCGGCATGCGCGATCGACCAAGCGACCAATTTCATTTCCAAAATTGGTCGCTTTGTCGATCGGGCATGCACTTGGCAACACCAATTTTCACCCAATTAGATTATAATAATCAAATTGGATGGTCGATTGGCTGCCAAGTCACCTGATGTATGGCCACCTTTAGTCTTGAAAGCTGTTTAACAAAAACTTGTGAACAGTTAGACACTAAGCATGTCTGCAATCCAGAAGATCACATACTAGTAAAGAACATTTTCGAGAACTGCCAACTTGGCCAAAATAGGCCATCCTATTAAGTATAGGCTAAGAAGAGAAACAAGAGCCTAAGAACACAAAAGTTTCATCACCAACCCACAAGTAGATTGTCACTACTGATGTCAAAGTGCATGGGTACCATTAAAGACAAAAAAAAACGACACAGATCAGATCTACATGGATGATGTGCCAGAAGTGTGGGTGTGTAGAGAGAAATTAGGGCAGTCTAAGCTCCTAACTTTTGGATTAGTGCTCTCTGAACAGACAAGACATTTCCAAAGATGTAAAAATGAAAACTAAATTCACCAAGAACCAAATAAAATCTGTAAAGCATGGTGGTGAAGGAAATGTCAGTTTGATGTCTTGCAGCATAAGGGCCCAGGCGCTAAAATTATAGATTTTACTATGGATTCTTCAATGTACGTTTGCACCTGCAACGCATATAAAGATACATGTTACCGTCCACGATAGCATCCTGCACCAGCAGGAGCGTGTGCAAAGGTACGCTTTGGGGGGTCGACTCTGAGTCGGCAAAATCGAAACTAGCTGACAGCAGGAGACTGGAGGAGACGTGACTGACGTTGAGGGCACAGGATGGCTGCAGGGGGCTGGTAGATGCCCCAGGTAAGTGAAACTTATTTTTTTGGCCAGAGTTAAGGTTCCCTTTAAGGATGTCAGCAGGTTGAAACTTATATCTGAGATCTGCTTTTCATATTTTGACATTTCCTTTATTAAAATGCCTTTCATTTTTTAATTGGTTCGGGACCCACCATAGTAAAAACTATGCTGCACAGGTGACTGCTTAAGCCTAGTGTGGCATAGTTTTAACTACATCCCCACCAGCACTAAACTCAGCTGTCCGACAGCTGAGCTCTGTACCGTGATCCAGAGCCAATTTTCATTGGCTCCAGATCTGTGATCACTGTGAACCAATCACAGTGATCACAAAGCAAAAAATTAGGGGAAAAAAAGCGCTGGTCTTTAAGGGGCCAGAGCCTTGCTGTCCCGAATCAGTCAGTGTAATGACTATTCAGCTCTATTGGTCAGCGGTGAGAGAGAAGACCGCAGATAGTACTGTTATGTAGTTTAAGGTTCTCTGCTCTTTTATTACTAAAGATACTACATTTGTAGAGTTAAAAAAAATAAATAGAGGAAAGTTATTGATTGTGAGAGAATGGCAAAAACTTGCTATTGAAAATCCAATGTGTTTTAACATCATAGCAGGTGATTATAAGGTTCTTATGAGCTGGTACTTCCAAGAACTGCAAGCTTTGTACCCCAAAATAACCCTTGTTGTCTTCAGGGTTGTGGACAAAGGCTACCACACGTGGGTAAACTATGGATTTTTCAATCAAAACTGATATGGTTTGTGGTCAAGGAAAAATTAGGAAGCAAACTACTAGATACATACACTTGAAATTCCATTTTGCTTTATTTTCTTGTCAATTCTTATTGGGGACTTTTGTTTCCCAATCACCAGAACCTCTCTTTCAGTTTAGATGTCAATTTTCAAAATTCATTTGAGTGGAGAATGTGTGGATTCCAAATATATCTAATGCGATGGTTTAAAAGTATGCTAGATTGTGTAATGGTTAAGGGCTCTGCCTCTGACACAGGCAACCTGGGTTAGAATCTTGTCTCTTCCTGTTCAGTAAGTGCTTGTTCAGTTAGGAGTCTTGGGCTAGACTTTCTAACACTGCTACTGCCTATAGAGCGCTGCAGCTCTGGCGCTTTGAGTCCACCAGGAGAAAAGCGCGATATAAATGTTATTTGTCTTGTTTAAAAGATATAGAAGCTAATTAAATATGAAGGACTCATGAGTCCCTACTCCTATATCTTCCAAAGCTCTAATATTAATCTTCTTATTTAATGTTTCTTTCTTCCATGTACTTAGATCTTTCAGGTTATTTTTTTCTTTCATTAGCCTCTTGAATTGCAGCAGAAGTACTGTAACTAGGGACTTTGTCCAATATAATAGCAGAGATGACTGCTGTGCTAACAATAAATAAAACTTAACCTAAATGCAAGGCTGGGAAGTCAGAAGTAATTATTAGATACTGGAATTTGAGTAGGAGTCTGCAGTAATGCTCTGACTTCTACTGGTAGTAAAAAAAAATATAACAAACATCATCATTTCTGCAGTAAGAATTGTACACTGGAAGTACTCTTTAAATCTGCCCAGGGCCCAACCATTATTCAGGGTTCTTGTCTGCACCCTTCAAATATGCTCCTGCCCAGGGCTGCACTTTAGCATAACTTAGCTTACCACCTGACTGTCAGGCAATTGGATAAGGTCTTCTGGAGACTTCCTCTGCCCTCTGTCTCCCCTGTATCAGCTGGAAAAACAAAAGTTTGCTTTCCTAAAACAGAAAGAATTTGCGATAATTCAGGTTGGAGTGAGCTCGAGATGTCTCCCAGGCACCACTGCTGAATATATGCAAATTAACCATTGTACCCTTAGAAGCTAAACACACCTCCAGAACCGCTGGAATGCAATGATGTGTCAGCTTGTTAATGTGTACAGAGCCATAATAATCCAACATGCATACAGACTGTTTCGGATTGTTTGATCCTCATCAGTGCATGGCATGGATTAATTTGGCTCTATGGAGTAGGGCTTGTAAATCCGAGACGCACAGACTTACCAGCAAGCTCATGGTGACCCAGAACTCATTGGGGTGTGTAAGGGACTACAATGGTCCTAAAAGCCCCCTTACTAAGATGTTAAGAAAAACAAGTTTGCTTTCCTAACACAGAAAGAATTTGTGATAATTCAGGTTGGAGTGAGCTCGAGATGTCTCCCAGGCACCACTGCTGAATATATGCAAATTAACCATTGTACCCTTAGAAGCTAAACACACCTCCAGAACCGCTGGAATGCAATGATGACCATGAGCTTGCTGGTTAGTCTGGGCCTCTCGGATTTACAAGCCCTACTCCATAGAGCCAAATTAATCCATGTCATGCACTGATGAGGATCAAACAATCCGAAACAGTCTGTATGCATGTTGGATTATTATGGCTCTGTACATATTAACAAGCTGACACATCATTGCATTCCAGCGGTTCTGGAGGTGTGTTTAGCTTCTAAGGGTACAATGGTTAATTTGCATATATTCAGCAGTGGTGCCTGGGAGACATCTCACTCCAACCTGAATTATCGCAAATTCTTTCTGTTTTAGGAAAGCAAACTTTTGTTTTTCTTAACATCTTAGTAAGGGGGCTTTTAGGACCATTGTAGTCCCTTACACACCCCAATGAGTTCTGGGTCACCATGAGCTTGCTGGTTAGTCTGTGCCTCTCGGATTTACAAGCCCTACTCCATAGAGCCAAATTAATCCATGCCATGCACTGATGAGGATCAAACAATCCGAAACAGTCTGTATGCATGTTGGATTATTATGGCTCTGTACATATTAACAAGCTGACACATCATTGCATTCCAGCGGTTCTGGAGGTGTGTATAGCTTCTAAGGGTACAATGGTTAATTTGCATATATTCAGCAGTGGTGCCTGGGAGACATCTCGAGCTCACTCCAACCTGAATTATCGCAAATTCTTTCTGTTTTAGGAAAGCAAACTTTTGTTTTTCTTAACATCTTAGTAAGGGGGCTTTTAGGACCATTGTAGTCCCTTACACACCCCAATGAGTTCTGGGTCACCATGAGCTTGCTGGTTAGCCTGTATCAGCTGGGATGCCCTAGTTTAGACTCGGACTTCTGTCATTCATGTTGGCAGTGGTAGGTTCTGAAGGCCAATAGGATAGTGCCTCAGCTTTCTAGCCAGTAGAGCTTTGGTTTGTTCCCAAACGCAGACACCATCTTCATGTAGCTATAAAAATGCTGAGCTTTGGCCATGATGAAAAGCTTTTTATGTTGCGTTCTTCTGATAAACATGGGAAATATATTTGTTTATTAAAAAAGCAATCCAATCTGAAAGTTCCATAATTGGTTGGTCAAAGGATTTATGCACAAACTCTTCAGCTCTGTTTAAATGCTTGGTAATCGATGGCCTCATATTCAATAGAGCACACCAAACCAGTTGTATACAATGATTATCATAGAAATGTTATTTTCAATGATGACCATGCAGATATGTATGGATACAATGATGGTGGGCATGGTGCAACTGTTCTAAAATTGTTAACCTGTAGAAAATGATTGAAATGGAAATGAAATTTAAGAAAGTAACCTTTTTTTTTTTTTTCCTTCTCTTCATGAACAGCTGACTAAAAATGGTACTGTAGAGTCTGAAGAAGCTGAAGGGCTCACCTTAGAAGATGTGTCCGATGAAGATATAGACGTAGATAACGTAGAAGTAGATGATTACTTCTTTCTCCAGCCATTACCAACTAAGAGACGCCGTGCTCTACTGCGAGCAGCCGGTGTGCATCGTATAGATGCTGATGAGAAGCAGGAACTGAGATCTATCCGCCTGTCCAGAGAGGAATGTGGATGTGACTGCCGCCTCTTCTGTGATCCGGAAGCTTGTCCTTGCAGTCAGGCAGGAATCAAGTGCCAGGTAGGTTATAGAATTACATAAGGGGAAGAACTTCCCATTGTTGTTCTTGCTGCTTCATCATTTTTCAAAAATGCTTACCACTATCACCAACATCTCAGTAACCCAGCTTGAGACGTAATAGATCTTAAATAAAAACCCATATTACACTGTGTGGGGAGTTGGGAACTGGTGCAGGTGCCTGCCCATTGTTATTGTTTTTTCACACTTATCAGTCCATCCTTTTCACACGCATAATATACTAATCGTAAGCCTATACATTTTCAAAGTAGAAAAAGTCTTCTATACCCAACTCAGACAACCAGCCGAGCATGATCCAGGACAGCCAATCAACACCGCATATATTGAAAGATGATCCTCACAAACTGGATGAGTTCGACTTGTTTATCCTGGACCTATCCAATAAAAAAAAATTACAACTTGAAAGTGATCTACTGGTAGAATCTACCTACAGATGCAACCCACAACTGTAGCACAGCGACAGTCCATCAGTGATTACCACAAGCTGTTTTTTTGTAATCAGCAGTGGCGCTCACTTACCTCACTCAGGCGGGTGGTGTGGGATCTACACAGAGGTCCTTTTGGATCTACCAGTAGATCCCAACCTACCTAATGGGCACTCCTGGATTACATGTTATGGACAGACCATGTCTGTCAAAACCTGTAAGCTGTTGTGATTAAAGTCTATTGGATATGTCCAGAATAAACAGTTCAACTCATCTAGCTTGTGCAGACCATTTTTTTTTTCTTTTAAAGGTAACCTTAAGTCCTAAAAAAAAAAAAAAAAAAGTTTTACTCACCTGGGGCTTTCCTCAGCCCCCTGCAGCTGATCGGTGCCCTCGCCGTGTCCCTCCAATCCTCCTGTCCCCGTCGCTATTGTGGCAAGGAAGGCCACAATAGCAGCATAGGGAGAGATACTGTGGCTGGGAACGCGAACTAATTGCAGTATTTGTATAGCGTCTTTCTCCTGTCGGACTCAAAGCGCTTGCGAGGCAGCCACTAGAGCGCACTCAGTAGGCAGTAGCAGTGTTAAGGAGACTGGTCCAAGAAACTCCTTACTGAATAGGTGCTGGCTTACTGAACAGGCAGAGACGAGATTTGAACTCTGGTCTCGTGTGTCAGAGGCAGAGCCCTTAACCATTACACTATCCCGCCACTGCGCGAAGAATCACTCGCGTTCCCAGCCTGACGGACGGTGACGGCGAAACCGGAAGTGGCCGCCGGCGGGACAGGAAGATCGGAGGGACACGGTGAGGGCACCGATCAGCTGCAGGGGACTGAGGAAAGCCCCAGGTGAGTAAAACTCATTTTTTTTCTTTTTTTACTTAGACAGACCCAAACCAAACATTTTTTTAATTAAAAATATTTAGTTGCACCTCTCTGACACATACAAAGATAAATAAACACTCCTTCAAGCCTGTGATCATTTCAGTGCATTCTTTTCACCCTTCTCTTTTCATGGGCAGCACGGTGGCGTAGTGGTTAGCTCTCTCGCCTTGCAGCGCTGGGTCCCTGGTTTGAATCCCAGCCACGGCACTATCTGCAAAGAGTTTGTATGTTCTCTCAGTGTCTGCGTGGGTTTCCTCCGGGCACTCCGGTTTCCTCCCACATTCCAAAAACATACAGATAAGTTAATTGGCTCCCCCTTAAAAAAAAAATGGCCCTAGACTACAGTACTAACACTACATAATATAGACATATGGCAATGGTAGGGATTAGATTGTGAGCTCCTTTGAGGGACAGTTAGTGACAAGACAATATACAGTATATATACACTGTACATCGCTGCGTAATATGTCGGCGCTATATAATAATAATAATAATAGCAGCTAGGGTTATACTGGGGGCAGCCATTAGCAATTCCTCCATTGCTGGACACCAGCTACTCCACCAGTTTGCTGGAAAAATCCCGGCAATTTGAAAGGAAGGGAGGGGTTCCTCCAATAAATGTAAAATATTTTATATTTGTCATCATGCAGCTGAAAAAAAAATATTTTATATTTGTCGTCATGCAGCTGAAAAAAGGCTGCTATTTATTATTATAATTTAGAAAATAGATTTTATTTCTGAAATCTTGTATTTTTAATTTGGGTCCACTTTAAGTGTCACTTTAAACCCAGGGAGCAGTTCTGCACATTATGCAGAGCGCTCCGGTGCGTCATTGCTTTATTATACATTATCTGCTTCCGATGCACGTGTCTGCTCTATTTCCTGGTTACTTTGCGGCTCGAGTCCCTGCATAGAGATTGGCTGGCTAACTCACTTACAGACTAACCAGGAAGTGGAGGAGACACATGCTCCGGAAACAGGTAATGTATAATAATGCTTACCCTGTGCTCTGCATAACAATGTACAGGACTGAGTCCCCTAGCTCCTGCTCCCCCCTCCCCCCTTGCTCATGATTGGGGGGAGAGGGGTCTAGTATAGTTATGCCCCTGCTCTTACTTAAACATCTGCTGTATCAGAAATATGAAGACTGCATGTTTATTTCCTTAGAAAACTGCTAGTTTCTTGACTTATTTCTGATATATTGATTTCAACAGTTTAGGTTGCGCATCAGGAGAAACCATGCAACTAATGCAGTCAAACTGGGATCACACTTTCTCCATCTACTTATTATGTTTTTAACTCTTAAAGGACAGCTGAAGTGGCAGGGATATGGAGGCTGCCATATTTATTTCTGATTAAACAATACCAGTTGCCTGGCTATCCTGCTGCTGATCCTCTGCCTCTAATACTTTTATCTATAGACCCCGAACAAGCATGCAGATCAGATGTTTGACTGAAGTCGGACGCTAAAAAGCTGTCACTCAGCTGAGACAATAAAACCTTAAACCTACATTTTTAGCTGTTAGAGTGAACCTGAGGTGAGAGTGATATAGAGGCTGCCATATTTTATTTCCTTTTAAGCAATACCAGTTGCCTGGTTGCCCTGCTGATCCTCTGTCTCGAATACTTTTAACCATAGGCCCTGAACAAGCATATGCAGATCAGATGTCTGACTGAAGTGTGACTGAATTTGCCACATGCTTGTTTTAGGTGTGTGATTCAGACACTATTGAAGCATGAAAGATATGTTTTTGTTTAAATTTAAATACATTTGTGAGCCTCTATATCACTCTCACTGCAGGAATCGGAAGTGAGAGGTATACAGAGGCTACCGTCTTCATTAACTTTTAAACAATGGTAGTTGCCTGGCTGTCATGCTGATTTTGTTTAGCTGCCACACAGTCACACAGCTGCAACAAGCATGGAGTTGATGGAGACAGACCAGAGTAAAGGCATCTGAGATCTGCATGCTTATTCTGAGCAGTGTTGGTCATGTCTAGGAGAACTCATGGAAAAGCATGTGATCAGTTTAATCAGGTAATAGATATCCAAGTCTCTGATTTGCTAGTCATGATCATGTGCTAAAAGCAGGGTGTGATCACAGCAAATAAGAGCTTTGACAATCTAACAGCTGATCAAACAAATAACATACTTCTCCATGAGTTCTTATAGACATGACCATCACTAATTCTGGGCCAGTGATTTAAAGTGTTAGAGAAACAGCATCAGCACAGAAGTCATTGTTTGTTAGAGAATGAAGATGGCAGCCTCCATAATTTTCTTAAAGCAGATCCGAGATGAAAAACTAACTATAACAAGTAACTTGTCTATATATCTTATCTAAAGTTTAGATAGTTTACACAGCAAATCTAGCTTCAAACAGCTTTAATAGAAAATGATGATTTCTTCCTGTGATACAACAGCAGCCATGTTGTTTGTAAACATTACACAGAGGCAGGCTTATCTGTATCTTGAGCACTCAGCCTGTGAAAAAAAAACCTAACGGGTGTGGTTTATTTAGTTTATAGGGAATTAGAGTATTAAAACAAAAAAGTATTTGGCTTGAGGAATGCCCTATAAACAATAGGAAAGGAACACAATTCTGCAATGAGTAAAAGTTCACCTCAGATCCACTTTAAGTAGTGTTGGCACATTTGACAAATTTGAATTTAGAACCTTGTTCTGAATTCTGCTAATCAGAACTTAATCTTTGTACATGCACACCATGGCAGGGGGTGTTGGCACACCCATGTCTCAGCCTCTGGGTGCTTCCTTCCATGTCACGTTTCAACTTTCACGTACTTCCTGCTTCACAAAAAAGTATAGGAGAGATGGAACGTGACGTGGAGGGCAGCACACAGAGATGGCAACAAGGATGAGATAACACCCATCCTACACTGCAATTTTACAAAGATTCAGGTTCTGATCGGCAGATTTTGGAACTAGGTTTCAAATTCGAATATGCCTAATGCATCAACACAATTCTTCAGGTTACCTTTAACGTCATAAGAGGTTGAGGATAAGCATAACAGTAAGGCACTACTGTGTATTTTAGATTTGTGTGTCAAAACTGGAGCCATATTCCGTACTACATTAATAGGCATGGATGGTGTTTTTTGTACATTGCTCACTTGTTCTATTCTTCCTCTGATTTCAATAGGTGGATCGAATGTCCTTTCCATGTGGATGTTCCAGAGACGGGTGCAGTAATGTAGCTGGTCGCATAGAGTTCAACCCTATCCGTGTGCGGACTCATTATCTCCACACTATCATGAAACTTGAGCTTGAAAATAAACGCCAACATCCACGGCCTCAGCCTTCAGAAGAGGAGGTTTCATCTGACGTTCTCACTGTCCAGCAGCATCAGGAGACACAGGACTTCCATGAATTCATTGCTGAGAACTATCACTTGGAGAATGAGGCTGCTGTTCGACACTTGCAAAGTGCAGAGGAGCGCCAGAGGCTGCTTGATGAAGGTGAAGAGACTTCCAGCGGCTCTAGCCTCAGTCTGGACTCCAGTGTGGAGAGTCTGGAGGTCTGTCTCTTGGAGACACCCATCTCGCCATCGTCCACCTGCCATTCCTCTGCCAGTCCCATCTTGCTGTCGTCTGTACCTTCTGTTCTCTGTTATACTGATGAAGACTCTGGTAGACCAGCCTCACCACAAGACTATACAGATGAGAGCATGGTGTCCCTTTATGATCACAATGCATCCAGCTTAAGTACAGGGTCAGAGCTAACAGAATCTATCAACTCTGACACTATTGAGACCAGTGACTCAATCCCAATAGATACGGAGGACTGTACTCCTTATTCCAAAGAGGAGAACTTAATACCAGAACCTGCTGGGGATTCCTCTGACTTGGTAATACAGACAGGCAGGCCACTTAAAACCTGTATGAGTGAAGAAGGTGGGCTAGAGGAAAATTCTGACAGCCAGAGCCCCTGGTCAGGCCAGCACTTTTCTGCAGAGCGTTCCCTGACCATGTGACACTTCTGGCAATTATTTTGCACAAGCCTCTCAATGTCTCCCATCTATACAGATTCCTTTCCCTTAACGTACATGTGTGCACCTGTGAGAAATGTATTTATATTAGGATTGTCTTCATTCACAGTCGTTTTTTTTTCTTATGCCTGAAAAGAAAATTTGTGGATGTTTGAGAGGGAGGGAAAACCTATCTAAAGATGGTTCTTCTTGTATAACGCATTCAATTTTTTCTTACATTTCCGTAAGCCAATAATGCTCTTGTGCTACCACACCATTTGGGTATGTTTTAGCCTGATAGAAACAATGGTTGCCATATTGCTGGGTTGTGTTGCAATATTTTCCCTTAAGTTAAACATTTGGTGACCACTATGTGTGCAGTAAGCACACAGTTCCACCATTTTCTCCTGTTGCAGAAGTTTACTGTCAAACAGCACTTAATATGTATATCTACCCCCCATAAATATGCCTGGACTTGGGTTTGGCCATGCTTGTCTTACCAGGCAGGCTCAGCTTTCCTGTGCGTGGTTCTTTATTTTCCTCCACCTTCACTTCACCAATTATCTTAGGAAGACTGGGAGCTCAACCTCGTGTAGACTAGGAAGCTATGCCCAGAAGTTATATGGTGCTATTGAGTAGGCTTAGACTTTAATCTCAGAGTTGAGAAATGCTCTGCCTATATGTTTAAGTTTTTAAATAATGGTGCAAAAGCACTTTACTTCAAGACGAGACTAACCTGCAGAACTCTCATCGACTTTAAAACGCTGCTAATCTTTCAACCCAGATTATTTAAGGGGACAGTTGTACTACTTGTACTTTCAAATGTACTAATCCCATTTGAATGCACTGTGGTATAAATGTTAAAAACTCTGCTCAACCTCCATCCTCCGCCTTCCCAGAATCAAGGTGTTCATGTGATGTACAGTTTTCTTTATGTAGTGCTTTATTTTGGAATATTTTGTTAATTTATAAAATTCCCAAATGCCAACTTATATTTATTTCCAGATTATGAAGGTCAACCTGTAAATGGTTTTGTTCGTAAACCTTTAAAAAAAAATGTAGTTACTGCTGTATTTTAATATACTGCAGTTCCATCCATGGAGTATATGGTATGACCCTAGCTTTATTGGCAAATTTACAAACTGACATTTCTAAGTTGAATTTCAACTGTGGGCTCAACTTGATTCAGCCAATAAAGTTATTGCTACCTACAGCAAGCCTGGAACAGATATTTGTTCAATGCATCTTCTTTTTCTATTGACTAACCTGGTACATTGTGTAGTGTGAAATCCAACATCCATTATTATTATTATTATTTTAGTGTTAGTTTTCCAGTAGGAGTAGTACACAAGTTCTAGGGTGATGTGCTCCAGGCAGGGGACCATTGCTTCCACCAACCATGGTGGCTTATGTATGCAAAGCTGACTTTAATGAAGATTTTATCAGTCCTGAAGCAGTAAATTAAAAAAGTTTAGCATTATCGTTACCTACTGTCGGTCCTTACTAAGGGTGATATGCATGTAAATGCACTCCTCTTGATGAAAGGCTCTTATGATGGTAGAACACAGCCAGTTCCCCTTTAATGTGAAGAGTGGAGTTATGGCTTTGGCCAATGTCAGTTGTTCAGAACAGGAATAGTGAGGTAAGATGCGCAAGAATGGCCTCAATTCACTAAACTTATCTCCTGTCTTTAATATTGTTTCTGGGCTGTTTCTAGTGTTATCACCATGATGATAAGGCATGTAGTATTCACTAAACTAATTACCTCAGGCAAACCTAAACTTAACTCTTCTGTCTTAAAGAGGAACTCAAGTGAACATAATGTAAGTGCTTCATATTTACAATAATTATGTATAAATGATTTAGTCAGTGCTTGCCCATTGTAAATTCTTTCCTCTCCCTGATTTACATTCTGACATTTATCACATGGTGACATTTTTACTGCTGGCAGGTGATGTCAGTGGAAGGAGATGCTGCTTGCTTTTTTGGCAGTTGGAAACGGCTATTTCCCACAATGCAACGAGGTTCACAGACAGGAAACTGCCAGGACCATAGTCCTCACATCACGCTGTGGGAGGGGTTTCACCACAATATCAGCCATACAGAGCCCCCTGATGATCTGTTTGTGAAAAGGAATAGATTTCTCATGTAAAAGGGAGTATCTGCTACTGATTGGGATGAAGTTCAATTCTTGGTCACGGTTTCTTTTTAGTTAAGGAGAGATCTCTAAAGTTAAGGTTTCAATCCTTAAAATAACTACAGAATTCTAAAGTTAAAGACAGACTGCTAATTAACTGCATGTGAAAATCACTACAGAGGAGGTAACTTAAGGATTGAAGTGATAAGATAACTCTCTCACTGTGAAAACTTATCTCTTCACCTTAATAATGCTGGGAATACACGGTTCGATTGAGCCATTCGATGGCTCGATTGATAATTTCCGACATGTCCGATCACCGCCCGATTGATTCCGCGCTCGATACCACATGGGGGACAATGGGAAAAGATAAGGAAAACGAGCAGAAGCTAAAAGAATCGCCCGCGGGGTCGAGCGGGGAATCGATCGGGCGGCATAATCGAATTGTACCGTGTATTCCTGGCATAAGGCAAGATCGATGTGTGGTGGTACGTTTACTCTTGCCTTATCACCAGCATGATCTTAGTGAATTGTAGCCAATATTTCATTATACCTGGTGGATGTTGACCCTGCGCCCCTAACCCCCCATTTATCACTAATTTTAATATTCGATATTGCTCAAACTATAAATATATAGTTATGTTGGTAATGGATTTTGTCTGCATTGGTAAAAGTACTTTGATCCTTCTTCCATCAGCCTACCATTGTGTAATAAGATATAAAAAGTGACTGTGACTAAACAGAGTGGGAGGAGAGGGGCTGCAGACAGATGGATAAGGCTACATTTACAGTGGGGCATTGCTGTGCGATGTAACTTGAGGCATTGTACTGCACAGTATCGCAATGCAATTGTAAGTCTAAGGGACGTTTATCCTCCATCTGGAGTTAGTGTGATGCGATCAATCAGACTCCAGTATCCCAACACCTTGAGTTACAGTGTGATGCCCGCGTTCAGTGGCAGTGAAGCTTACTTTTCATTTACTGTATGCAACTTTTTTCCTCTTTAGCTTTCCTGTTTATTACAGGGAACGCAACGCAGCTCCCACTGTGATTGGTCCAAGCTGCATAAATTAGTAATAAATTACCCAAACCTGTGCATCAACCTGACTTCATCATCTTATTAACCATTTTCACTTGTCTGTTTTAGTAAGGAGAGGTGGGGAACCGGGTGAGATGAGAAGCCAGTCAGGCCCTAGGCGTCCGCGTAGGTTGCCTGCTGGGTGATGTGGCTTGGATTACAGGCATTCCTAAGATTTTCTCTAGAAGCATTGATGGTTAGAGCTATCTAACACAGTGTAGCACCCTCTAAAACCGATGCTTCTGGTGCTATTAATATTTTGAAGTGAACGTTAATTGACTTTAAAAAAAAATCACTTACCTGGGCTACTACCAGCCCCCCTGCAGACATCCTGTGCCCGGGACGGGACAAACCAATCCTCCAGCAAAGCAGTTTCAGAGCTAAGTGCAGGCGACCACTCCTTCCCAAACCCCCCCTCCCAGCATGGCCACCACAATGGAGAGCCATCCCCACCCCTCCCCTCAAGGATAGGTACCTACCTTGTAAAGCATACTGTTTGACAAATGATATTCAGCATTACAAATATTTTATCATTATAGCCATCCTTTAACTTTCACCAAACAGTCACTCAGAGGTCCCTTTTTCACATATAATATGTAAGTCTGTTACATAGCGTTAATGGGCGACCTATCGTTCCTCATAAGTGAGGTATTTGCCAGTATCTGTGTATGTAGCCATCTGGTGATACAATAAAAAAAAATGCAGAACCAAAAATCTACGCACTCCCGAGAATGTACAAACACATTGTGCTCAGGTGTGTGCACAATGTAAATGAACTGGCATTATGCAGTATAATATCATATCAGGTCTATTATATAAAACTGGAAAATCTAAACTATAGGTGGATCAGTCCCTGCAGGTGCTGGGGGTCAGGTTCATGGGGGACCCCAAGTCTTCTTACTTATATTTATGATCTGGTGTTTACTGTTGCTTAGCCTAGAGCAGGGGTCTCAAACTCAATTTACCTGGGGGCCGCAGGAGGCAAAGTCAGGATGAGGTTGGGCCGCATAAGGGATTTCACAAAAAAAGTCAGCAGCTCCCGCAGTACCCCCCTCCCCTCTCCAGCCCCCCCCCCCCCCTTGCATTGATTTTTTTATTTCAAATTCACACTGAAGCGAACTATTTTGCCTAATTCACCTTATAGTTCGCTTCAATGCTCCCATTACAAGTAATCCGCCGTGTCCCCGCCGCAAAACGAGGGCTGCAGAGCCCCCAAATCACCCGGGGGGCAATCCGCCGCCATTTCCTGGAAAGGGCAGAGCTTTCAGCTTCAGCTTTGCCCCTCCTGACGTCAATCGCGGCGCATCGCCGCCTCTCCCCACCCCTCTCTGTGAAGGAAGAGTGAGAGGGGCAGGCAGAGGCGGCGATGCGCTGCGATTGACGTCAGGAGGGGCAGAGCTGAAAGCTCTGCCCCTTCCAGGAAATGCCGGCGGATTGCCCCCGGGCGATTTGGGGGCTCTGCATCCCTTGTTTAGCGGTGGGGATGCGGCGGATTACTTGGGAGCACTGAAGCGAACAATTAGGAAGCTTTTGCCGGCGCGGGCCACAAAATATTGTATCGAGGGCCGCAAATGGCCCGCGGTCCGCGAGTTTGAGACCCCTGGCCTAGAGTATTGTGTACAGATGTGATTGAGAAAACCTCAGCCATAAAATCCGCCTGTTCTTCTGCATCATGTTCCTCAAATTCTGTTTCATTTCTCTAGTTTTCCACACAGAAATACATGTTCTGTCGTAAAACTGAAGTATTAAGCATGTCTGGCTAGTGTGAGGTACTTCTCTGTGTCCTCTCAGCAAATGATTCCTAAGTGTTATTGTGACAGGCACACAGTGAGCAGATTTAACATTCAGTTTCATGGAAAGCAAAGCCTTGTGGACATTCCAGCCATAATCCACTTCCTACCCATGCTGCAGGATTTGTGTCAGGCTGCCAAGTCCAGCCATTATAAGGAATATGTAGGCAGCTAATTATAACCTTCTGCAAGCCAGTTTTGCAATTCTAATCAGCGCTATTGGGAAGTATGTACAATCAAAAATAACTGACCTACAGCTATTAATAAAATCTCCGTAATAGCCCTTGTATATAAAAACTGAAGGGAGAGACTGTGCTAGGCAACCAAAGCCCTTTTAGCCCGACTTAGTATCAGCTGGATAGTGACTGCAACAGGCGACACTTTCCCTGCTTATACCTATAAATTATGCCCATCAGTCTGGTTTTGTTAAACTGATTAGATCTTTTATTTTTTTTTTCTTTGAATCCCATGTCCATTTTACTCCACTGTTAGGGATGTAAGGGCCTTGGTTAAAGGCGAACGGATATTTGGATTTTCTGCCATAAGCTGAGCAGTGATGAGTCTGTGTGTTTGTAAAATGCCACTTTTCCTTAAAGCATTGCAGGGTGTGTAATTTGTTCTAATTTTTTTTTGTATTATGTCAACGTCCCTAATGAAAAAGTTTGACCAGTTGACTTTGGACTATTTTGCAGTGGCAGAATGCCAGCTGCGGGTCTGCCCTTATGAGACAATGGCATTCTGGTGCCAGTCCATTACAGACAATCACTCCAGCTAGCCTTGGACCACAAACTAGCTGCAGGTCTGATCTTCAAAAATAATCTGTAAGACAATAATGAACATGTTGGTCGCTTGTAGTGTGCACAAAGTGCTTGTCTGTCACAGCAGTGTTGCAGGAACCATAATTGCATCTGCCATGGAGGTGAGGAATGAATTGTGGTGCAACACATAGCTTGCCCACCTAGTATCCCCCAGCTATAGTAATTGTACCTGCAATACTTTTCCTGAACCGTAGAGACCAGTCTCCTACATCTGGAACACTGGTAAATTGTTTATAATCTTTGTCAGACTAGTAGTAACCGTTGAAGGGATTAACTGGCAGCCAACAAGTTCACTTTCTGACTCATTTGTTCTGCATCTTTATGTGAAGGCAAAATTGGTTATTAAAGTACATTTCAAAATAACTCTGTATACACTTTAAAGTGCAGTATCACACACTGCCTGCATGTCTGGGTCAGATCCATACTTGGAGATCTAGACTTCTTTTTCGTCTTCTGTTCCTCCCTTTCCCTTTATATGAAATTCACAACTAACATTAGGATTTTACTGGTTTGGTTTGAACAAAGTATGAAGAGATTGGATAGAGCTATGAGTTGGAGTTCAAAGCCTCTTCCAAGTCTAGATAATGGACTGAGGAGCTCCCAGGCACACACCTATAACATGTACTTTCAGACACCTAGTGATACTTAAATATAACTAGCTCACAGGAATCAGACATTACTGTATTACCTTGGCATATCTTACTGTACCCTGGGAGTTCTGATAATCCAAACAGTCAAGGTCATGTCTTGGTTGTGATTGGGGAAGGCTAGTAATCCTCTTGCCATTTCCTCCATAATGTGACACTTAGTGTTGGAATGACATTGCCAGCCCCAATCATGGTCATGTTGGGTGTTGGTGGGACAGGTTGAAGCCCATTTATATGCTGACATTTTGGGGGTTCTGTGCCTACTGATGACAGGAATATGGTGGTATTTAATGTCTAAAGGGTGTCGCATTTAAAACTGAGCCTTTCAAATTGCTTATTAATAGTATAAATGTAAAGAAAAGCTGGACATATTTTTAGTGCCAAACAAATCTACACTACACAGGCCTTGAAATTGACTTCTACTAACGCCCACCCGCAATTCAAGGACAACTGAAGAGAGAAGACTATGGAGGCTGCCATTTATTTCCTTTTAAACAATCCCAGTTGCCCGGCAGCCCTGGTGTTCGATTTGGCTGCAGTAGTGAGTGAATCAGACCAGAAACAAGCATGCAACTAATCTTGGCATACCTGACAATGTCAGAAACACCTGATCTGCATATGCTTGTTCAGGATCTATGACTAAAAGGATTAAAGGCAGATGATCAGCAGGACAGCAAGGCAACTAGTATTGCTTAAAAGGAAATAAATATGTCAGCCTCCATATCCCTCTTACTTCACTTGTCCTTTAAGTGCTTATCAGCAATTCAGTTCCAAGAGGGACACTTTGCTTTTGTATAGGTTAAGGGCTCTGTCTCTGTCATAGAAGACCTGTGTTCAAATCTTGGCTCTCCCTGTTCAGTAAGCCAGCACCTATTTAGTAAGACATCCGTGGGCTAGACTCCCTAACATTGTACTGCCTACTGGTACAGATTATTTTTGAAGATCAGTCCTGCAGTGGCTGCCTCGCAAGCGCTTTGAATCCGACAGGAGAAAAGCGCAATGTAAATGTTATAGGTCTTGTGTTGTGTTCAGACACAAAACAAACATGATGAGTCATCAGAAGTGAGGGGATAAGGAGGTACTTAGCAGAGAGGCTGTGCTGAGCAGCAGATCAGACCATGCAATGGTCAAATTTCACTAGTTTTCATATGCTGGAAGTCTTTCATGAAGAAATACATAAAAATGACAATCCAGTTAATTAGTTAGGCTTGATTAGTATTAAGGATGCCATGTATAACCATGGTCCACATACATTACTGGCAGATTCAGCTTATTTACGTAGGTCAGACTTGCCTGTAATGTCCTGCCTCCCAATCCAAATCAAGTGATCAAGAATTTCAATAGTAAAACTGAGAAAAATCTGTGTTGCATCTGTATCTGTTCATAATCCTATACCGGTCCTGACTGAATGATTTAATGTTCCCTACTGAGCAATAGAGCCTGAGCACATTTGTGTGCTTCTGTCAATTTTTTCAGAAAAGTGTAACAGTCTGTAACAGTTGATATTTCAGAACATAGCTGAAAAATGCACAGAAGCATGTAAGTAGCCTGGTACTTAAAGCAAACCTCAAGTGAGGAAACACTTAAGGTTAGCTACACAACTAAGAGGGAGGGCTCTGGATACCATAGAACCTTCCCAGTATGCATTCTGTTACGTTGTTCCTGTGCCGCCCCGATTTGAAGTTATGCAACTGGTTGGTCTTCGGTATTCTTTGGGCAGCCTTTGGAACTACTCGCGTCCCTAAGTAGTTCTGAAGACTGGCGCATCTGTACTGTGCATGCATGAGCCAGGACTTGAATGTGTGTAGTATGGATGTGCTAGTCTTCAGGACTACTCGGACACTCAGGAGTGCAGAAGAGATATTTGACCTAGAAGGTCACATAACGTCAACAGAGGACAGCACAAGAACAACGTGAGGAACCCATCTGACCTGAAGTGATTTTCCTCACTTTAGGCCCTATTTACACTTTATGCGTTAAACCATGTTGCATCCAATTTGCCAAAATGGGACACAACTCAACGCAATGCATTAAATGGAAATAGGGCCTTATGGTGTACTTTAGCAACAGAAATTGTAATTTACATGTTTAATGTTTTATTGTCTCAGATGAATGACAGCCTTTTAGAGTCCGAAAGCTACAATCTGTTAACTATTAAGGGGAACTGGTTTCCAATAGCTGAAAGTGCTGCCATGTTTGAGAAGTTAACCCCCCACCCTTCTCCCTTTTCACTGCCATTATTTAAACTGCCAGGGTTAGTGTAAAATGCATTAAGGCCTGGTGCACACCAGAGTTTTTCTGAGCGTTTTGAGTTTTTAAATCTGCTGCTAATGTTATCCTATGTGTACACACTGGAGCAATGAGGTTTTGTAAAAAAAAAAACATAGCATTACATTGGGAAGAGATTTTGAAACCTCTAGCGCCCAAACGCTAGAAGTTTCAAAAGCTCTTCCCAATGTAATGCTATGTTTTTGTTTTTTTTACAAAACCTCATTGCTCCAGTGTGCATAGACACATAGGATAACATTAGCAGCAGATTTAAAAACTCAAAAAGCTCAGAAAAACTCCTCTGGTGTGCACCAGGCCTTAGTGTGACTTTTCTGTTTGAAGAACAGTGGGGAAGACTCATCCCCTTCCCTAATGCTTAATGGGTTTGTTTGATCTAAGCTTGTGGGCAATTACGATAAGTCTAATTAGGTGAGTTCTTATTTGCCTTCCATCTTCTGTTGCTCTGTCTGTCTGGCTTGATGGAGGAAGTAGAAGCGTTCTGCCTGTAATAAACCCTAAATGTAAGAAGATGAGGTAAAATATTTTTTTTATGAGCCACATTTTATCATGCATTTTTAATTTGCTATTGAGCTGCCCTGGGAGTTAAAATGATGCTCGGTTCCCTTTGAGGGCTAGTTGGGTGCTCAGTTGCATTGCAGAATAAGTCTGCATATCAACTCGCTGCCAATACAATTATATGGGCGTGTTCACAGTACTGCGTTGTAACTGACCACGTTATTCTAACTCGCTGCATGCAGGCTTTGTATTAATGTCTATTTCCAGTCTCCATTGCAGCTTACACTCATTATAGCCCGTGTGTTATGCAACTGACCACTGGTTATAATTGGTGTGAAAAGCTTATCCCTTTCTGACAACCACTGTACTTGCCAGATGACTTAGGAAGTGTTGCAATTTTAGGTTATAGATGGTCTGGTTGTCATACTACATCCAATATATTTCCTGAGTTGAAGATTACTTAAAGGAAACTGTATAGAGCTTTGTACAACAGGTATATACTGTAGTTTATGTGCTTCAAATGACTGTAGCAATCAGGTGGGGTAAAAAAAAAGAGTGAGAGAAAAGTGTTGTCTTTGTAGCCTTTGGCTCTTTCAAGATTGCTCTCTGTATCACTTCAGTGCTTTCATTTGGTGCCCCCCCCCCCCCCCAATCATATGAGCAACAAATAACGAAACCTAATGGGTGTAATAGTTTACATGCAACCTGAACAGACAAAGTATATCAAGAATATTCAAATTCTTAGCAAGAGACCAACCAAATTGTGCTTTTTCTGGCTAACTTGTACTCTTGGACACAGGCCTCCTTGTCCAGGATTTTATGGGTCGCACAACTTACCCGGATTTATACTTGAAATAGCTTTTTCTAGAGAGAGGTTTTCAGTTGGAGATGGCTTGTAATGAAGAATAAAAACACATTCTATATATTTCGATGTTGTGCCCTCCGTTTGGGCTGTAGACCGGTACGTAACTTGCACAGCCAGGACAGAAGATCCTGGATTACACTGAAAGGGCGTGTGCAAGAATTTCCTACTTTGTAGACTTTTCTGTGTATTAAATCAACAAGGTGCAATGACAGACTATAAAATTGTGCGTTATTCTTGGAGAAATAATGCAAAAATATATATCTTTGTTTTGTTACTACAGAATAATGTTACTGCGACAATTCGGTCACACAGAAGAGAAAGGCAAGGATGTTCAATGATGTAAAATAAAAAAAGAAAGTCCATAGAATTTCAAAAATTCAGTCGTTTATCACTTTTATGTAGTTAGGGTGTGCTTGATTTCTTTCTTTTTTTTCCTCTTTCCTTTGCTCATTTACATGTTTTGGGTGTCTGCAGTTTGTGGCCCTCCTGCTGATGTTGGTGCAAACTCCCAGCATGCTTCAGTGAGCAGCTGAGAGTTGTGACTCCATCATTTCAGGAGCTCAGTTGCGAGTGCGAGACATTTTCCATGCAACTTACTGCATCTTTTTATATACTGTATGCCATAAACATGCCTTCAGCTTCATGTCGCAGTTATTAATTTAGTAGTTTTATCTCATTCTAACTCCCTAGCTTGTTCATCAATGTAGTCCATTATTCACTTCTCTTTCCTTTTATGATGCTGTACACAAACGTATAATTTCTGTGTAAATTCAGTGCTTGCCATGTTTCCCACCCTGGCCTTCTCATTTCCATTCTAGGACTTCTGAATTGTGGCGATTCTGTATTTAAGAGACTATTTAAATGTAAAAAGAAATAAAATTATGCTAAAAAAAATTCTCTGGTGTGTTTATTGGAGATTTGACCAAAGCAGGTGGCGTTTATCAAAAATAGAAATGGTCACTCAGTATTTATTTCACTTGACATGCAAATTGTACACAGCTTGGAATTGGGCAAATCAATGCACTTCGTTTTGAATTTGATTGGCACAATTCATACTATTTGTCTTGAATTTTCATGGAAGCCAGAATTAGCGTCTCATTAACAATCTCTCGTCATAAACAGAGATGGTCAATAATAAGCAAATAATTGTCTTGGTGCAGCCGGATTAGACCGATTTCTGCAGCTTTAAAACTGCCTGATCCTAAAGTGAAATCCAAGGTCTGTTTGTTAGCCACAGAGCCATGTAATACAGTAGAATCCCTTTATTGTAAACTTCAAGGTACCTGCTGGCCTATAAGTTTACTATATCAGAATTGGTCATACTTTATATATTTATACAGACGCATTTGCTGGGAACTGAGGACTAAAGGGGCCCATCCACCTAACGATTTTCCTGCCGATAGATAAATCGTTGCGCAAATCCTGACAGAACGATCGATTTCCACCTGAAATCAATCGTTCCCGTTGATCCATCCCTGCGGAAGATTTTGCTCGATCGTCGGCGGGTCGGGAGTGAGTCGATAGCGGCGTTCGAATGTCCGACGACCGATGCAATACATTACCTGCTCCGGCCGGCGCAAGTCCCCTGGTCTCCGTTGTCTTCTTCTCCGCTGGGTTACGGACCGGCTGGCTACTTCCTGTTCCGGCAGGAAGTTTAAACAGTAGAGTGCCCTCTACTGTTTAAACTTCCCCAGACTTTGACCTCTAAAGATATGCTTCCATATATTACAGATATACAATATCTTTCACATGGCATATCGGATCACTCCTCATTGATTTGTACTATTAACACCCCAGGGTCGGGATGTGCAGGCCTCTGGAGAATGGGCTCGGTGTGGTTGGAGGATAACAATGTGCTGGTTGAATGTCAAAAAAGTATGTCGTATTATTGGCGAGAGAATGAGGGTACAGTGGGTGAGGATGACTGCTGGGACGCTGGAAAAGCGGTGTTACGAGCATCCTTCCAATCAGCTATGTCCATAATCAGGAATAATAACAAAGCCCACCAGGAGTATATTAGAAAAGAATCAGAAACATGTAAAGCACAACTAATTTTGGATCCTAGGCCAAATAGATATACACACTGGGAACTTGCTAGGAGAAAACTGAATTAGAACTACTTAATAGTGTAAAACGAAGAGATATAATCCATAAACAAAGCCGATTTGAGCACGGCAATAAATGCGGGAAGTTATTGGCATACTTTCTCAAAGCCCACTCAGATACAACGGCCATATCTGCTATAAAACAACCTGATGGGCACTATTGGAGACATCTGCAGATATGGCAGAGGCTTTTAGGAATTTTTATGAGCAAGTCTATTCATCTCGGACATATACTAATGATAAAGAGGTAGAGGCCTTTTTTGAACAACTATCCTTACCAATCGTAACAGAAGTGGAGGTTGAATCGTTAGACTCACCCATTGGTCTGGATGAACTAGGTGAAGCACTTGCATGTCTTAATAAAGGCAAAGCTCCGGGGCCCGATGGAATCCCAGTGGAATGGTATTCCAAAAACAAAACAGACATTTTACCAAGGTTAGCCTCGCTCCTTACCAGTATATATATATATATATATATATATATATATATATATATATATATATATATATATATATATAAAAAGGTGAATTGCCCGAATCAATGAGAGATGCATTAATCACTCTCATTCTAAAACCAGGTAAAGACCCGCTTAGTCTTAGTTTAGGTTCCCTTTAAAGAATGTTTATACTATTTTCAAGGAGTTTAACCTTCTAGTACATAAATGTAGTAAGATTGTAAGACCAACATGGTATCATTGATCAGTACCTGTAGGGAGGGGTTTACATTAGCAGCCCAGGTTTGGACTAGGCACCATGGACATAGCTGAGCAAGGAGTAGCTTTGCAAATTCCCCCCGAAAAAGTGGTCACCAAGTCGACTGTAGCGCATCAGTAATAACACAGCCAGTGTTAAAATCCAAAACCTATGAGATCCAATGACCAAAAATGTATATACTTACCTCAGTAGAGGGAAGCTCTGAATCCACCCGAGGCTTCTCCCAACCAACAATCCACTGACAAGACCCTCAAGTGGCTGTGGAATGTGGCCACACTCGTGCACGAACGAGTGTGGCCACATTCCATAGGATGTCTTGTGCTACTGCACAGGTGTGAGCTGCCTATGCATTGCAACAGAGCTCCAGCCCTTGTTGACAAGGGTCTCAGGTGCTGAAATAGTAAAGTGGAGGGCAACTGTTGAAGCCTGTAGATTATCCAAAAGCTTCAGTCTACTGAACTATGTGCCCATTCGGGGCACTTTTCCCTTCAGGTACACTTTAAGTGTACTGCCCTGACCAAATAGTTTAAAAGTGATAAGCCCAGGAAACAGGAGTAACCAAGCAGCTCACTCTGACCCCAAACCACTAGGAAAGTATAGGTGACTAAAAGGCCGAAAAGGCAAATCACACTAAAGGCTCATACACACATCCAACTTAATGCACAACCAACAAGTTGTTTGCTTGACAAATAGTACACACGCCAACCAACTAAACAACCAACTCACTTAACCTCCTGGGCGATAATCCCGAGCTGAGCTCGGGGTATGTCGCGCAGGAGGAGTTCTCAGGCCCTGGTGGGCCGATTTGCATATTTTTTTTGTTACACGCAGCTAGCACTTTGCTAGCTGCGTGTAACTTCCGATCGCCGCCGATCCGCCGTTACCAGCCATGCCGCGCAGCCCCCCCCCCTTGTGCAGCCTGGCCAATCAGTGCCAGGCAGCGCTGAGGGGTGGATCGGGTCTCCCTCTGACGTCATGATGTCGGTGACATCATCCCGCCCCGTCTCCATGGCGACCAGGGAAGCCCAGCAGGAAATGCCGTTCTGAACGGGATTTCCTGCTTACTCTGATCGCCGAAGGTGATCGGAGTGGGTGGGGGGATGCCGCTGTGCAGCGGCTATCATGTAGCGAGCCCAGGGCTTGCTACATGATTAAAAAAAGGAAAGATTTAAAAAAAAGTGCTGCGCCCTCTCCTGGGCGATGTAATTGTATCGCCCAGAGGGTTAAAGGAATACTATCGATTGAAACAACTTTTTTTTTTAATACTCTATATTGGTGTACACATTACCACTAGTGCTAGGGGCGCCGAAGCGCACCTCTGCAGCAGAGCAGCCGCCTGGACGTGAGGATCACGTCCGGGCAGCTGAAATCGTTAAAGTGGATCTGAGATGAACTTTTACTCATTGCATAATTGTGTTCCTTTCCTATTGTTTATAGGGCATTCCTCAAGCCAAATACTTTTTTGTTTTAATACCCTAATTCCCTATAAACTAAACAAGCGACGCCCACAGGTTTTCAGAGAGCCAAGGCACTTTCAGACAGTAACAAGGGCTCATGGGAGCTCAGTCTGGGCAGGAGGAGGTATTACTAGCCAGAGATTTTAGAGGCAGAGGGGAGGAGGAGGGATTAGGGTTTTTTTTTGCTCAAGATGCAGATAAGCCTGCCACTGTGTAATGTTTACAAACAACATGGCTGCTGTCATTGTATCACAGGAAGAAATAATCATATTCTATTAAAGCTGTTTGCAGCTAGATTTGCTGTGTAAACTATCTAAACTTTAGATAAGATATATAGACAAGTTACTTGTAATAGTTAGTTTTTCATCTCGGGTCCGCTTTAAAGTACACACCCAGGAGATACAAGTGATCTGATCTGGTAATGCTCTCACCTATACTAGGTTACTTATAGCTGCCACCAGCAAGAAATGAGGTAGGCAAACTTTGTGTCCTCTAAACTTTATGCTGCTGTCACAGTTGCAAGGAATCACCATTGGCTTTTTTTGGGCCAATTGCAGACATTCATAGGCCACACACTCAGAAAGGGAAAGGAATCTTTAGAAAGAACAGCCTAGAATGGAATCCACAGGGATCAAGAAGAAGAGAACAATGAAAAACATGGAGAAGATCAGTGGAAGAAGAAATCGAAAATATGGGAAAGAGAGAAAAGCAGCAAATAGATGTGAATGGAAGGTCTTCACTGATGTCCTTTGCTCCAGGGGGAGCTAAAGGAACAAAAGATGCAGATATTGTTGATTATATACAGAAATCATTACAGAATAGTGTATTTGAGAATACAGTATATATTTAATAAATGTTCTCTTCATCTCTGCCCCCTGCTTTATTAGCCAAAGCAAACCCATCCCAAACCAAATAATATTGGGAAAAAAATTCCAACATGCATCAGTTGTCATACCACCACATTGAGCGATGGCTTTGCTTATGTAAACAATAAAATTGCATAACATCATTACTATAGAAGTAATTTTGTAGTTCAATGTTGCTAACTTCCTTTTAGTTAATCTGCAGCTGTTATAACTCTCCTATACTGGCATGCCAGATGCTGGCATTTGGCTGCTTTTTACACTCTACTAATAATTTACCCATTTCATCTGTAGCTGGATTTAGCACGGCTGTAAATTTTACTTTTATTATTTATATAGGGCTGATGTTTTCTGCAGCTCTTTACAGAGTATATAGTCATGTCACTAACTGTCCCTCAGATGGGCTCACAATCTAATTGCTACCATATTCATCACAGACTAGGGACAATTTTGGGGGAAGCTCATTAACTTATCTGTATGTTTTTTGGGTTGTGGGAGGAAACTAGAGTCCTCAGAGGAAACCCACACAGACATGGGCAAATACAAACTCCATATTTATCCCCTATGACGTAGGCACTGAAAGCACACCCCTATGGCAATCGCCGGCACCTAAATTAGTCGCTGAGCGCCTCTATTGCTGTAGTTCTTATAATGGACGATGGCAGCGCCCAAAGCACTGCACTGAAATTAGCTGATTCGATCCTCTAGTCTAGGCAAGGTGGAACAGTCACTTTATATAAAACTCATTTGCAAGCTGAACATTGTCCTTTTAAGACACTTGGCTAGTTGCCATGCCTGCACACGACATGAAGAGGTGCATGACTATTATTGATTTATAAAGTGCCAACATATTCTGTGGTGCTGTACAAAGTAAGGCTATAGATAATTGCAGCTGTATTTGGAAAATTCAAGTACAGTAACTTGCAGATTTTTCAGCCAGTCATATATAATTATTACAGTCTGGAGCAGGAATGACAAAGCCTCTCAGAGTAAATGTACAGCCGTAACTCTTGGCTGGCAGCCACCGTCACCTCTGTATAGTGAATGGAAGACATTCCAGTAACTGGATGAATGAATGAGTCTAAACTTATCAGCTTCAACTTACATATTGTTGACAGAGTTCAATCGGAGCACATGTTTGCATTCTGCACTACTAGTGCATGCCTTGCAGGACATTTAACTATACACACACCATTCACATTCATATGTGGAAAACTGCGTTTTTCACAGGAACACAATGTAATTAATAGAAAAACAGCACATGGTGTTCAGTAAAAAGAAGCAGCAGACTGTAGGTTTTTTAAAAAGAAAACAGCCCATTGGATAACATTGGCTGTCAGTGCTAGCGCATTTGTACACTGCAGAAAAAATGCCAATTAGGGCAGCACGGTGGCGTAGTGGTTAGCACTCTCGCCATGCAGCGCAATGTCTTTGGTTCGAATCCCAGCCAGGTCAACATCTGCAAGGAGTTTGTATGTTCTCCCCATGTCTGCGTGGGTTTCCTTCGGGCACTCCGGCTTCCTCCCACATCCCAAAAACATACAGATAAGTTAATTGGCTTCCCCCAAAATTGGCCATGGACTACAATACATACATACATTACACGATGCATATATAGACATTAGACTATAGAAGGGATATTAATTTGTGAGCCCCTCTGAGGGACAGTTTAAGTGATAATACTCTGTACAACGATGCATAATATGTCAGCGCTATACAAGTACTAAAATAATAATAAGGCAACCTTCACACATAAAAGAAATTGTGTATTTATTTTTGTGAATTCGCCATTGCCCCACATCTAATGCTAGTCAATAGCATTGCATTTAACATGCGTTGTGTGACTTTTTGCATCTCAATTTTCTGCACAAAAATGGCCTACATATGCTTCAAAAGGGGGGGGGGGGGAGAGAGGGGGAGTGACAGACATGCAAATTGCATTTCAATGCAAATTTTTGCATTCCAGGGCCCATATGCAATTCACTTTTTCACCTGAGTTTTCTCCTAGGTGATAATTTTAAACTTGTCAATAAAATGCTTTTTAAGCCCCCAGAAAGCAAGAACATACTCAAAATAATTTTGATAGTACTTTTTCACCTAATTTTTGGTACTTTTTTAGTTGAAAATTGCTGAAAGGTTATTAGATGAAAAATTATCTCCTAGGAGAAAACTCAGGTGAAAAAATGAATTGCATATTGCCCCATATGTGAAAATGTTCATGTGAATGTGAAGTTAATTACATACAATTTAATGTAAACTATTGACACAAGTATGCATGAAAAAAAAAAACCAGAATTTTCATAAAATGTGAAAAAAAAACACAAGACAGATGCGACAAAATTACAAAACACAGAGTCAGTAATACGGCAAAAACACAGACTATCGAAGGGATGAATGTGAAGGCACCCTAAGGATACTCTGGTTTCTGCACTTATAACTTAGGAAAATTGGTTCCCCCACTAACTAGCTCTAAAGTACAGTAGGGGCAATAGATTATGAGCCTCACTAAGGGCGTGACAGTGCGGGTCACCTTGTGCGAGCATCTAGCAAGTGTGCAGTGGCCCTAGATCTCCTCAATGCATTGGCGGTTGATCCCCTGTGACAGATCAATTCAGCTGGATACGTTGGCTGGTGTCTGAGGCCGTGGTAGGTTGGTTCGGACTACGTCTCTCAGTTAGGGCCCTTTTCCACAGGCAGTTGAACTGCACACTCAGTGAGCAGTACCAGGCAGCAGCAAGTAGTTGTTGATAGTCTTTTCACTGCTCATCAACTGCTTGTGCAAAAGGGACCTTATTTGTAGCAGCAGTGGTGCACTGGGATGGAGTTCGCCCGGCTGCTGGGTGACGTCACTCACAAGCCGATTGAGGGGTGTGCAGCTGTGCCTCTCGAAACTAGTTAGCCTCAATAGTTATTGTACACAGCAGAGAAAGGCAGCGCTACTCAGGACAAGCTGCATCCAAATGACTAGCTGCATGAGTGTGCAGAGCCTACTTAAAGGCCTAGTGCACACCAGAGCGATTCTGCTGTGGTTTGCAATCCGCTTGCGGGTGCGGATCCGCTAGGGTAACGTATTTCAATGGGCTGGTGCACACCAGAGCGGGAGGCGTTTTGCAGAAACGCATACTCTCGGGCTGCTGCAGATTTTGGATTGCGGATGCGTTTCTGCCTCAATGTTAAGTATAGGAAACACAACAAACCGCTCTGAAAAACGGCACTTCAGAGCGGTTTGCCAGGCGTTTTTTTGTTACAGTAGCTGTTCAGTAACAGCTTCACTGTAACAATACATGAAATCTACTACACCAAAAACGCTTCACAAAACCGCAAAATGCTAGCTGAAACGCTACAGAAAAAGAAGAAAAAGCGTTTCAAAATCTGCTAGCATTTTGCGGATCTGCTAGCGGTTTTTGGTGTGCACCAGGCCTTAGACAACATTCACACCCTGCATTCAAATCAGATGCACCAAACTACCATTGCTAGAGGATGTTGGTTTCCATAATAACTTGCATGCAAATTATCTAGTACTTGACCCTCCCACCCCAATGAGGTCATCCTCTGTGGGAGGCGTCCTATCTGTAACTAAATTAAAAACATGCATATGCATAACCTTTTTTGCATGTTTAGCTTCCATAGTTAGCTTACACATCTGTAGCAATAACTGAATTACGAATCAATGTTGTATATGCTGTTCTAAGGTTACGAATTTCCTTCAAAGGAACTTATACATGGTGAATCAATCGTGCAGAGTTAACCTAGCATTGTCCATTGTAAAATCTATAATCACACCCCTCTGGATGGAATCATATAATCACACACTTCATCATTGCTAGCTGATGGAACTGAACATGCCAGACAGGGGTCTTAAACTCAATTTACCTGGGGGCCGCAGGAGGCAAAGTCAGGATGAGGCAGGGATTTCACAAAAAAAACTATTTTGCCTATTGTACCTTATAGTTCGCTTCAGTGCTCCCATTACAAGTAATCCGCCGTGTCCCCGCCGCAAAACGAGGGCTGCAGAACCCCCAAATCGCCCGGGGGGGGGCAATCCACCGGCATTTCCTGGAAGGGGCAGAGCTTTCAGCTTCAGCTCTGCCCTTCCTGACGTCAATCGCGGCGGATCGCCGCCTCTCCCCGCCCCTCTCACTCTTCCTTCACAGAGAGGGGCGGGGAGAGGCGGCGATCCGTGTGGCGATTGACGTCAGGAGTGGCAGAGCTACAGCTGGAAGCTCTGCCCCTCAGCGCAGTCGTGGATGTTTGCCCAGGGGATTTGTGGGCTCTGCAGCCCTTGTTTAGCGGCGGGGAAGCGGCGGATTACTTGGCAGCACTAAGGCAAATTATAAGGTAAAATAGTTTGCTTCCGTGTCTCTTTTGCTTTTGCCGGCGCGGGCCACAAAATATTGTACCGAGGGCCGCGAGTTTGAGACCCCTGCTCTAAGAGAAGAAGTCAGCTCCACATTTGTGGGAAACATAAATACAAATCCTTTCAAAAGCAAAGACGAGCAATGCTGAGCAAGTTATGAGCACTACTTTGGCAAACATTCCACGCAGCTGTGAGCACACTGACCTGCATCAATGAAACACTGATTGAACAGGGAAATAAAGATGCAAAAATTTAAATTTGGACTGGAAACGTCCACAAACAGTGAACTTTCACCCTGACTGGCTGAAAAGGAAAAGTCATCTCAACAGTAAATTACACAATAGTTTGAATATCAATGCAATGTGATTTGTGGGGAGAAACGCTTAAAGGGAACCTGAAGCAAGTAAAATTATTTAAAACAAACACATGACGTAGCTGCAAATGAATATTACATACTAACCTCACCATCAGTTCCTCACAGAATCTCACCATTTTTTTCTTACAGTGATCCTTTCCAGTTCTGACAATATTTTGTCAGAACTGAAATGTACCAGTTGCTGTCAGTTATATATCAGCAGCTGTCAGTTACAAGTGAATGTGCAAGGTAATGTCCATGTTTCCCTATGGCTCAAGTGGGTGATATTACAATTTAACAGTGTGCTGACCAGGAAGCTGTTAGGGGGACATTGCCATTTTTAAAATGGAGGACAGAGAATTCCACTGATCACAGTGGACAGATGGGACGCAGGAGAGGAGAAAGAGATTGAGGAGTAGCCTACACAGGAGGCAAGTATGACCTGCGTATGGTTATATTGACTTTTTATTTTCAGTTCAGGTCTCTTTAAAAATCTTCAAGGTTATGTATACAGTCCAGCTGTGTTTGACTCGCTGCTGCTAAATATTCCAGGGGCTGCATTGCACTGAAATGTAACAAGGATAACACCTGCAGCACAGGGTCTGGGTCAGAGTCTACCGTGTCCCTGTGCAGGCGCAGTAAGCTCCCAGTGACGTGGGCACCTGCACAAAGACACCGACCCATTTGGGGTTACCCATTGGGTGATACTTCAGAAGTAGCCAGCAGGAAACAATAAAAGACCGGAGCTGTGGTGAGCGGCACAGGTGTCCTCGAAGGGGCTGAAAGAAGCCCCAGGTAAGTATAGATTTTACAGTTTGCCTCGGCTATACTTTAAAATAACATTTAAGCCCTCAGCAATTGAAAAAGTACCAAAGGAAATGCGGCACGTGTGCCGATTCAAAATCGCATCTGAATCCAATAGCTGTGCTATGGGGGTTTGGATGCAATGTCTGGCCAGTGCTGTAAAGACAATATTACGCTATAATGAGTTTTTCAGGAAGCTCATTAACGGAAAGAGATTGATAAAAGAGCAGGCAGGAATTGATAAAATTCAGGCTGGTTTCACAGTGAGACGTTAAAGTCCCACGTTACAGCAGCCTGTAAAATCAATGTGCTGTTCACAGTGCACACGTTGTGTTACATTGTAACGCAGCACGTTTAAACAAAGTGCTGCATGCTGTACATTATACTGGGCTAAGCAGCGTTAGACTGTTTGCACATGCTCAGTAATGTTGGAGGAGGAGGTCTCCCCTCCTCCTCCTCTGCAGCCAGCCACATGGCTAATTAATATTCATTGCACGGTGGTGACTCCTGGGACTGTAGTGTTGTCCGGATCATGAACCGATTTTTTGTCGAGTCGAATCATCCCAATGAAAGATTCGGTTCACAGTGGATGTCTGTCTGGAAGAAGCAGGAACATCCAGAATGTACAGTGCAGGGAAAGTCCTGTCCTGCTAGTCATTTCGCCCAGTCTGCTTCCCTAGTAAAATGATTCAAATGATTCGGTTCAAAGATCCGGATCTGTTCAATGATCCGATTCAAATGATCAGAATCCTTAAAAAGATCCGGACTTCCCATCACTATCCTGGAGCGGCTGCTTTGAGAGCTGCATAATGCAGCTCAATCTGACGTCCAACTTCAACACCACCATGCGTAGCGTTAGGGGCACGTTATGAGACTTGGTGGGAAAGTAGCCTCAAAGGACATTATAAGAACATATTGAATTGCTCTTGTCCTATATACAGAGGCCTGTAAGATCTGTGGAAAGTATACTCCCAATGTACTCAATGCTTAAGTGAAAGTCCATGGATCATGATGGAACAAGGTAAATGTTTTGATATTTGAGCTAGGTATGATTTATGAACCAGGCCTTCAGCTAAATTTGAGTTTAATTGTGGATTGTCTAAATTTCTGGAAAAGTAAAATTCATAAGCTATTATATTTGGGGAAATTGTATTTGTGAGAGCAAATAAAATGGCTCCTTACGTCAGGGCCAATCAGGCTGCGGTGGCAGTAATGACTGAATTTACTATTCATTATGTACTATGCCCCTATTGCATTAGGGGTCGTCTCTGCTTACCCTTGGACCGTATTGCAAGTGCTGTAGCCATTGTGCTACTTAATAAATCACATTACCTCTCCTTTTGCCTTACTGAAGACTTCCACTTCAACACATGCTTGCCTGTGTCTTTCTGCCCATGCGTCTGCCTCCTCTGCAATGTGTTCTGTTCACTCATATGTACCCACCTGCTCACACTGCTTCCATATATGAGGGACAAGCACAGTACATCGGCATGCTCAGAAGTGCGGAAGAAAGGTGTGTGTGTAGGTGTGTGTGTGTGTGTGAAAAGTTATTTATGTGTACATAAAGTTCGGGCACCATGGAAAATTGAGTGCAGGAACAGTGACGATAGAATATCAGTAAATTTACTGATACTCTACTATTAAAAAGTGTTAATTTTCGTTAGTAAAATAGCTGTAGTAAAATAATGGTTACAATTACCAATAATTGTAACCATTATTTTACTACAGCTAATCCTAACCCTACTCCCATACAGAACCCTCCACTACCGATACCGTTTCCACTAGTGCAGTGCGATTCCATTGCGGAAAATGAATTCACATGCGGATGCAAATTCGTATGTGAATTTAAACGTGAAAACGCAATTAAAATTTGCATCTGTTTGTAAGTATGCAAATTTAGCCATGTCAGTGCCTGTGTGCTTTTACATTGAATTTAAGCAAAAACGTACGCGAATTCGGAAAATTTGATTAACGAAAACACATGCAAATTTCCTATTAAATACATTACAGGCGAATCGCACACTAGCCTTGCGGTGTGTGAATTCTGATGGCTCTGCTGTGCAGATTTTTTCTGCACAGTCCAGCGCACAGAATTTCTGACAAGTAGAAACAGGCCCATTGATTTATATTGGTTATGCAAATCTGTATGCAGAAAACGCATGCAGATTCGCTCTAGTGGAAATGGGCCCTGAAGGTTGATACAGCTGGAAGAGCCACTTGTGACCCTTTCACTAGAACCTATAAGTGTGTGTGTGTGTGTGCATGTGTGTAAATGAATCAAAAAACCAAACTGGCTGAATTAAGTATATTAAAAAAAATTTTTTTTAATAACACCATATATTTTTCAATGGCTCAGCATATAATATTTTCTATTATTTACATATAAATTGCCTTTATGTAAACAGAAACAAACATTGACAACATATAAACTTATATAAATAAAACAAAAAAACAAAGCTGTAAAAGCATCCCATATAAAGATTCAGCGCTGAAATATTGGCAATAAGTCTACAGCAATGTAAAGAAGTGGCCTGTATATATAAGCAACTAGCTGATTGCCCGGCGTTGCCCGGGTATGTATTTGGCTGGTGTTGGCTCCGCCTACGTTTTCTAACCGTAACACACAAACACTCAATGACCAAGTTTGTGAGCTTTGCGGTCTTTGGTATCAATAATCAGCATTGAAATGAAACAAATCTGATTGGCTGTGTGTGGCTCCACCCCCTTTTCTGAATTTGAACCCCAGTCACCCAATAACCAACTGTACCAGGTTTGAGGCCTGTGCCATTAACAGTTCAAGAATGGTAGCAATTAAATATTCCCCTTGAAAAGCAACAGGTGAAGTTTGATTCACTTTTGTAGGCTCCACCCACTTTTCTGAATATTAATCCCAGTCACCCAATGACCAACAGTGCAAAGTTTAAAAACCCTGCGCTTAACAGTGTAAGAATGGCTGCAGTTTACATTTTCCCAGTGAAATTTGTATTTGTCTCCACCCACTGATGACCCGGCGTTGCCCGGGTATGTATTTGACTGGTGTTGGCTCCGCCCACTTTCTAACCCTAACACACAAACACTCAATGACCAAGTTTGTGAGCTTTGGTGTCCTTGGCATCAATAATTTGTATATTCCCATAGAAATTAAACAAATCAGATAGGCTGTTTGTGGCTCCGCCCCTCTCCAGCATTTGAACCCCAGTCACCCAATGACCAACTGTAGCAGGTTTGAGGCATCTGCTATTAACAGTGTAAAAATGGTAGCAATTTAAATATTACACTTGAAAATCAACAGGTGAATTTTGATTGGCTATTATAGGCTCCACCCACTTCCCTGAATATTAATCTCAGTCACTCAGTGACCATCTGGGCAAAGTTTGGGAACCCTGAAATAAACAGTGTAAGAAAGGCTGCAGTTTACACTTTCCCAGTGAAAATTGTTTTTGGCTCCGCCCACTTTTTGTAACCTGGACACAAAGTCACTACTCAATGCCCAAGTTTGTGAGTTTTGGGGTCCTTGGCATCAATAATTTGTATTTTCCCATGAAATGAAACAAATCTGATTCACTGTTTGTGGCTCTGTCCCCTTTTCTGAATTTGAACCCCAGTGACCCAATGACCAACTGTGCCAGGTTTGAGGCTTGTGCCATTAACAGTGCAAGAATGGCAGCAATTTTAATATTCTCCTTGAAAAGTGACATGTGATTTTTGATTGGCATGTTTAGGCTCCACCCACTTTTCTGAATATTAATCCCAGTCACCCAGTAACCAGCTATGCTAAGTTTGAGAACCCTGCCATTAACAGTGAAGAAGGGCTGCAGTTTACAATTTCCCAGAAAAATCTGTTTTTAACTCCACCCACTTTTTGTAACCTTGACACACAGTCACTACTCAATGACCAAGTTTGTGAGCTTTTGGGTTCCTGGCATCAAAATTGTGCTAATGAAGCAGTTTATCCAGCAAAGAAATCTGGCTGTTTTTGGCTCCGCCCCTTTACTGAATTCGAACCCCAAACACTTAACGACCGACTGTAGCAGGTTTGAGGCCTCTGCTATTAACAGTGTGAGAATGGCCGCAGTTTCAATATTCCCCTTGAAAATCGATAGGTGAATTTTGATTGGCTGTTGTAGGCTCCACCTACATTTCCAAATATTAATCCTAGTCACCCAGTGACCAACTGTGTGAAGTTTGAGAACCCTGCCATTAACAGTGTAAGAAAAGCTGCAGTTTACATTTCCCCATGTAAAAAGTTAGTTGTTTTTGGCTCCGCCCACTATTTCTAACCTTGACATACAGTCACTTAATGACCAAGTTTATGAGCTTTGGGGTCTTTGGCATCAATAAGTTGCATTTTACCATTGAAATTAAACAAATCTGATTGGCTGTTTTTGGCCCGCTCCCTTCAGAATTTAAACCCCAGTCTCCCAGTGACTGACTGTAGCAGATGTTAGGCCTCTGCTATTAAGAGTGCATGAATGGCAGCAATGTAAATATTCCCCTTGAAAATCAAAAGGTGAATTTTAAATGGCTGCTGTAGGCTCCACCCACTTTTCTGAATATTAGTCCCAGTCACCCAGTGGCCAACTGTGTCACGTTTGAGAATCCTGCCAATAGCAGAATGGCTGAAATCAATCTAACAAATCTGATTGGCTGTTTGTGGCTCCACCCCTTTAATGAATTTGGACCCCAGTCACCCAATGACTGACTGTATCAGGTTTGAGGCCTATGCCACTAACAGTGTAAGAATGGTAGCAATGTGAATATTCCCCTTGAAAATCAATAGGTACATTTTGATTGGCTGTTGTAGGCTCCACCCACATTTCTGAATATTCATCCCAGTCACACAGTGGCCAATTGTGTAAAGTTTGGGAACCCTGCAATGTAAAAAATAAAGTTGTTGGCACTGCCCACTTTTTCTAACCTTGACATACAGTCACTCAATTATCAAGTTTATCAGCTTTGGGGTCCTTGGTATCAATACTTTCTATATACCCATTGAAAAATAAACAAATCTGGCTGTTTGTGGCTCTGCCCCCTTCCTGAATTTGGACCCTAGTCACCCAGTGACCAACTGTACCAGGTTTGAGGCATCTGCTATTACCAGTATAAAAGAATGGTAGCAGATGAAATATTCCCTTTGAAAATCAAAAGGTGAATTTTTATTGGCTGTTGTAGGCTCCACCCACCTTCCAAAATCTTAATCTGTCACCCAATGACCAACTGTGCAAAGTTTGAGAACCCTGCCATTAACGGTGTAAGAATGGCTGCAGTTTATATTTTCCCTGTAAAAGCTGTTTTGGCTCCGCCCACTTTTTTGTAACCTTGACACACAGTCACTCAATGACCATGTTTGTGAGCTGTCAGGTTCCTGACATCAAATTTGTGTAAATGGAAGCAATTTATCCACCAAGGAAATCTGATTGGCTGTATGTGGCCCCGCCCCTTTAGTGAATTTGGACCCCAGTCACCCAATGACCGACTGTAGCAAGTTTGAAGTCTCTGCCATTAAAAAGTGTAAGAATAGCAGCAGTTTAAATATTCCCCTTGAAAATCAATAGGTGAATTTTGATTGGCTGTTGTAGGCTCCACCCACTTTCCTGAATATTAATCCCAGTCACCCAGTGACCAAGTGTGCCAAGTTTGAAAACCCTGCGAGTGTAAGAATGGCTGCAGTTGAGATTTTCCCATTTAAAAAGAATGGCTGAAATTGGATTGGCTGTTTTATGCTCCGCCCACTTTTCCTGGAATTGTAACCTCGGTCACCAAGTGACCAACTGTGCCAAGTGTGGGGACTCTGGCTTGATTACTGTGAGAATGGCAGCCTTTTACATTTTTTCCATTGACATGAATGGGTGGAATCTGATTTGCTGTTTGTAGCTCCGCCCAGGTGTGCAGGGGGGACGCGAGACCCCCAGAACGTATCATCCCAGGTAGTAAGGGATCTGCATACCAAGTTTTGTTCAAATCGGTCAAGCCGTTTTTGCGTGATCGCGGCACATACACACACACACACACACATACACACACACACACACACACACATACATCCGATTTTATATATATAGATGAAGTGGTAGAGACCTCCCCAGTAATAGGGGGAATAGTGGAGGAAGTTACAGTGCACTCTTTGTACGGATATATAATAGTGGTTCAAGAAACTCAAGAGACAGGAACTGATTGACTGTGGCATCTCCAATGTTCTGCAAAGATCCCCGGTCAGGACATAAGTGATCCAGCAAGCCTAGACTAGGTAGATTTCAAATGGTCTATTACAAGTGCAAAATAAGCTACCCTCACCTAGGTCGTATCAAACCACAGTGAGAACTGCCGAGAGGTTTGTGAATGGTGTGAGTGCAGTTGCATGTACTGTATGTATCCATACTAAGGGTATATTGAGCATAGTGCTGCAGAGGCTCTTCCGCAGAAAGGTACCATCATTGCTTTAGACACAATGGCACTTTTCAGATCCTCTTATTTATAAATCTTGTCATATGATCTGCAATTCTCATCAGATGAAAATTGAAATTTACATTTTCCGCTGTAGTGGGAAGGCAGCCTAAGTCAATGGGCTGCCAACGAATTGCTCTATTTAAGTGAATTGAGCTTGACTGACTTTGGGGTGTATTCAGATATAAATATACATACTGTATATAATTATAGAGTGCCTAAAATACTATTTCAGCCCCATAAGCATGTGCAAGCCCCTTGCCGTCCCCCACGGTCTGCCGTTCAGCCCTGGTGACTGGCCCAGTCGCGTCAGTCCAGGTCTACTGTGCATGTGCAGAAGTATGGAAAATATATATATATATATATATATATATAGATATAGATATAGATATAGATATATATATACATACACACACACATACGCATACACATATATATATGTCCTGCGCTGCCTCGTAAGGTTGGCTTCTTGTGCGTTCCACAAGACGCTTAGACGCAGTAGTTCTGCGCCTGCGCAGTACAATCCTGATGACGTCGGCCAGACCACGTAGGCCGCATGGTGGAATGCAAAAGAAGCCGACCAGGAAGCCAACCTGGCGAGGTCAGCTTCTGCAGCGCAGGACACCGGGAGCCACTTGAGCCTGTGTGAGGGCACAGGACGGCTGCCAGGGGCTGGAGGTAGCCCCAGGCAAGTGAACTTTGTTTTTTTATTTTGCCTGGACCTTCCCTTTAAAGAAGCGATATGATTTTCAAAACTGGAGGAAGAAGGAACCTGAGTAGACACTAAAGACACTTAACTAAATCCAGGACTGCTATTACATAGCTGCTAAATATACTGACCTTTTACACCCACATAGTACCAGTATTTACCACCTTATACCAGACAATCTTTGAAAACATTCAGTTCAGTTTTGGTGGATCACTTAGGCCTCTTTTAAACAGACAGCTGAACTGCATACTTTGCAGGCAGCCTCACATCTCCAAGCCCCGAGTGCCTTTTGGATGGTTTAATGAAGCTGAAGCGTTAGTAATCCTATGTGTATCACGTTGGGTCTCCACACAGCCGCGACCAAGCTCAGATGTGATTCAATCTGGTGGCCACCTCTCTACCACGAACCGGTCCACGAGCAACTGGTGGCGATATCACAGCCTTTCATGTGAAAGAAACCTTAAAAAGAATCCCTTCCATAGATCCTCAGGGATGACTGGCAATGCCTTAAGATCTGCACAGCCTAGCACTTACGTTGTCAAAAACTATCATTTGGGATGGTCTCAAGTGCTTTTCCCAAGTGTGTACAATTGTCCTTAGACATCTGCTGACTGTTCATTAGCAATCCAAGGTGCTGGAAAACCATCCCGACTGCTATTGTTCTGCAACACTGCAGCTGCCAGCTGATCGCTCCCACTTATCAAGAATCATTGCAGACAACCATTATTTCACGTATGTATACCCCATAAGTGAATCAGACCCAAAATAACCTAACTATGGCTGAACACATTTTAGAATACAAAGATATATTCAATAAAACAAAGTGCAGTGGCCCTAAGTAACAGCTACTGAGATCTAATGTCTTATTTCAGTAAAAAGAAGCCGGCAAATTTGTACAGCTGCAGTTTTCACTGCTTTGCTGTCTATGACAACAAGAGTCTGTTTTGCAGACAGTACCTGAATTCTCAGTAGTATTGCTGATACATCTACACGTCAAAGTGAAAAAGTACATTCTAGATCATCAGTTTGTAGCTGTCCTGAGTACTACAAAGTTGTGTATAGCCAATGACCCTCATGGTTTGTGTAACCTACCAACGAGATGAACAAATTCCATACTTGCAATAACACAGATCGGAAACCACCCAAGAGCACTGTTTATAATCAAAGAGGAATATCTGTTTCTAACAGTTCCGGTAAGACTCTGGATGTTACCGAACAAAAGAATCATCTTTTAGGCAAGTAAAGCATTTATGAGTTCATATCCATATAACCACAACCGTGGTGGTAAGCAACAAGGCATAGCATAGCCCATCATGTGTATGTTACACACAAGTCTCTCTACATGCACGCATGCATGTTATTCTCAGATGGGGGATAAGGACTAGCACTGAGAACAGACTATTACCTGCATATAGACAATTCTCCTTTCCACATGCTCCAATAATGGCAACTGCAGCGCAGAGGTGTGAAAAAAATTAAATAAAATATAAATACTTAAAAAAAAAAAAAATTTTTCAACACATACATGCTCTACAGCAGTGGGAAAATCTACTGGTCCTTCAACACTTCTGTGTTTGATTCTGGCATTCAGAAATGAGCTTTACCACAAGACAAAACAAGTAGTCATGACGACCAAGCCACCCCAGCTGTTTGGTCCCATTTATGCCCCTTCCGAGTCCTTGTCCAGACAGCAATCTTCCATGGATATCCACAGGTCTGCAGTCTTCCAATAATGGGCGGCTTATATCATCTAAGACTCAGAGCAGCAGCAAAGAGGAAACATGTCTACTGGCCAGGTTCTATATTCTAATCAATCTTCTATGGACTGCTGATAGTTTGTAGATAGTAGGACCATGCTGTGCAACAATAAGGATGCCTCAGATGCTGTAGAGGAAGGAAATAAAATATATTGGTATATTGGTAAATGAAAGTGAAAACTCAACTCCTGGCAAATGAATCCAATTCAAAGCAAACCTGTGCCAAAATGTGCTTAATGAATTATGCATGTCCAGATGTGCGATTAGTAGAGGGTTACCTTCTGCCAGGTTTTTTTTTTTAGGTTTTATAAGTGATTATTTAAATCTCTGATTGGCACGAGAGTCTGCCCCTGCATTTGCTTTCCTTAGTGTATGTGAAAAGGACTATTAGTTCACTTGAAATGTTTGTCCTGCTTTCAAGTGTCTTATGCTCCATTTCCACTTGCAACAAATCTCTCCATTTACTGCACACAAATTCGGACCAAAAACAACAAACTATTGAAATCAATGGGCTGTTTGAAATTCATTTGCAGAAAAACTCATTTATATGCCCAAATACAGGCTAAATACCCATCATTTAGTGTGGGATAAGTGGAGGGAGAGTGAATTATAGGTGGTACAGGACTGTGTTTCTGGTCTAGATTGGATTAACATTTACATAACTTGATTACTGTCAGGTATATTGTCTGTATTTTGTATAGCTTTAGTCTATTTATTGCTAAGTATGAGCAGCTTATAACTAAAAGCACTTACAATGTACTTCTGGTCCTGTTCTGCATATATGCTGTAACTGTATCTTACTCGTGTCTGTCCACTGTAAATGCCTTGTGATAATTGCTCAATAAAATGTATTTTTGTTAAAAGCATCTGCAGCATTTTTTCAGGGGCAGGACAGGGGGGATTTGGATGGGATTTCACTTCAGCATAGGCGCTTGTCCATGTACAAAATGGACGTGGCAATCAAGTGAAAACAGAGCCTAGTAGATAGAGATTAGCTGATGCAAGGGAAGAGTCTGTCAATCTGTACAGGAGGCAGTATGAGGATGTACCTCGCAGGTCTTCCCTTTCCTCTCTGGCTGCAGAGCAACACCAGTTTGAATTACTATGTCCACTCCAGATTTTAGGAATCAATGTAATCTTTGCAGGGACGGATTTACCATAAGGCATTGTAGGCACGTGCCTACAGGCGCCTGATGATGCAGGGGCGGCTCACTTCCCTCCCCTAGTGCCTCCCTCTTTCCCTATGTTATGTCCTGAGTGGAGGGTAAATGAGAGTTTAGTCACATGGCACTCGGCATTCCACAGACAAGATCCCCCTTCTGTCTGGGGGCGGCACCACTAGCTACTTAATATTAAGGGTACTTCTGGCTACCTAATGCTAAGGGACACCTGTAGCTACCTATGGCGAGTAAAGGAGAAGTGACAGCTGGAACAGCCAGCACACTTGCAGTGCGGTTCAGCGGGGGTTTCTGGAGGGCGAAGTTTAGGAGGCCAGGCCATCTGTGCCTATAGGCTCCTGTGATGTAAAACAGGGCCTGGATCTTTGTGTAACTGAACAAAAGGTGTGTGTTTTGGGGGGGGGGGGGGGGTATAGAGCATGCAGGACCCTGAGCTTGCTATTGCTTATTTTTTCTAAAACCTCTCCTTACCTTCTAGTCTTTCAGAGAGCTGGATCCAGCAGTGTAACCATCTTCTACAGTCTTCTGCACTGTGATGGGCAGAACTCAGTCCTCTAATGTAACAGGCCTAACAACAAGCAAAGCCACAGTTATCTCAGTTCTCTGACAGAATCCCAAACTATGCAAGACGTGCCTGACGTTTACATGATTCATTTCTAGCTTAGAAAACACATCTGAGGCCAGAAACCCACTAGGAGTGATTTTCTGAGCACCTTGTGATTTGAAAACTCTTGCTAATGTAATGCTATGGGTGTGATCTCACTAGAGCAATGTGATTTTATAAAAATCCCCCATAGCAAAGCATTAGCAAGAGCTTTTTCAAATCACTAGCGCTTAGAAAAGGCTTCTAGTGGGTATCTGGCCTTACATTCCCCTGAAGGTAATTTAAAAGAAACATCAGGCAAAAGAGGGTTTACTCCAGCCCCTGACAGCTGACATGTCCCTTGCTGCAGTTCCAGAGGCTCCCAGTACCCTCTGTTGCGGATGCTGACCTCACCAGATCAGCATCCACTGCTCCTGCACCGCTGTCAATCACGCTCACGTGGTCTAGAGTGTTCTGCGCAAGCGCAAGGACATGTCGGCTGCCAAGGGCTGGAGGAAGCCCTGGGTAAGTAAAGGTGGCCATACACTCGTTAGATTAGCAGGAGATAGATCATTAGATAGATTTCTGATCTATCTGATGTGTTTAGGAAAATGTTTTACTAGGAACAGATTTCCAATAGATTTCAGTTTGAAATCTATTGAAAATCGATCTGATGGCATTTTTTTGCCATCAGATTTCCATTAGGGCCAATGCAAAATGATAAGCAATCTCAACAGATCGACCTAGATTCTCCAGCCTGCCAGATCGATTGAAATCGGCCGCAAATTGGTCGATTGGTCAATCGATTTGCAATTGACCAATCAATCGATTTTGATCGATCGGCCAGAAGTGTATGGGCCCCTTAAAGCTCATTTTGTTTCTTTTGCTTGAGGTTTCCTTTAAGAGGACTTATGTATGTACTCTGTGATTTATGTTATACGGCTGCCATGCGTAGTGCTGCGTGGAGAGGTCTCCTTCCATTGGCTGCGACTGCTGACACCTCCTTTGTTTACATCTCACAGCGCTTGCGGCGTATCCCGCCGCCGGCGTCTGTGGTTGCTGGGGAGACGCAAGGGGCGGGGCTTAGCCCCGCTCCTGTGCGTCATGCGGTCAAAGTTCCCCATCAGGTCCGCCGTTTTGGCGGCCTACTGGGAGTGGCTGCAGAGAGGACCCAGCACCAGGGGAGGAGCCGGTGCTCGCAGCCGTTGGAGAGGTATGGGGCGGGGGTGGGTTGGAGGTTTGAATCCTCCAATAGCAGCCTTAGCCCTGAAGTTCTCTATCAGGTCCGCATGAGGTGGGACCTTAGAGACGGGTCAGATGACCTAATAGTGTTGTGTAATTGGCTCTAGGCTGCCTATACTGGCGTATAAATTGAGAAGTGAATTCATTGTATGTTTGTACATTGACAGCATAGCTTGATAAAGGGGCGGCTGCCCTGAAACGTTGCTTGGATTGCTGTAATGCATTTTCTGCAAAAATAAAAGAGCATATACTTATTGATGGTGCCGGTTATCGTGGATATCACTTTAAGAGGACTAAAGAACAGGGAGTTCTATTTGCTGCCCGAAACGACTAGATCTACGCGGTTATCAAGGTACTCAATAAAATGCTAATGAAATCAATTGCTGCAGTTTGCATGTCCATTTTATGCAACTTAGCGTCTGACAAATCAAATTCAGTAGCTGATGATTTTGAGTGGTCAAACTGTGAGCAGTAAAAATTTGCATAAAATTAACATCAACTAAAAATTATGACCATCTCTGTTTTCTGAAGAAATTTAAGAAGGAAATTATGTTGTTATCGTTACTGACTTACGGAATTCCACAAGTGAATGAATAACATGAACAAAGCCTTTTCTCCAGGCCTTTATTTAATAAAAAGAAAAAAAATAAACCTGTAGGAAGATAATCTAAATGTGGGCACACATGATACAATAAAATTATCCTATTTTACGGCAATTCGATAAAAACGATCGGATCTCCTGAAAAAATCTAAAGCTTTTTTTAAAATCAGATCGATTTTTATCGATCCGGAATGCCAGATATTTTTCTTCAATCTTTCTAAAAATTGTATGGTGTGTGTTAGATTAGATTAACCACTTCAGCCTACAGCGTGGAAAATCTCATGCATCCGAGCAACGTTCACCTCCCATTCATTCGCCAATAACTTTATCGCTACTAATCACAATTAATTGATCTATATCTTGTTTTTTCCGCCACTAATTAGGCTTTCTTTAGGTAGTACATTTTGCTAAGAATTATTTTTTTCTAAATCCATTTTAACAGGAAGATTAAGAATGAAATGGAAAAAAAATCATTATTTCTCAGTTTTTGGCCATTGTAGTTTAAAATTAATACATGCTACTGTAATTAAAACCCATGTATTTTATTTGCATATTTGTCCCTCTTATTATGCCTTTTAAATTATGTCCCTATCACAATTGATGGCGCCGATATTTTATTTAGAATCAAAGGTGCATTTTTTCAATTTGCGTTCATCACTATTTACAAGCTTATAATTAAAAAAAAAAAATGAATAAGATGCTCTCTTAACATGTATATTTAAAACGTTTAGGCCCTTAGGTAACTAGTTATGTAGTTTTTTTTTTTTTAATTGTAATTTTTTTTATTTATTTTTTAATTAAAAAAAATGTATGTGGGTGATTTTAGTTTGGGAGGTAAACAGCTATTTTTAGCTGTAATATAATGTCATTCTGTATTTAAAAAATGTATGTGGGTGCAGTTTACTATTTGTCCACAAGATGGCCACAGTCAAAAAAGTTCCTGGGAGCGTACGATCACGCTGCCAGGAACTATTAGGAGGCTGTACATTTTTTTTTTCCGGGCAGAAATACCGTGCTCTCTGCTTAGCGTCGGTATTTCTCCGGGGGGCTTAGATCAGTGAAAGGGAATTATATTCCCATTCACTGATCAGGGGGCTAGCGGCAGGCAGCGGGAGTGCGCCCGATTGCGCGCACCACGCTGCAGGAGCAGCACAGTCTATCTGGACGGATATATCCGTCCAGATAGGGTCAAGTGGTTAATATACACACCATAGCAATTTTGTCAGAGTTTCCAATCATTTTTATCATAATTGGGGAAAAATTGAACACAATACATTGGTCATATTTTTGAAATGTTACAATCAGTCAGAAAAATGTATTGCAATTCTTAAATTGAACAGATATTTCAAATATTGGATGGTGTGTGGCCACCTTTATTCTCACTTTCCCTGCTCCCCAGCTTTCCTCTTCTCGGTCATAAAAGGATGGATACACATTACTATCTGCCCCATGGCTTCTAGTCATGCTAACATTAAGTATATGGTGACCCAGTCAAAATCATCCTTTCAATGTAACACAGTGCTGATTACCAGAAAGGGCGTGGTGTGGCAGCCATTATGGAAGACAGTGGTTACAAGACCATCACCATTGTCGCAGCAGAACTGAGGTAAAATGATCAGAGACCAGATGGGGCCTTACATGGAAAAACAGTATCTGCTTTTATGCCTACAGGAGTATATTTCAGCAAATGTGTGGAGTTTCCCTTTAAACACAGTGTCTACCAGTATTTCAGAAAAATCCTCTTAAAAAGTGGACCTGAACTCTTGCACAGGACAAAAGGAAAACAGAGAGAAATGTGCCCTGTATGTATTTAGAGAGTTTAGCCTGCCTAATTCCCCCTCATCTGTGACTAATCACAACTGTAATTTGATATCAAGCTGTCAGCCGGCTGCCTCAGCAGAGCAGCTAATTTGTAAACACAGGGTGTTAAGCCTATGCCTGCTTCCATGAAAGCAGGAAGTAGACACACTGTAGATTTATATCAGCTGTAAAAAAAATATTTTTTTGTTTAAAGGTTATTATGCTGTTGCTTAGTTTTTAAAGCAGAGAGGAATTTCTGAGTTCAGGTCCGCTTTAATCCTCCTCCTCCAGCCTCAGTGACAATAAAAAGCAAATAAATGTGCTTTCAAACCAGAAAAGAAGACAGCACACAGAAGGCTATTCAAGTAATCTGTATTGGATGCATACAGTTACAGAGTGTCCTATTGGATGCATACAGTTACAGAGTGTCAGGACACTAACTGTATGCATCCAATACAGATTACTTGAATAGCCTTCTGTGTGCCGTCTTCTTTTCTGGATTGAAAGCACATTGTGCAGGAGTGGTGTACCTGCAGAAGTTGGCACTGGCTTCCAGGTCTAGAGTCACAGACCTGATATAAGTGTGCGTCTAGTGTGTTTCAATACACAAAAAGCAAATAATGTCTGCCACAAGCAGCCTGCTTCACCTACTCCGTTCTCTATTTTCTCTGGAGCCTAATATTAAGAGTTTCCCATGAAGTCATACTGCTATATATAGTATATTATGTGCACACATGCCTATACTGTACAGATAGTGAGGGTGGTGCATAGGCTGTGGAGCTATCAGTAAAGGTATGTGTGAGCACAGGAAGTGTGTGTTTTCATAACATAATAAAAGGATTATCTAACCCTCTTTGTTTCTTCATCAGTCAGTTCGCTGACCCCGAGCCGGAGCAATGCGGCGTCCAGGTGACGAATCTCAAATATGTGCGATTTGAGCCGGCGCTGCAGGAAGAAGGCTGGAAGGTGTGGTGTCAGGAACATAATGCGGCTTAAAGCTTTCTGCAGAAACAAAAGGCCATATCAATATCCACTGCATGTCACTGGACACGTCCTCCCGAACAAGGCAGGCTTTGTGGACATCTCTGGAGCGCAGGTGTTACCCTGGGAGATTCAGAGAAGAGCCTGACTGTTCCAACATGATGAATGAAGATCTGCATGGAAAGCGCTGCTGGTGAGACCCACACCACCATCACTGCACACATCTGCATGGAAAGTTACTCAGATTCTGAAGGCAACTACATTAAAAGACTTCCACCTATTTAAAATGGTCTGCTGCACACAGAAACCTCACCACTCTAGTATCTACTTCCGGCTTTCTCAACCTGGGTTCCTTGAGAACTCTGCAGGGGTTCCTTGGCATTTTCCCCCATCGTGGGGGAAGTATAACAGAGCAAATTGTAACATGAAGCACTAAATTGGGAGTTAGACTATTAATAAGCTAAGGCACTAGAATAAGGATACACTGTAATAGGGGGTAGTGAAATAAACAGCCACACCTACTTTTGAAGACTATGCCTCCTGCAAAATAGATGCAGGGGTTTCCTTGAGATCAAAAATTATTTACAGGGTTCCTCCAGGGTAAAAAGGTTGAGAAAGGCTGATCTACTACCATAATGGTAGTACAGAGTACAGAGGTGTAGAAGTTATAACAGGGAGAGTATACAGCTGGGCTTATAACAGGGCAAAATACTTATGTGGTGTCTCAGGACTACCAGCATGCATTATTTGGTCAATACTATGAAACTCATCCTTCAACTGGAGCTGCTAAGCTGCGGTGAGGTTGGATCAGGGGCGTAACAATAGTCCCCACGACCCCCAAGGGGGGGGGGGGGTCCACTCCTGAACGAAGTGCAGAGCAGCAGAGGCACATTCTATATTACTTCCTTCTGGCAGCGGGACAGGTCCTCTTCTCTCCACTTCAGTGTACACGTGCCATACTGCCAATCACCATGCATATTCCATCCGTCACATGATCTTCAGGGACGGAACCCGCCTGGCGTTTGGTTGCACAGCACTTGTACACCAAAGAGGAGTGAAGAGGACAGAAGTTGTGCCCCCCAGCCCCCCTCGGTGATGGTGGTTAGCTAAACACTGTGATGAGGGGAGGCCCCAGCAGACAGATTAAACAGCAGCAACGCCTGGAATAATGAAATAAGAGTAAAGTATTTACCATTTGCTTGATATCAAGTTCTGTTATACAGAGTGGGGGACCTGAGAAAGCTGCTCTGATGGCTTCAATGTCTGTCACTTGGGGGTGAACTTCACTCTGCACCTAGAACGGAGACATCTATTAAAGAACAGGAGCAATGATAGCACACAGGCAGAAAGGCTTACACAGTGCATAGTAGTTTCCAGACACAAGACACTGATTTACTTTCCTGATGCTGGTTACACACAAGCAACCAGCGTTTTGGTTGCAGTGCAATTGGATAATCGCACCACACTTCAACGCTAAAAACAGGCTTGGGAGATGGCAATACTCTGTAATCTCACTTTTGGCAGAAAGGCTCTCAAGTGCTCACTTCTTGTGTCCAAATTACACACTGCAGAGTTAAGACGAGAACTTCAGCACCTGGAACAAGGAGTAGGTGAGTCTGTGCACGCTGCCTTAATTCCTGTCCGCTTCGCTCTGTAAATGCTGCGGGGAGGAGTGGAAATGGGGGATGCGGCGGACATAGTATCAATTCCAAGGGCACTAATTTAAATTAACTTCTAAAGACCATGCTGCCCTAAAGTCCAGACTTGGCACCAAGTCCACAGGGATACCGTAGGGAGGAGGTGGATGCCATAGGGGAGTAAGGGAGAAAATGACATCACGATTAGCTTCAGCCCCAAGATGGCCCCTGCCAGGGATAAGAATTCTCTGAATTGATTATATAAATTTCTCTGAAATCAAAATGTAGACAGTGCATTACATCTGTTATGTAAGTAGAGCAAGTATTTATCTACTTACATATGTTTTTTCCCCCTGGCATAGTTTGGCTATCAGTTCCTCTTTAACATTGATAACACCCAAACAATAGCAGTGCTTCAAGCTCACTGCTCAAGCTGCGTACACACGCCATACCAGATGCAACGACTGGTCCGCTGGACGCGCATACTGTCGGCTAAAGACAATGTTTGAGTTAACACCCTCATTTAAATCTCACATTAACAATTTAACCACCTCCTGTAATCTCCAACAAAAACCTCACAGATCCATTCCTTTGTGATGCAGGACACAAGTAGCATGCTACTATACAGTATACACCCTGATCATATCAGGGTGATCAGTAGCAGATCACTCTGATCATATTCTGACAGGGCTACTGCCACACTCCTCTGTAGTCTAGTAATGAATTGGCTGGCACCTCTCCAGTCCATCCTGAACTCTGCTGCTCGATTCAACCATTTCTCTTCCCACTCCTCAGATGCTGCTTCTCTCTTCAAGTCCCTCCACTGGTGTCCTATCAAAAAAATGGTACAGCTTTGCACCTCCAAAACAGGGCTACACTCATTTCCAGATAGCATGCTACAGTGCAAATTATGCTCCGTAATCCACCCTAATCACCTTTTCTAGCGATTGCATATACAATGTGCCATGTGACTTTCCCCTCCTCTAAAATGATCCCCCTAAATCAGCACTCCATATTTGGTAATGTTTTACTACAACCTAAAACCCCACTATTTACAAGTAGGCAATGGATCTGCAGCATAGTCAAAAGCAGGGGGGGAAATTACAGCTGCCCAGAATCCCCCCTCAGACCAGGGCTGGTGCAGTGTTTGGGGAAAGGCACAAGTTGAGACACCAGAATACCTGCAGGTATCCTGAAGCTCACAGCACTGCCCCCTTGTATGGAGCAGCAGCGTGTGCACAGAGCATGGAGCAGCAGCGTGTGTGCACAGAGCATGGAGCAGCAGCGTGTGTGCACAGAGCATGGAGCAGCAGCGTGTGTGCACAGAGCATGGAGCAGCAGCGTGTGTGCACAGAGCATGGAGCAGCAGCGTGTGTGCACAGAGCATGGAGCAGCAGCGTGTGCACAGAGCATGGAGCAGCAGCGTGTGCACAGAGCATGGAGCAGCAGCGTGTGCACAGAGCATGGAGCAGCAGCGTGTGCACAGAGCATGGAGCAGAAGCGTGTGCACAGAGCATGGAGCAGCAGCGTGTGTACAGAGCATGGAGCAGCAGCGTGTGCACAGAGCATGGAGCAGCAGCGTGTGCACAGAGCATGGAGCAGAAGCGTGTGCACAGAGCATGGAGCAGCAGCGTGTGCACAGAGCATGGAGCAGCAGCGTGTGTACAGAGCATGGAGCAGCAGCATGTGCATAGAGCAGAAGCATGTGCATAGAGCAGAAGCATGTGTACAGAGCATGGAGCAGCAGTGTGTGTGAGCAGAGCATGGAGCAGCAGTGTGTGTGCGCAGAGCATGGAGCAGCAGTGTGTGTGCGCAGAGCATGGAGCAGCAGTGTGTGTGCGCAGAGCATGGAGCAGCAGTGTGTGTGCGCAGAGCATGGAGCAGCAGAGTGTGTGCGCAGAGCATGGAGCAGCAGAGTGTGTGCGCAGAGCATGGAGCAGCAGAGTGTGTGCGCAGAGCATGGAGCAGCAGTGTGTGTGCGCAGAGCATGGAGCAGCAGCGTGTGTGCGCAGAGCATGGAGCAGCAGCGTGTGTGCGCAGAGCATGGCGCAGCAGCGTGTGTGCGCAGAGCATGAAGCAGCGTGTGTGCGCAGAGCATGGAGCAGCAGCGTGTGTGCACAGAGCATGGAGCAGCAGCGTGTGTGCACAGAGCATGGAGCAGCAGCGTGTGTGCACAGAGCATGGAGCAGCAGCGTGTGTGCACAGAGCATGGAGCAGCAGTGTGTGTACAGAGCATGGAGCAGCTCTGGTGAACTTAACAGTCAGGTATGAGCACAGCCCTGTGCCCTGCTGTGTGAATGCTTCACTTTCCCCTTTGTTAGCAATGTCGGCTGTCCTCATTACCTCTATCCAAACTGCTCCTGACCGATCCGGTTGTCGATCCAGAGCAGATTGGACATTTCCGAAATAATTGTCAGATCCTGTCCGATGAACGGGAAATTGCATTATGTGTACCCAGCATGATGTCCTACCATATCATTATACTGTATTGTGTGTGGCTGAGGGAGACCTTTCAGGAATCCCTCCCTTGAAAATCCTGGGTTTGCCCCTACGCAGTAGGCCATTTAGTTGGTCACACCAATACCACTGCTTCCAATTAAGCCATGCATAAAGCACTGAGTTCAATCTCATTTTCTGCTTACAAACAACTCCATCCCAACCCCACAAACACGGCTGCCTCTGTGTACACCCCTTAGATTGTAAGCTCATATTGTAAAATATTTGTGCAGTGCCATGGGAAATGTTGGTGCTATACAAGTCCATAATTAGTCAGCAGTACCTGTGTGACCAGCTTGGCCATGTTAATGCCCAGAGGCTGCTCAGTGATTTTAGATGCAGCGATTAGTAAACTGTCCAGCACCTCCCCATAGACTTCCTTCCTCATAAGGTGATACATTTCCAGAAACTCCTGCTGCTGTTTGGGGGTCCAAAAGTACCGAATAAGGAGCTGACGGGGGAAAAAGTACCTGAAAAAAATAAGCCAGAATATGAACATTGCAATGCAGAGATTTGTGACCTTTCAAGGACTTAAATCTAATCAACAAAATATCATAAAGCAAAAACTATATAGTTTTGGATCAATGCTCAAATTTACCATACACGGTTTGTTAAAATAATCAAAAATAAAGGAGACAGAAATTGCCACGGAGGAGAATAGAAAAAGATTTTGAAGGGCTAATATTAGGAAATGAATCCTCACCTGTCAGCCTCATTTCTTTTCTCTTATGCTGGATACACACGGTGCGTTCGTGCACTCGATTTTCCCGTCGATTCGTTTATTTCCAACATGTCCGATTTGGATTTCGATGGATCGTTAGGTCGATTCGCATGCAAAGTATGCCGAATCGACCTAACGATCCATCGAAATCCAAATCGGACATGTTGGAAATAAACGAATCGACGGGAATCGACGGGAAAATCGAGTGCACGAACGCACCGTGTGTATCCAGCATTATCAATTATTTTCTATTCTGTGGTCAGGTCAGACCATGTTTGCAAACAAACCCTGGACTCACCAGCTCCTTTATACCCTTATCTCATCAGCCAATCACATGGCAGCAGTGCAATGCATACAATTATGCAGATACAGGTCAGGTGCTTCAGTAAAATTATCACCACATCAAGCATTTGAATGGGAGGAAATGTGATCTCAGTGGCTCTGACTGGCATATTTGGTGGCAGACATATTGGTTGAAATATTTTCGAAATTGCTCATCCCCTGGTTAATATTATGCACAGATCGGAAAAAGGTGCATGAAACAAAAAACATCCACTGAGCAGCAGTTTTATACATGTAAATGCTTTAATATGAGAGGTCGGAGGAAAATGGCCAGGCTGGCAGAACGTCTTTTGTAACTCAAATAACCACTGTTTCCAAAGGTATACTGTATATACTGTACTTCTCACTTCTTTTAAACCATGACCTGATTATTGCTAAATGTCTCAGAGCACAGGTTGGAGACCATGCTGACTGCAGAGCCGTGGGGACGGTCAGCAGCCCGTGGAACAGACAATTAAACTGCTCACCAACACATACTCAGGTGGGACAGGAGGACCAGCTGGGAGAACCTAACTTGTAAATAAACCTCTATTTATCAGTACATACTTCAATTACGTTGTAGTTTGGCTTATGCATGAGTCTATAAAATAACCATGTCTTACCAGATTACAAATATTATGAACTATAAAATCCTATTTCCTTACTCCATATCACCCATATAGATATCCCAACTGCCTTTGTCCCAAAGTAATGCCTTTGTACAGTATGGGTAAGACATATGCAGTTCACTAAAAACCCTTGCTTGTAAGCAGCAATGTGCTGTCACACAGAAAATCTATGCTGTGTTTGCATAGCCTTATATCCTATACAAAAAGTAAAAAAGTAATCTCCTGGCAACTGGGAGAAATTGCTGGTGGAACACAAACAGTGATTGATAAGGCTTCAGAGGAAAATGAGGGACCTTGGCCAGAAGAAAAGGGTCTGGGGGCAGTAGCAATAGGCTAAAAATGGATACAGAGGCTTCCCACTAATTAGGCAAGTACCACAACCTTAATGGGATACCTGAACTGAGAGGAATATGGTAGCTGCCATATTTATTTCCTTTTAAACAATACCAGTTGCCTGACATCCTGCTAATCTCTATTACTGCAGTAATGTCTGAATCACACACCTAAAACAAGTATTCGGCTATACCAGTCAGACACACCTAATCTGTGTGCTGTAAGTATCGGAGGCAGTGGACATGCAGGACTGCCAGATAATCTCAGCATTGTAAAGGTAATAAAATATGTGTCAGCCTCCATACCCCTCTCCCTTTAAATGTGCTTCTAAAACACACACACACACACACACACACACACACACACACACACACACTACATTAAGTTTAAAACGTTTTTGTTCTTTTTAAACTAAAAAAAAAAAAACTTGTCAGACATGATTTAAAAAGTTCTAATACATATTAACCACTTCATGCCATAGGCTGGATCGTATAAAATGTGCATGCACTTTGGCAGAATAGGTCTTTATATAAATGTCCTATTTGCACTAAAGGTACTTACATCAAGACAAAGACAAAGTAGTTGGCAAAAGGCGGTAGTGAAATGATCATCACTGGCAAAGCTTTTATAATATCTCTTCGGAACTAAGGGAGACAGAGAAATGCTATTTGGAAAAACACACAAAAGCATTTGCACAAAGCTAATAAAACTGTTCTCAGCTGTCAGACACTTGACCATCCACAGGTTTAAAGCATACCTGCATTGACATGTGATAAGATGATATAAACATGGGCACATATAATAACAAGCCTGTTTAGAACTTGCTTGTGCTAACTTATTTGTTCCCAGCAAGGGTTAATAGGACCAGTTTTTTAGAGGGACCATGTGCAGGGTGTAAAATCAGAATTTGGACTTACCCCGGGCTTCCTCCAGCCCCCGTAGCGATCCCTGGCCCTGATCTGTAAATACTTACGGAGCCTCTCGAGCCTCTCTGTCCATGATCGCACCCCATCTCTGCCGCTGCAGCGCAAGTCTTCTCTATTCGGCACACAGTGATTTGGCTTGATGACGTCACCAAGCCGAGTCAGAGAGAAGACTGGAGCTGCAGCGGCAGAGATGGGGTGCGATCGTTGACAGAGAGGCTCGAGAGGCTCAGTAAGTATTTACAGATCAGGGCCAGGGATCGCTACACAGAGGGAAGGAGAGGAGAGCAGGGGAGAAAGGCCAGGGATTGCTACACAGAGGGAAGGAGGGGAGAGCAGGGGAGAAAGGCCAGGGATCGCTACACAGAGAGAAGGAGGGGAGAGCAGGGGAGAAAGGCCAGGGATCACTACACAGAGGGAAGGAGGGGAGAGCAGGGGAGAAAGGCCAGGGATCGCTACACATAAGGGAAGAGGAAGGGGGGCTAGCGCAGCAGGCAGGGAGGAGAAGAAGGGAGGGGGTCACTAACAGACAGGGGGGAGAAGGGAGGGGGAATGCAGATGTATAGTCTCTGCTCAGCCGGCTCCCAATTACATAAGGATGGCTGGATGCCTGTTGGCACACTGTGGGTAGCGTAGATCACTTCCCACAGTGTGCTGGCAGGCATCCAGCTGTCTTAGGGAATCCCTTATAAGTTAAAAAAAAAAAAAAAAAAAAAAGTGGAGCTGGCAGAGCAGAAAAGCTAGAAATCTCCCTGGCTGCAAGGACGAGTGTAGCTCGTCCTCACCGCTTTCAGCATTTTTTTGCTGGACGAGTCACACTCGTCCTTACCACTAGGGAGGTTAAAGAGGAACTGTCGCAAAAATATTAAAATGTAAAACACATACAAATAAGAAGTAGCGTACATTTCTTCCAGAGTAGAATGATCCATACATTACTTTTTTCCTATGTTGCTGTCACTTACAGTAGGTAGTGTCTGACATTTCAGGTTTTGGGTTAATTCATCTCTTCATGGGGGATTCTCAGCATGGCCTTTATTCTTTATAAAGACATTCCCTGAAAAAGATTTATATAAAGATGCTGGCTGACCAGTCTCCCTGCTCATCGTACACTTTTTTGGCAGTTGGACGGAGCAACTGCCATTCACTAAGTGCTTTTAAAAATAAAGAAAACCCTGAGAACCCCCCATGAGAAAATGGGCTAGTCCAAAATCTGTCAGGACTGTCTGATTTCTACTACCTACTGTGACAGCAAAGTAGGAGAAAAGTAATTTATGGCTCATTTTACTCTGCAAGAAAAGTCCTTCTCATTTGTATATATTTGCATGTATTTTAAATTGTAAGATTTTCGCGACAGAGGTCCTTTAAGCAAAGAACATGCCTCTGTGTCCCATCTGTATTGCAAAAAAACACCTCGGGTACTTTGACTGCACTGGAAATATCCCAATTCTAGTCTCATGAGAATGATTATTTAATATGCATGTACATAAAATGAGTATGCAGTGGAATCTGTGCTGCCAACAAGTCTGCAAACGTACCTGCCGCAATTTCTCCATGTCCCTATAAGGCAGCTGGTGAAAGTGTAAACTCTGCCTTCGCATATTCTTCCTGATCCTTCTCACCTCTTTTCCATCTAATAACAGCATTCTCAGACCTGGATACAAGGCAAAATAAAGGTGGCATTATCATGGCAACTTGATGGGACTTAGCATTCACTAGGATGAAAACAGACTAACACCCAGAGATATACAGTGGGGTGCGAAAGTTTGGGCAACCTTGTTAATCGTCATTATTTTCCTGTATAAATCGTTGGTTGTTACGACAAGAAATGTCAGTTAAATATATCATATAGGAGACACACAGTGATATTTGAGAAGTGAACTGTGGACTGATGAAGCTAAAATTGAGTTATTTGGACATAACAAAGGGTGTTATGCATGGAGGAAAAACAACACAGCATTCCAAGAAAAACACCTGCTACCTACAGTAAAATATGGTGGTGGTTCCATCATGCTGAGGGCTGTGTTGCCAGTGCAGGGACTGGGAATCTTGACAAAGTTGAGGGACGCATGGATTCCACTCAGTATCAGCAGATTCTGGAGACCAATGTCCAGGAATCAGTGACAAAGCTGAAGCTGCGCCAGGGCTGGATCTTTCAACAAGACAACGACCCTAAACACTGCTCAAAATCCACTAAGGGCCTGTTTCCACTACACGCAGATTTGATGCAGATTGGATGCAGAAAAACTGACTCCAATGAATGCCTATGGGCCTGTTTCCACTAAATGCAATATTTCTGATGCAGATTTTCCCATAGGTATTTTTTGGAGTCTATAAGAGCCTGTTTCCACTACACGCAGATTTGATGCAGATTGGATGCAGAAAAACTGACTCCAATGAATGCCTATGGGAAAATCTGCATCAGAATAATCACGTTTTGTGGAAACAGGCGCATAGGAATTCATTGGAGTCAGTTTTTCTGCATCCAATCTGCATCAAATCTGCGTGTAGTGGAAACAGGCCCTAAGCCATTCATGCAGAGGAACAAGTACAACGTTCTGAATTGGCCATCTCAGTCCCCAGACCTGAATATAATTGAAAATCTGTGGTGTGAGTTAAAGAGAGCTGTCCAGGCTCTGAAGTCATCAAACCTGAATGAACTAGAGCTGCTTTGTAAAGAGGATTGGTCAAAAATACCTTTAACCAGAATCCAGACTCTTATTTGAACCTACAGGAAGCGTTTAGATGCTGTTATTTCTGCAAAAGGAGGATCTACTAAATATTGATTTCATTTCTTTTTTTGTGGTGCCTAAATTTATGCACCTGCCTAATTTTGTTTAAACAATTATTGCACACTTTCTGTAAATCCAATAAACTTCATTTCACTTCTCAAATATCACTGTGTGCGTCTCCTATACCTATATGATATATTTAACTGACTTTTTTTGTTCTAACAACCAACGATTTATACAGGAAAATCATGACGATTAACAAGGTTGCCCAAACTTTCGCACCCCACTGTATTCATGAACCTGGGCAGCAATGCCTACTTTAAAGTGGAATTATACACTCCCAAAACTAAAACTATTATTCGTTATATCAAAGAACATTTGAAAGCAGTCCCAAGTATTCCATGTGTTAGGCTGCTTACACACTAAGACGCTACAGGCGCACGTTAGTGCGCCTGTAACGCTCCCGAACCGCACAGCAATGTAACACAAGTGGGCTGTTCACACAGCCCACGTTGCGTTACATGTAACGCTGCACGTTGTTCGGAAAGTGCAGCATGCTACGGCGTTAGAGCGGCTATAGCCGCGTTAGACTGTTTGCACATGCTCAGTGGGGGGCGGAGAGGAGGCGGGGAGATGCAGCTACAGTAGCCGCGCACATGGCTACTTAATATTCACTGCACTGGCGGCCGCTGATTGGCCGGCGGGACCACGTGATGCGGAGTGTCTCGCTCCGCATCACGTGGTCCCGCCGGCCAATCAGCGCCACTCTGGGAGACCTTATACGGATAGAGCCGCCTAACGCGGCTCACTCTACCGTCCTCTCCCGCATACGTTGTGTTAGGTGCACCTTATGCGACCTTAACGTAGAACCTAACGCAACGTCTTGGTGTGCAAGTAGCCTAAAAGCATTAAATTTTGCTGAGGAGAGCAGTATAAGCTTGCTCATCTCAGGTCATAGACAAAGGCAAAAATCTCCCTGTGCTTGTGCCTTCACTCTGCCCCCTCTGTCGGTGCAATGTGTCTATTCAGCAGAAAAAAGAAAAAAAAAAAAAGAGGCGCGCGTGCGCACCCCCGTAGCACACGTGCTAGTGGGTCCTGAGACATTGCTGCAAATTGGACGATTATAAAAACGTGCTATTTGCACTAATTAGGGCAAAAATAGAACATTTGTAAAATGTCCTTTTAGCAGGGAGTGGAGTAAAAACTATGCAACACTAAAGGATCCAAGGGGCCTTTTTTTCACTCCAGGCAAGAAGTCCTGTGTCACCCCCCCTCTCCCCCCCAAAAAAACAAAAAAAAACACGCACACACTAAGGAATATGAACCATGAGCTGTATATGGTGGATGCATAATACAGGATGTCCCCGAGATACAAACAACCCCCGATCCTGTCACATTTCTTTGTACATCATCCTTCTGCACTACCCCAGCTTAGTGTGTAAATGCAGAGTATAGTGCAGCAGAAGCTGTGCTCTCCCCTCTCCGCTGGAGTCCAGTGCTGTGCTTCCGCGCGTCTGCTCAGCTTAGTGCCCAGCATCTCCTACCACATGTAGTGCGATTACACGTGACTAGAGGAGAGTGAGGTGCCTGCACTAAGAGAAGCAGGAGACAGACAGGACGGTCACACAGGCACAGCGCTGGACTCCGGACAGATAGTGGCACAAAAGGACAGAGAGAGGCACAAAGGGGGACAGGAGTCTAGGCACAGTGGGATGGAGGAATGCACAGGGTGGCAGAGGAAGCACAAGGGGACAGAAAGAGGCATAAGGACAGGAGGAGGACTGAAGGCCAGGAGTCACAAAGAGGGACAGAAGGAGGCACAAGGGGGGACAGAAAGAGGCACAAGGGTGGACAGAAAGAGGCACAAGGGGGGACAGAAAGAGGCACAAGGGGGGACAGAAGGAGGCATAGGAGGACAGAAGGAGGCACAACGGGGGACAGAATGAGGCACAAAGGAGGAATGAAGGAGGTACAGGACGACAGAAGGAGGCAAGAGGGCCAGAAGGAGTCACAAAGGAGGACAGAAGAAGGCACACAGGGGGTCGAAATGAGACACTATGGGGACAGAATAACAAAGGAGGACAGAAGTAGGCACAAAGGAGAACAGAAGGTGGTACAGGGGGACTGAAGGAGGCACAAAAGGGGGACTGAAGGAGGAACAGGGAGACGGAGGAACAGGGAGACAGAAGAGGGCACAGGGGGACAGAGGGAGGTGCGGGAGACAGAAGGAGTCACAAAGTGAGACAGAAAGAGGCACAAAAGGACAGAAGGAGACCGAAGGAGGTACGGGGGCAGAGTTAGCACAAGGGGACAGAAGGAGGCGCACAGGAGAAGGCACAAAGGTAGACAGAAGGAGGCACAGGGGGCCTGAAGGACAAACAGGGGGCAGTGGTGGCACAGGGGACTGAAAGATGCACAAAGGGGGGAAAGAAGGAGGCACAAAGGGGATAGATGGATGTATGGGGATGTGGTGGCACAGAGGGATACAGTGGTAGCTGCCTGCAACCTACGCCAAGCTAAAACAGCAGAAGCAGGTGATAGAATACCCGCGGGGGTGGGGCTTTGCCCAGGAGCATGGCGCCCCCAGGACCAATGGCACTACAGGCAATAGCCTATAATGCCTAAAAACACAAGAGGTACAAGAGATGAAAAAGAAAGCTTACCTTTCAGAAATGTGGAATATAAAATATAAAAATTAGGGAACTTTCTTTCCAAAAACGTTTCATATCTTGTGTTCAGATATCTCGCCTTAGATGCAATTACAGAAAAAACACCTTGTGGCTTCTGGCTTGTAGACAGATGACATGGCTGGTATCTGGGGACATAAGTGACAGGAATTAGTACAGATTGCAGCTATCATACTGCACAACTCATTTTATTCACATCATAAACCTATAATGAAGTTTAACCACTTCTGGACTGCGCTAAATTGAAATCTGCATCCTTTTTGGAACCAGTTATCCCTGCCAGGGCATAGATTTCAATTAGCCAATCACGCTGCTCTCCCATTACTAAGGCCCACTCCCCACAGCAGTGGGCGGAACAACTGAGATTTGAAGGCGGGGGACACATTTACATTGGTTGGGGGTGGTGGTGCAGGGGAATCTGTCGCTGCGATATTGCACACAGTTACCGCTGCGCACCTGATCGACATTGTCAGCCCCAGATTTACCAGTATGCTCCATCTTCTAAAAGAAATTCACACCACTAAAATGTGGCCTATTGATAAATAAAGCTCAGTTCTTTTAATGTGTGGAAAATGGATGACACCCAATAAGGTAACTCATCTACCCTTTTAGGCATGCCTGCACATCTTCCTGCAGTACACGCCTAAAGTGAGAAGGACATGGAGGCTGACATTTATTTCCTTTTAAAATATGCAGATTGCCTGGCTGAGCCATATACCCTGAACAAGCATGCAGGTCAGGTGCTCTGACTGAAGGGGACTCGGTCACAGCCTGCGACACTTAAGCAGTTGCAGCAGGTTGGTGCTGTCATTTCACCTTTCTCAAGCATAATAATGTGTGCACAGAATTTTCTAATGAGCGGCCATTTTTTGATACTCGTACATCAGGGATACACCCTCATTTTTAAATTGCACGCTGAAATGTCCGTGCACAATGGTCTGCGTTGAAGACATCATTATAGCTGTCAGCTGTGAAGACTGGGCTATATAACACTGATGACGTAAGCGTAACTGGCTTCATTGATGACTGACAGCTGCAGGGCACAGGTGAAGCACAGATAACTGACCATGTGCAACATGGAATGATGACACCTCACAGCTTCCCCGTCCTGTCCTGGTATTTGCTCCCCGCATACACGAGCTGTACTCACAACGTTACCACAGAGTTCACCAGGCGCCGACTAGCCCCATCCATCCCCAACCGGCAAAGCTTTGCTCTGTGCAACGCCATGTTCCAGGAAGAGAGCCGCATCCCTCAGTTGCAAGGTCAACAGAGCAGAGGTCACGTGACAAGAAGAGAAGACCATATTTGTTGAGGGCACAAGGATTCTTCCAGCCGGGGAAGATTCTACGCATGCGCATGTTGTCTTTTTTTTTTTTTTTTTTTTTTTTTTTTTTTTTTTTACTGTAGCTGCTTAGCTGTCTGTTGAAGGATTTTGGCAGGTACCAATTTCTTTGATGATGGATTTTTATTTTTCATAGGCATAGCTATGTCTGTTTTGGGAACACACTTGCTGCGATTGTGTGCGTTTGCACGGGCACAGGACATATAGTAGTACAGTAAAGTCTTATAACGCAGCGTACTGTACTGCAATGATAAGCCTATTGGACACTCACAGTGCGATGTTAACGTCGCATTGTAACGTATATCGTTATGGCAACGTACTGCTGCACTTCCCGGTAACCACAGCGCTAAATACTATTCCCCCTCCGAGTTGTCGCAGCTCAGAGAGAGATGTAATTTGGGTTGAGGCAGCCGCTGGAGCCCTGAACCGTTACACGCCCCTGCGCAGCATAACATTGATGCTATGGGGCGCCTGGTTTCGACGCCCGGCGGTGAGTTCTGTGAGCCGAAACCATCTGCTTTGCGGTTACAGTGCTAGTGGTTTTTTTTTTTTTGTTTGGGTTTTTTTTTGGAGCATTTATACATCAAAGAGACAATCAGAGACAGATTTGTCATAGATAAGATTTTTACTGCAGGGAAGTTGAAAGGGTCATTAGCTCTGCTTGTTTCATAGATTAAAATCTGTGCACATGGGGCTGGAGGAAGCCCCAGGTATGTATAAAATTGTTTTCCTGTACAGAGAACCCGAGTCGGAACATTTTGGAAAATGATGATACAGCTCATTTCTCATCACAGAACACAGAGAGTGGGGAAGGGTCGGGGGACACGCAGTTTCGGGCCATTGAGAGCTGGGGAAGCAGTGCTCCTAACCCCAGAGGGGATGTTTTGCAGAAGTGCCTCTCCTGCAAGGGACACCCCTTCCCGTTACAGACAAGCTGGCGTTTAGATGGGAACTTGCCTCTGTGTCCTATTTGACCCCCTGAATTTGCCTTTTGAGTTTATTTTTAGGCTAAGTTTGCATTAAACTGTATTTGAAGAGAATTAAGACATAGAAATGGAGCATAACGGCGTGTAGACATGAGATGCATATACCTCTGTGCCTCCTTCCTGCTGCTCTTAGACCCCCTAGGTACCTGTAATCCCCCCTTGGCATTTCCAACAAGCAGCTTGTCAGTTTCTTGAAACGAGTAGGGGATGTCCAGAGCATGCCCAGCTGCAATAGAACACCCAGAAGACGCCCTGCAATAGCCATGCTCCCAATGTAATGTGCCGTGAATGGGTGCGGACTTGTTATGGTGTGGTGTCACAGCCATCGGTTCTTTTCCGTTAGCCGGGCGCATCCACTAGGTGGCGATAAAGCTCCACCAGAGTTACATTTTTCCCTACTATCCATTGTGGCCTGGAGGGGGAATAGTAATTAACGCCACCTGGTGGTTGCGCCTGGCTAACGGAATAGTACCCAGCCATCTTTGAAGAAATCCAGGATTTTTAACAGACAAAGCACCAGTGAAGTGGAGGGGTTCTGGTTTATGTAGATTGTTTAGTTTTGTTTTGTTTTTTTTATATTACATTTAAAAAGTCACAGATTTGCTTTAGCTAATGGTGTTCCCTAACAATAATATATTCTACTACCACAAGATGGCAGCAGAGCCTTAAAGTGAACCCGAGGCAAACTATAAAACAAAAAATTGATACTTACCTAGTTAGAGGGAAGCCTATGAATAGTTTAGTGCAGTGGTTCTCAACCTTTTCAGCACATGTACCCCTTTGTGGGTCAACCCCAAGCCAATATGCCCCCTATGTTTTTCATAAGCCGAACAGGTTTATGAAAAACACTGTAAATGATCTAAAATGAAAGGTTTTTTTTTTTTTTTTTTAATATATAGAAAAAATCTACAAAAAAAGCCCACGCTGTTGACCCCAAAATACACATACTTAGGCAGCTTTTTTTCCCACAATACACATACTTAGGCAGTGTTTTCCCCAAAATGCATGTGAATAGGTAGTGGTTTCTCCAAAATACAGATAATTAGGCAGCATTTCCCCCTAAAATACACATAACTAGGAATGGTTTGCCCCAAAATACACATAATTCGGCAGCGTTTCACAGAATATACACATAAAGTGGCATTTACAACATCCCCGGGAAAAAAATGCATAATGTAGCAGTGTTTTCTCCGGAATACACATAAATAGGCAACATTTTCCCCTATAAAAAAGTAAGGTATTATCCCCATTAAAAAATATGAGTCAAAGTTCCCCTTTAAACATGTTTCTCTCTCCTCCACTCCAGTTACCTGGCAGGTGTCAGCTCTCCTGTCCTCCAACACTGCATTCTTGCTCCTGTTGTGACCCCAGCCTGTGTCGGAGACATGGCCTGCCATCAGCCAGCTTTTATCACTACTTTTGGCCTTGACTACACCTTTGATTCCTTAATCCACTCTTAGGTCTCTGCAACACTCCTTCACATCACAGGGTCACCTGTCCTGTCCAGTCATAATGCTAGGTACACACGTTACGTTTTTTTCATTCGATAGATGCCGCTCGATTTCTCATATGGAAAATGATAAGAAAAGATAAGAGAATCGAGCTGGAAAACTAATTGACAATCGATCAAAGGGCAGAATCGAATGAAAAAACTTAATGTGTGTACCTAGCATAAGTGTGATGAGCTGGGACTGCAACCTGAGTCACTGTGGGTACCAGCCCATCTTCCCTGGTCTGGGTAAAAACCAAGGCTTTCCTTATGGCGAGTCAGGTCATCTCAGTCCCTGTACTCCACCGCGTACAGCCTGACTTGGGTGCCACCATAGACCGTAATGTTAATTATGGCTAGAGCACCACTGGGGAAATTTTGATTAAAATCGCTGTAATAGCCGGCCCCCGATAAAGTATCCAAAGGGACAAATAAGGTTGTCAGTAGGGAACTATGGGGGAGGTTTATCAACATATTACAGACAGTTTTTTTTTTCTTAATCTGTTCTAACCAGCAGGGAGAACAGTTCTGCATGATAAGAACCTTCTTAAATCCTAGGTAATAGTGGCAGTTTAGCATGAATTTCTAGAGCTGCACTGCAGTTAAGAAATGTGCAAATCCATCCCTAAACTGGCGCAGAATAAGAAGTGCTTGGTAGCAGTTGTAAATATGTAGAACTGCAGGCTAGACATGATTGCAGAGTGCAGGCTATACATGATTTGTGATATGCTCCTCCCCCCTGCTGAATTCCTCCTCAGAGCCTGCTGCTATCAATGCAGCAGGTGTGTTGGTTACCTCAGCAACAGGAATTCCCCTCACACACTGAAAGACTCCTCCTAGCTCCACCTATTTTACAGTTTTAGAAGGAATCTGCACTAATGATTTCTTAGGATGTCTGAGACAGTTCTGCATGGATTTCTAAAAACCTACCAATATTTTGTCTGACACTCTTGATAAATCTGGCCCTATATTTGTTATATTCCCCTACATTGCCTAGTGCAGGGAGAGTCATCTCTCTGCTTCTTTCTGCAGCTTATTTCTGCACCCAACTAACCATCACTGGGACCATAAGTAGGTCCTTAAGGCAGCCATACGCTGGTCGATTGCCACCAGATCAACCAACAGATAGATCCCTCTCTGATCTAATCTGATCACAGAGGGATCTATTGGCTGACCTTATGCTGGGCATACACGGGTCGATCCGGCGCTTCTTATCTTCCGCTCGATTCGCCGCTATTGTCCACTCGTGGGTATCGAGCGCAGAATTGATCCCCGCGGTGATCGGACACGTATATTATCAATCGAGCCATCAGCGGCTCAATTGATAAGGAACAAACTGACCGTGTATGCCCATTACACTGCAAACAGATTTTGAATCGATTTCAACATGAAATCTATTCACAATCTGTGGAGCTGCCTGACGCTCCCAGCAATACATTACCTCTCTGCCGGCGCGAGTTCCCGCTGTTCCTTCTGTCCGCGCTGGGCATCTTCTCTTTACTTTTGTCTCATGTCCTGTGACCAGCGGAAGTTCAAACAGTAAAGGGCGCTATACTGTTTGAACTTCCCCTGACAGGACGGGAAGTTAAGAGAAGATGACCAGCCGGAGAAGGGACAGCGGGGAATTGCGCCAGTGGAGAGGTAACATATTGCTGCCGCTATGCTGCGTCGGTCGTTGGCTAATCGAACGCCGCTATCAACGTGCTCCCGACCTGCCGGCGATTGAGAGAAATTTCCGCCTGGACAGATCGACGGGATTGATCGATTTTGGATGGAAATCGGTCGATCGGTCAGCGTTTACGTTATTAATTTATTTAACAGCAGATTTGATCACAGTGATGGAATCTGCTGTATATCGTCGGGAATTCGACGCAGTTTATAGGGCACCTTTATAGTGCCTGTTAACTATACAATCTTGCTTCTACAATCTTATCCCCATTGAACGTCTATGCACTCAATTTACTCTTTTACTACATAGATTTTGTAAAATTGTCCAATAAAGACTCCTTAACCTAGGAAAGCCGGTGTTGCCTTTTGTCAGCCTAACAACCCAGCATGTACGATTATCAGTGACACACTGGACTGTCACACGATCGTATAATAAATGACTGGTTTGGTGACACTATGGGCTTGATTCACAAAGCGGTGCTAACCTACTTAGCACGTCTAAAGTCTTTAGACATGCTAACCAGGGTGCTAAGTAGGTTAGCACCGGATTTCTCAATTGAGAAAACCGGTGCTAACCTACTTAGCACCCTGGTTAGCGCGCCTAAAGACTTTAGACGTGCTAAGTAGGTTAGCACCGCTTTGTGAATCAAGCCCTATGTGTACAAGACTCTAGAAACATTGAATTTAAATAATGAAAGCACCTACTCCAATAAGTTCATTCAGTAGGGATTAACATTTTTGGCAGTTTCTCACTTCCTTCATATCATAATGGGAAGGGAACATTGCACAGTTTAGCAGTGGAACAAGTTTGGTGAGCTTTTCATTTATTTGTTTTTCATGTCATTAATTTTATTGAACAAGATTTTTAACATTTTTTACAACAAGTGCAAAAGAATGAGAATAGTTGAGAAACATTGACAACCTTATGCCCTCGCAGGAGCACAAAGACATATGACGGAGACTGCAGACTTCAGTTGGCAGCTTTTTTAGCATCGTATACTGATAATTACAGTGATGCCCATAATTTTTCATACCCCTGGCAAATTTTGATTTAAAGTTACTTTTATTCAACCAGCAAGTCATTTTTTGAGGGAAAATGACATGGGTGTCTCCCAAAAGATTAGGGGCTTGTTTCACAAAGCGGTGCTAACTGTTAGCACGCCTGTGAAAACCCCCTTAGCACGTCTAAACGAGCTTTTCGCGCATAAAACTTTATGCGCGTAAAACTTTACGCGCGTAAAACTTTACGCGCACAGAGCGCAGGGCGCACCGCACGAAGTGCCCATTAAAGCCTATGGGACTTAGCACGCATAAAACTTTTCGCGCGCAAAGTTAGCGCTCGATCTGATTGAGAAATCCGGTGCTAACCTACTTAGCACCCTGGTTAGCACGTCTAAAGACTTTAGACGTGCTAAGTAGGTTAGCACCGCTTTTTGAATCAAGCCCTAGATGTTGTACAAGACGCATTATTGTGGGGGGAAAAAACCCACATTTCTCAGCTTTTATTTACATTTGAGCAAAAAGTGTCCAGTCCAAAATGATCATACCCTTCACAAACTGTCAGTCTGTGGGAAAATCCATGGTTCTATACCATTCCAAATGGTCCAAGCTGATCTAAAGCATCCTAATTGCCCTGATTAATATGGAACAGCTGTTTTCATCTATGAACAGGTGAAAATCATCAGCTCTCTGCAGTTGATGATTCGACAGTCATGGCTAAGACAAAGGAGCTCAGTGAGGACCTACGGCTGCGCATTGTGGCTGCTCACAAGTCAGGAAAGGGCTACAAGATCATTTCTACATGTTTAGAAGTTTCAGTGGCTACAGTGCAACATATTAGTAAAACATACAAGATGTTCTGCATTGTGGAAAATCTCAGAGGATGTGGTAGGAAGCCAAAAGTTACACCTGTGCTGGCCAGGAGGGTAGTGAGAGAGGTGATAAGAATCCAAGGATCACTACCAAGGTCATCCTGGTTAATCTGGGCTCTGCTGGTGGCAATGTCTCAAGGCAGAGAATGCAACGGACACTGCAAACTGCTGGGTTCCACGGATGCAGACCAAGGAGGATGCCACTTCTCCAGGTAAGGCACACAAAAGCTCGCTTGGCCTTTGCAAATGCTTATCTGGACAAAGAAGACTTCTGTGCTATGGTCAGATGAAACAGAAATTGAACTGTTTGGTCACAATGATGTTTCCTTAATTTGGCATAAAAAAGAAACAGCCTTCAACCCAAAGAGCACCATCCCCACTGTCAAACATGGTGGTGGAAACCTAATGCTTTGGGGTTTTTTTCAGCCAATGGACCAGGGAACCTAATCACAGTAAACGGCACCATGAAAAAAAGAGCAATACATGAGGATTCTCAATGACAACATCAGGCAGTCTGCATAGAAACTTGGCCTTGGGCACCAGTGGACATTTCAGCATGACCATGATCCCACAATAATGCCACTTTTACATTGTTTTATTATCTTTTTGGGAGACACCTATGTAATTTCCCATAAAAAATTACTTGCTGGTTAAATAAAAGTAACTTTATGTCAAAATTTGCCAGGGGTATGAATAATTATGGGCAGCACTGTATGTCTACGCAGTGGAACAACAATAAGAAAGTACAGCGTTGACCCTCAAGATACAGTATGAAGGCGTTTGCATCCGCCAAACAGTCTGATTGGTTAGAAAAACACCACAAGGTATAGCAAGATATAATACGAAATCTGTGTTTCTGCCAGAAAGTTCAGCTGCTGCAATCTTAAGGGGGAAGAATGTGAGGGAGGTAGACGCTGGAGGTGACAGGGCCCAGTGGGAGTTCAAGAGGTTTACCGCAGGGGGAAGAAATAGTTCCTATGCCTTGAGGTTCTGGTGGAGATGGCTCAAAACCTGCAGCCTGGTGGAAGCCGACTGAAGAAGCAGTGGCCAGAATGTGAGGGGTCGTTTGCAATCCTTGTTGCTCTAGTTCACAACCTGGAGTTGTAGAGATTTTCGAGTGAGGAGAGGGATCTTCCTATGATCCTCTCCACGGATCTGATGACGCTCTGCAGTTTGTACCTGTCCCTAGTGAAGGAGCCAGCATACCAGACCAAAGTAGTCATACTATATAGGGCTGTATGATGTTATTTTCTGGGAAACAATAATTGCAATTATCTTCAAAACGAAAAAAGCAGAAATCTTAATTTATGCAGAACAAATGGGCACAAACGGCACTAACCAAACAGGATGGAATTTTTATTTGTGCTGATTGTAGGGGGCCTAAATAAGGTGGTGGGAGCCTATGATAATCATAATAAAGTGTAACCTAACATACACTGGTCTGTCACATACTCTTATTATAAATGACTGGTTTGGTGATACTGTCCTACTTTGTACAAGACTGTAGAAACATTGAATTAATGGAAAAACTGATTACATCCAAAAAAGTTTAATTCAAAAGGGATTTAAAACTTTTGGCAGTTTCTTACTTCCGTCATGTCATAATGGGAAAGTTGCATAGTTCAGCAGTGGAACAAGTTTGGTGAACTTTTTTTATTTATTTGTTTTTTGTTTTATTTTAATTTTTTTTTTTTTTTTAATATTTTTTTTTTTTTTTTGCAACAGTGGAAAAAATGGGAATACCTGAGAAACATTCTCAAACTTTTGTCTTCGCAGGGGCACAAGGACTTATTATTATTATTATTATTATTATTATTATTATTATTGTTATTAGTATTATATAGTGTTACATCTTCCGCAGCGCTGTACAGAGTATATAGTCCTCTTTTCACTTAACTGTCCCTCAGAGGAGCTCACAATCTAATCCCTACTATAGTCATATGTCCATCATAGGGGACAATTTTAGGAGGAAGCCAATTAACTAGTTATCTGTATGTTTTTGTAAAGTGGGAGGAAACATATATGTGACAGACTGCAAACTTCAAATGTGTCAGCAGATTTTTTTTTAGCATCATATACCGATATTTACAGTATAAGGCCGTAGTAAATTAACAAGCAGTCCGCCTCAGTACCCATATGGAGTTTTGTGTTGTAACCTTAACATAACATATACCAGGGGAACTGTGGGTAAGTCAAATGGATAGTACAATAATTGAACATTAAATAAGGAGAGAAACCCCCATGTCAACCTCCAAGAAGGAAGAGAAAGAGGAGAAGAAAAAGGAGGCATCAGTTTCCAGTAATTTCTGGGAAGATAGTTCAAGCTTCTCATTCCCAGATCGTATAAGGAAGGGTATAGGGCCTGCTACTACAGTTTATGTTTAAATTTGCCAAATCAAATTTAATTATAATACAGTACTACTAAAGAAGATGGTGGAAGCCCATGATGCTAATCAGGTCCGGGCCGAGGCGAGAGAGACTCCAGCCTCAGGGCGCAGTGTAGGAGGGGCGCACAACTCACTCAGCTAGCATTCCCCTATTGTGTTTGAAGCAGAAAAAAATAAGAAAAGGGGATACCTGGCAGTGACTGCAAGCCACATACTGTAACTAGAAATTAAGGTGTTGGGGCGGATGGTGGACCTGGGGAGCCTTTTAGTCTAATAGCAATTAGTGTGCGACGGCTGTGGCGGGAGGGATGGAGAGGCGCACTTTGGTGTCTCAGCCTTGTTCCGGCTCTGATACTAATGGGTGTATAGGGGTTGCCACAATTTCTCAAATCTAGCCATTTTGTCATCTACAATTGCTTTAAACTTATCACAGAACATAGCATGGCCTAGGTAATCTATATGCAAACAAGATTGAAACTGAGGAAAGGAGATTTCCACGACCTAGTCATAACTATTTTAACAGTTGCAGAGCTACGTGTAATACGTTTATACTGGGTCACAGAGACTTGGGTCGCTTAAAGGACCTCTGTCGCGAAAATCTTAAAATGTAAAATACATGTAAACATATACAAATAAGAAGTATGTTTCTTCCAGAGTAAAATAAGTCATAAATTGCTTTTCTCCTATGTTGCTGTCACTTACAGTAAGTAGTAGAAATCTGACATTTCTGAAAGATTTTGGACTAGCCCATCTTCTCATGGGGGGTTCTCAGGGTTTTCTTTATTTTTAAAAGCACTTAGTGAATGGCAGTTGCTCCGTCCAACTGCCCAAAAAGTGTGAACAGGGAGGCTGGCCAGCATCTTTGTATAAATCCTTTTCAGGGAATGTCTTTATAAAGAATAAAGGCCATGCTGAGAATCTTCCCATGAAGAGCTGGACTAACCTAAAACCTGACGGTAATGTCAGCTTTCTAGTACTTCCTGTAAGTGACAGCAACTTAGGGGAAAAGTAATTTATGGCTCATTTTACTCTGGAAGAAATGTACAGTACTTCTTATTTGTATGTGTTTTTAAATTGTAAGATTTTCGCGACAGTTCCTCTTTAAGCCCCAGAAGAGCCATCTCCGGATCCTTAGGGGCTTGTGTGTCTAGTACTGAGTATATTATCTGATAAGAGCTATAGCAAAGCTTATGCACCTTTGGGCAAGTTCACCAATTATGCATAAACATGCCTTTTGTGAGCCGCCTCTGTAACAGCAATCTGAGACGTTCAGGCCAAATCTAGCCACCCTATCAGGTTTAAGAAATAAGATTACAATTGCTAGAGCAAATGGAACTATTTGGAATGTACTTCCATACCTTAATTATATATTCCAGGATTCCCTCTACATTAAAGGGGGCCATACACTAGGCGACCAACCAACCAATTGACCATCCAATTCAATTATTATAATCGAATTGGATGAAAATTGGTGCTGCCAAGTGCATGCCCGACCGACAAAGCGACCAATTTCGGGACAGAAATTGGCCGCACGGTCGATCGCGCATGCTGGAAAATTTCGGGCCGAGGTTGGTTGGTCGGGTGCGCGGCGGCTGAATTGTGAACGAGGGATGAGACGCCGAAACCGCCGCAATGTATAAATGTATGCAGTGTGTAGTGCATTTATACATTACCTATGCGGTTTCCGTTCACCTCGCTGGGTTCTGCATACACGCCGGCGGTGCTCTGACGTCACGAAGGCACACAGCGGCTGACGTCAGACACTATGCGCCGCTAGCGTGTATGCGGCTTACCCAGCGAGATGGACGGATGAACGCGGCGAACTGCTTCAGGACAGGTAATGTATACATGCACTACATGATTTACATACATTTATACATTTTGGGGGCAGACAGCGGCAGCTCAGCTGATTCCCGGATTATTTCATGCTGAGTGAAATCGGGCGGGAATCGGCCTGTAGTATATGGGCAGATTCGATTAGAGACATATTTATCTCTAATCAAATTCGATTAGAGATAAATTTGTCTCTTGGTCGAATCTGCCCATATTCGTTCTAGTGTATGGGCACCTTTAGATCTGCAAGGATTAAGGTGGCCATACACTTATAGATTTTCAGCAGATTTGACCATCAGATAGATTTCTGTCAGATGCCTGTCAAGTTGAATCTATCTGATGTGTGCCACACACTAGGAACAGATTTCAAATAGATTTCAGAATGAAATCTATTGGAAATCCATTGAAAATCAATCTAAATGCATTATTGCACCATTAGATCTAATGCATCTCTATGGGCCATCGATCTGCTGCCAGCAGCAGATCGACCTAGATTTTCCATCCTGTCAGCTAGATCAAATCAATCGAAATCGAACGCAAATTGATTGAAACAATCTATTTCTGATCGATCAATCGATTCTATAGAATCGATCGATGGCTGAAATCTACCAGTATATGGGCCCCTTTATGCTGGGTACACACCATGCGTTTTCCCGCTCGATCCGCGGGCCGATCGGGACTATTTCCGATTGGCTCGATTTGGGCTTCGATCGTTCCTGCCGACGATTTGCATGTTAAAGAGAACCAGAGATGAAGCACCCTCATGTATTTTATTACATTTATCAGTGGGAACATGACAGTAAACACCTACCCTGCTTTTAGTTTTATTCTTCTCAGTCTAATCTATCTGTTATCAACTGTGATAAGAATCCACCGACTATTCAGTCGAGGTTTGACCTGGAATCATTATAGCTGAGTCACTCTCTTCTGTGGAGTCTTTTTAAGCCCAAGCCTTCCCCCTCCTGGCTCAAATTTCATGCTTTACATACTGAGAGCTGTGATGAGATGGGAGGGGCTGCTGCTGCAGGAAAAATCTCTGTCTAACAGACAAGTGTGGCTGTGTGATCTGTGTGCTCTGTCTGTGCAGCCTGTCATTATTATCTACTGTATGCAGTTTCATTACTACAGGCAGCCACAAAGCATGCCAGAATAATCAAGCTGAAAGCACACAGATGAAAGCCTACAGCAGCCCTTCTTGTCTATAGTCTCATATAGCCTAGACAGCACATCCAGAACAGTTTATAACCTGGAAGCAGAAGAGATATGAGCCGGTGGCCATATTGGATTTTTCCTGGAGCAATAATGGATAAAAAGCACTCAAAAAGGCACACCAGAGTGGCGAAATTATCAGGTAGAGCATTTATTCTTTACAAGCTATCAACTGATATGTTTATTTTGTGAGAATCGGTCATCTCTGGTTTCCTTAAAGTATGCAAAATCGACGGCAGGAACGATCGGAGCCCAAATAGAGCACGTCGGAAATAGTCGAATTGACCCCGATCGACCCGTGGATCGAGCGAGAAAACTCATGGTGTGTACCCAGCATTAGAGTGGCACAAAGCAAGATTTAGTGAGAAGGGAAAACAAGTTCTTGACTAGGGTAGTTAAAAAAAAAAATTATACATGTAAAGTTATGGCTGGTAAGTTACTATTTTGCATAAGCTTATGCTGGTGTCTGTATCTAGATCATATACTGTAAGATAGTCATGTGATGTGCAGGCCACCATTTAAATACCAAATGATTCTCATACACAGTGCGGAACAATGGGTGCCCTATTATACTGTTTAAAGAGAAACCGTGACCAAAGATTGAACTTTATCCCAATCAGTAGCTGATACCTGCTTTCCACAAGAAATCTATTTTTCTGAATCTGATCTTCAGGGGGCTCTGTATGGCTGATATTGTGTTAAAACCCCTTCCACAGCGTGATGTCAGAATTATGGTGCTGACTTCACACTGTGGGAGCCTTGTTGCATTGTGGGAAATAACAGCTGTTTCCAACTGCCAAAAAAAGCAAGCAGCAGCTACTTCCACTGACATCACCTGCCAGCAGTAAAAATTTCACCATATGATAAATGTCAGAATGTAAATCAGGGAGAGGAAAGTTTTTACAATGGGCAAACACTGACTAAAACATTTATACAGAATTATTGTAAAAACGAAGCACTTTTGTTCAATACGTTATTTTCACTGCAGTTCCTCTTTAACGGCCTTTGAGTGGACATTAGTTGAGCTGGTATTTTGCATCTATCCCAGATCAGGAGAGAATGCTGTATGATAGGGTTATTGAGCAGGCTTTGTCCTTCTGCTTGAGCCATAATAGGTTGGATAGAATGGTTGGAAATAGCAACAGGTAAGACCCGAATGGAATAGAGGAGTTTAGGATGAATAGTCATTGTGATTAACGCTGTATGCCCCAGCCAGAAATAGCATAGTGTTTCCAGCTCTCAAATAACTTTCTGACCTTACTAAACAAATCTGGGAAATTACATCTATAAATAGTCGAGTATGATAGCGATAGATAAATACCAAAGTAAAGTAATTACTTTTGCTCCCATTTGAAATCAAAAGAATCTTGTTGCGTTTATAATATATAGAGAGAGAGAGAAAGGGTTATGTTAATGGACTTTTTACTATTTATTTGGAGACTTGACATGTCTTCAAATTATGTCAGTACTATGGAATGATTAGGCAAGCTATAATGAATTGTATGTGTAGTACGGATAATTAATAGAACATTTATAGCAAGGAAAAGAGTCTCATATATTTTTATTTTCAGTTATATAGCTTTATTTTTATAACATTACATCATTCTCTAATATTTGCAGTTTACAAACTACAATCTGTATTTTACACTATGAAACGTAGCAGAGCTAATGAGCCTGAACTTTCCTGCAGTAAAACCTAAACAAACAGTGAGAGACAGGTTGAGATAAGTGCTTCAGAGAACAGCACTGTAGCTGACCAAACTTTTTCGGAGAGCTCAGGGAAGCTCTTTTTCATAGATAACAACTGAAGTTTCTTAACTCTTCCTGTACTAGAAACAATATGAGACTCCTTATCTGTGCTACTAATGTTCTATTTCTTAGCTGTACTATACGTACAAATCATTATCTCATACGTTTATTTTTCCCTTTAATTTCCAGCCTGGAGATGTCCAGGTTTCTACAAACTAAGATCACATGTGCCTCCATGGGAAGGGCAAACATGAAGGGGGACAGCAGGCATCCCTGACGAGTACCCAGTTTAATGCGGAAAACCTTAGCTTTAAGTCAAACCCCTTATATTGGGCTTGATTCACAAAAGAGTGCTAACTGTTAGCACGGCCGTTTTCTCGCTAATTTTCGCATTGCGTGCGATCACGAATTTTCACGCGAAACTATAACGTTTTCGCGTGCAAATGCGAATTTTCGCGCGAAATCGATATCTTTTCGTGTGAAAATTCACGTTTCCACGCGAAAACGTTATCGTTTTGTGCATAAATTCGCGATCGTGCGCAATGCCAAAATTTACGCGAAAACAGCCATGCTAACAGTTAGCACTCTTTTGTGAATCAAGCCCATTGTCTCTAATTGATCTGAAATGAGGTATTCCGTGTATAGCGATTGGATGTATAAATCAGTGGAGATGCCTCACCTTTCATTGTACTAGTTACTGTCACTCAACACTTCCTGTCAAGTAGATTAGGGAAGTATTTCAGTGCAATTCATGGGTAATTCCACAGCTTGCGCATATAGAACAGGCAGAATATAGCTTACGTAAAATAATTCCAATGTATAAAGCTGATTTGGGGAGGATTTGTCTTTTCTTAGGGAAGTGAACTTACACTTTCCCCTACTTTCCAGCTATGGATTTCGATACAGGATTTTAAAAAAAAAGCTATCTTTTCTGTGTGTGTTTTTTTTTTTTAATCTCACTGTTTAATATGTTGAACCATGTCTGCTTGTGTTTGACATCTATAAAGCATAGACGTGTGCTTACAAGGTTATAGTACAGTCATTAACCATTCTACCTTTATTATTGCTGATATCCAAACCCTTTATTCATGCTTAATGATGTGGTGAATAGGTGACCTGTACCTTGGCACATTACAGCTGTCAGCAAAACCACCAGCCATGAGTTTTGTGTCAACGCTCACGTCTACAGGTGTGTCCTTTTTACCATAACGTTTTATGTGCAAGCATGAAACATGAAAACTGCTGAGCTTCAAAAACTACAATTGTTCCCCTATTGCCCAGCAAATGTGAGAGATTTTATAGACTGACTAGAGATTTCTGGTCTTCAACCAGTCTTAGCGACCTATGATTAGCTTTGTTTGGTCTTCTCATGTTTACCTGGAATCTGCACCTCTGAAACAGAAATATATGACAAATGCTGTTTTTGCTTACAAAGTAAATACAATTCAATATACAATACAATAACATTTCTATAGCGCTTTTCTCCCATAGGACTCTCTCAGATTCAGTAATTGGTAGTAGGATTAAGTCTTCACACAACAAAAGTTATATTTCTGCAAATGCCAAACTGAACAGGTGGATTTTCAGTCTGGATTTAAACACGTCCAGGGATGGAGCTGTCCTGATCTGTTGAGGTAAGGAGTTCCAAAACGTAGGGGCAGCATGACAGAAGGCTCTGAGACCAAAAGTTTCCAAGTGGACTCTGGGTACGACTAGATTATTAGAACCTGTGGATCTGAGAATGCGGGGATTGCTATGCAGCTGCAACATATCTTTCATGTATCCAGGGCCCAGATTATTCAGGGTTTTAAATGTCAGTAGGCCGATCTTGAATAGGACCCTCCATTCTATAGGTAGCCAGTGAAGGGAGTGCAGGACTGGCATTATGTGGCAGTGACGGGGTTGGTTGGTTAGCAGTCTGGCAGCAGTATTCTGTATCAGCTGTAGGCGGTATAAGACCTTTTTTGGAAGGCCAGTGTAGAGAGCATTGCAGTAGTCCAATCGGGAGGTAATTAAGGCATGAACTAAAGTTGGTAGATCTTCTGGGGCGATGAGGTGCTTGATTTTTGTGATGTTCTTAAGGTGATAATAGGATGATTTCACCACAGCAGAGATGTGAGTTCTGAAGTTTAAATCCCCATCAATTAGAACTCCCAGGCTACGCACATGATCAGAGCTGCGTAGAGCCGTGCCTCTTATTCCCAGTGGTGAAGACTGCAAGTTAAGTTGTTTTGTTATCATGCGCTGCCCTCCGATCAGAAGGACTTCAGTTTTGTCTGCGTTCAGTTTCAGCCAGTTGTCTGTCATTCATCCATTGCTGTAGTTCACGTAAGCAGGCGTTTATAGTTGGAGTTGGGTCTGTCACACCAAACTTGAAGGAAAGATATAGTTGGGTGTCGTCCGCATAGCAGTGGTATGTCAGGCCATGTTTTGGGATTTTGGAGTTTTCCAAGCGGTAACATGTAAATTGTGAAAAGCAGGGGAGAGAGGATTGAGCCCTGGGGCACCCCATACTTAATTGGTACAGGGGTGGACAGGAAGGGCTCCATAGACACTTTTTGGGTTCTGCCACTCAAGAAGGATTGGAACCACTGAAGAACTATGCCATCAATGCTGCAGTATTCCTGTAAATCCTCTTAGAACCACTGATCGACTTGTTTTTGGTAGACCAGAAAAGTCACTCTGAACATCTTCCACAAGTTTGTGCTACAGGTCCTCAGGGGCGTAGCGAGAGGGGAGCATCATCTATGTTTGCAGGGGGGCCCAGAGCGGTGGGGGGCACCAACTACTAACCTTCCTTTCCTCCAATACAGGGGACTATACTTCAGATCAGGTGTTTTTGTGGCTACACTTGCTATGAGTGTGAAGATCATGATGTCCACACTTGTTTTATGACCCTTGTGAGATGGGCCTCAAGGCTGTCAAGGGCACCAAAGGGAGGCAAAGGGAGGGGTGTGAACATTGGGGAGGCCCCATCAAAGTTTTGCTGGGGGTTCTTCCCTTTCTAATGTTACTATCATAACTTTCTCCATTATTATGATTTATTTTGTATTGATAAAGACATTTGCAACATTTTTACTTTCACACATACATTGTCCAGTATCTATAGGTGTCCATTAATGATACAATCTTCATTGTGCAATCTTACTTTTTTATACAATAAGATACTACATAAAATGTCCATTCAAGATTGCATTATTAGTGGGCACCTTAAAGACACCTGAACTGAGAGGGATATGGAGGTTGCCATATTTATAAACAATACCAGTTACCCGAATGGCCTGCTGACCTCTTTGGCTCCAGCAATATCTGGACACATTTGAAACAAGCATGCAGCTTGCAACTGGAGTCCAACCAGATTAACTTTAGTCGAAAACATCTGCATGCTTGTTCAGGGTTTATGGCTAAAAGTATTATAAGCAGAAGATCAGCAGGATGCTAGGCAACTAGTATTTTTTAAATAAATATTGGAGCCTTCTTATCCCTCTCAGTTCAGGTGTCTTTTAAGTCTGACTCTTCCAACATTCTGGACAGCTGTATTAGCTGCTCAAGGGATGTCACTATGGTAGGCTTACAGTAGCTAGGCTTTAGCTCAGGGTGGTTCCAAACAGCATCTTTTAGCTTTGTGTGAAAATCATCTGTACCAATCTGCCACCCAAAGTGAGACATGTCCTACAACTCTTCAGACATGTAAATAGCACTGTACAGATTTCATCCAGTAAACTCAGGCTGTTGGAATGGAAAACAACAGGGCATGGCAGCTGTGGTCTGCTCTCGATAGCGTTTTGCAACATCCAGACAGTACAAGGACAGTCTCAATCTACACAAGTGTTGAGCTCTGATATGTTCAATTTTTTTTAGTGGGGGGGTCTCAGTCACTACTTACCTATCGAGTGCTGCTCTTCTGGCCTGCATGGGCAGCGCCATCTTTTCCATGGACCGGCCGCATCTGCCAGATTTTGTAGTTCCTGGCAGCGTCTTGCACGTGCCATAATTCATGCTGAGAAATGCATGCTAGGAACATCTGTACCATTTCCTGGTGTGCGCGAGACACTGCTAGGAACTACAAAATTCTAAATATGCAGCCAGTCCATGGAGAAGATGGCATACCCCATACAGGCTGGGGACCAGAGGAGCAGCATCCCGTAGGTAAGTAGTGAGGCTCATACCATCCCCCTGCCCCTCCAGCCGCACACTCCATAATGAAGCTTTCGTATGGGGAGGTTCATTTAAAAAAAATCCAGGTGCTCAGTTTCCTTTCAGGCCTCTTTCACAGTGGGACGTTGCGTTTGACGCGACATTAAAGTCGCACAACGTGCCCCTAACACAGCGCATGTAGGTTATTAAATTGGATGTTATTTTGCGTTATGTGTCTCTTGGTGGGTCGTTTTCGTCGCATACTGATGGAACGAAAAGGGCGCATGCGTTACATAAAAAAAAAAAAACAAAAACATTACTGAGCATGTGCAACACACATAACGCAGCAGATACATTGCTAAACGCACAGCATGCAGCACTTTTTAATAACGCTACACGTTACACACTAACGCAACGTGTGCACTGTTAATGTCGCACAGACTTTGCACTGCTGTGCTCTGTGTAAAAGTATTTTATAACGTGCGACTTTAACGTCGCACTGTGAAAGAGCCCTTAAGGTTAGGTGACAGGAAGAGTTGTTTCATCACAAGATGTTTACCGGTATATTAAATGAGAGTTTCTAAAGTAAGGCTTCAGGAAGGAGACTTTCATTGGGTGAAAGGGAGCTCTTAGGATTGGGCAGTGGGGGAGGGCAAACACTACAACTGAGAAAAAACAGGAGGTAAAAAGTTAAAACTAAAACAAAAAAAGTGCAATTGAATACTGAAAATGACCAAGCTGTATAGCCCAAATGAGACATCGAATTAGGCCTCCTTCACATCAGTTAGAGTAGATGGATGTGCGTTTGGAACGCAACGTGTACAATCGCATGCTATCTGCACTGCGCTGCTTATTCCATTCACTACAGTGAATGCGTTGGAGCTGCGATTCTTGAAAAATGCATGCAGCCAGTGCATATGATGGGATCAGTAGAAGGGCTGTCTATGCCCTTCTACTGTTCTTGCGTGTCGCACACTATAAACGCTGCCAAAATGTGCACGGTAGCGTGTATAGTCTGAATGAGGTCTTTAATCTATTTATGCCAATCTTAAGAATATAGATATGTTCTTATATACTGTTTCAAGTCAACACTGTAGAGCGGTTTCAAACAAGCAAGACCCCCTCACTTTTTTTTGTGTTGTAGCCTGATGCTATAAATTGTTTATATTTTTTCCCCTCTTTCATCTACACTCTGTAACCCATATCACAAGGTGAAAACAAAAATGTAAACAATTTTGTAAATTTATTACAGAGTAAGACCTTTCATATCACATTTCAACAGGGCCAACCTCCGCCAAGAGCTTCCCCGCTACCATCAGCCTATCACCTGCCCCACCAGAAATGCCAACACACTGGACCACTGTTACACGGTCCTGAAGGATGCATACAAAGCCACCCCTTGGGTAGCTCTAGGTTCATCTGATCACTGTCTCATCCACCTGATACCAACTTACAGGAGACGCCTGGAGACATCGAAACCGGTCCTCAAAACCTCCAAAGTGTGGTCAAGCGAAGCGAAGCTACAACTTCAGGCCTGCTTCGACTGCACAGACTGGCAGGCCCTGGAATCCCCAGACTTGGATGAATGGGCTGACAATGTTACCTCATACATTAACTTCTGTGAGAATCATTGCATACGAACGAAAACCTTTAAACTCTATCCGAACGACAAACCGTGGTTCTCAAAAAAACTACGGCAACTTTGCAGAAGCAAAGAGGACGCGCACAAGTCAGGAAACCGAGATGAATACAGAAGGGCAAGAAATGACCTGAACAGAGAACCTCGGAATACAAATATAGGAGCACCACAAGGGTGCGTCCTTTCGCCGTTCCTGTTCTCCCTGTACACGAATGCATGCAGATCCACTGCGGACTCCGTCAAAGTGATCAAATTCGCTGACGACACCACCATTGTCGGCCTCATCACTAAAAATGATGAGGAAGCATACCGCTACCAGGTTGAGAGCATATGCCACTGGTGCAGGGAGAACGGGCTGGTCCTAAACACGGCGAAAACTGTTGAGATGGTTGTTGATTTTAGGAAGCACGCCAACGCCCCCCCTCCAATCCGTATCGATGACAAAGAAGTTGAAAGAGTTCCCTGTGTCCGACTTCTGGGCACAACCATCTCCAACGACCTGAAGTGGAAGGCAAACACCACCTCCATCCAGAGGAAAGCACAGCAGAGGTTATTCTTTCTCCGTCAACTGAAAAAGTTCGGCATGTCCCCGAAACTTCTGACCAGCTTTTACTCTGCCACAATTGCATCTCTCCTCTGCTCCTCCATCCTAGTCTGGTATGCCAGCTCCTCCGCCAGCGACAGGCACAAGTTACAGAGAGTCATCAGATCAGCAGAGAGAATTATAGGAAATCTGCTACCCGCTCGGGACCTCCTCTACCACTCAAGGCTGAGCTCCAGAGCCTTGAGGATTGTAAATGACCCCTCACACTCAGGCAACCGTTTTTTCAGCCAGCTTCCTTTGGGCCGGAGGTATCGGTCCATCTACACCAGGACCACTAGACACAGAAATAGCTTCTTCCCCTCAGCTGTAAACTCACTAAACTTTCACCACGCACTCCCCACCACAACGTGATCATGTTTTTGCCACCACACATATCCTTCATACACCTGAGTGCCTTGTAAATATGCAATATTGGAATTTGTAAATTGGTAGTGAAAATTGAGTGTTGTTTGCTTGAATGTTTTCTCTGTATGAAATGTCTGATATAGTGCTGATCCTTTTTGGTGTATTCTATGTACCCTACCCTACCTGTATCCTGTACGTGCCAAGTCCAATTCCGGGCACGATCCAGTCGTGCTTGGCGAAAATAAAAGATTCTGATTCTGACATTTACAGAAGTCTTCATAGCTTTTGCAACAACACTTAAACTCAAGTGCCTTCCATTTCTCTTGATCAATGCTGAGATGTTTGGGGCGTTGCTAGGATCCTAAGAGATCCGGGGCACTTTTGGGCACTCCAGTTGGAAAATGGGTGTGGCCATGCACCAGAATGTGGGTGTGGTCATGGGTGGAGACACATTTACATGAAGTTAACAGCGGTCTAAGTAGGCCTTTTAATACAAAAAAACAGCAGCATATCACATAAATAGGCAGTGTCACTTAAAGAGACTCCGTAACAAAAATTGCATCCTGTTTTTTATCATCCTACAAGTTCCAAAAGCTATTCTAATGTGTTCTGGCTAACTGCAGCACTTTGTACTATCACAGTCTCTGTAATAAATCAATGTATCTTTCCCTTGTCAGACTTGTCAGCCTGTGTCTGGAAGGCTGCCAAGTTCTTCTGTGTTGTGGTTCTGCTATGCACTCCCCCCTCAGGGGGGAAAGAAACACACAAATGATCTCTTGAGATTCAAAAGGAATGCTGTATACAGCCTGCTTGTGTATGGATGTATTTTCTATGTGTGGACATACAGTACATCAACCTACTTCCTGTTTTGGTGGCCATTTTGTTTGTTTATAAACAAACTTTTTAAAACTGTTTTTAACCACTTTTAATGTGGTGGGGAGCGGCTAAATTGTGACAGAGGGTAATAGGAGATGTCCCCTAACGCACTGGTATGTTTACTTTTGTGCGATTTCAACAATACAGATTCTCTTTAAACATAACTAGGCAGAATTACTTGGCTTCTGTGCTGGCTGCTTTCTGCTGGGTGGGCTGACCTGCCGCCAGGTTATCTGGCAGTTACCTACTGCCACATTCCCTGACCTTCTAGTGGATCCCCTTCCATGCCCCCACGGGCCTCCCATTCAAGCACCACAGCTCCATGCATGCACCCACAAAGGCATCAAAGTGCCCATCATGGCACCACAGCACCCAGTATACCCACATAGAGGCACCACAGCACCCAGCATACCCCCAATTGATGCACCACAGCTTGACTCTCCCTGGGGGAAATCCAGGGCACCACAGAATAGATCCGGGGCAATTGCCACTGATCTTTCAGGCTAGCAATTTGCCTTGATTGGAGCCCATCTGTGGTAGATTAAATTGATCAGACATGATTTAGAAAGGCTCCTCTCCTCTGTATAGAATGCCTCATAGCTGTCAATGCATATCAAAGCAAAAACCAAGCCATGGAGTCAAAGTAAGTGTGTGCAGAGGTCATAGACAGGATTGTTGTTAAGCACAGATCTAGGGAAAGCTACAAATACTTCTGCTTGGCTGAGGCAATTTATTCCTAATAAACTCCTGCTACAGCCTGGTACAGACATTGGGTTATTAGTCAGTCAAGCAAAGTGCAGTCTACCAACTTTTCTCTGGCCAGTGCAGTCTACCAACTTTTCTCTGGCCAGTGCAGTCTACCAACTTTTCTCTGGCCAGCGATTGCTTTACAAAAATATGCAGTTCACTTGGCTATGCTATCTGCTATGGAGAGTTGAGAGCAGGGCTACATTTGGGATCCTGCTACCTGGGGCATAATTAAATGATGAACCTTGCAAATACATCATAAGGGTGGGTGTGCGTGGATAAATATCAGATAAAATAGTACAGAGACACTTTATGGCACCATGCACGGTGGCGGCTGCTCTGCGGTGGCGGCGCAGGAAGTGCTCCCGCTCTCTCTCCGTGTCAGAGCGGTCAGCTGTTTGGGGTGAGAATATATCGGCACCTGGTCCTGGGGGGGAGAGGGGGGTCGGGCAGACATAGGCATGCTCTGCATGCTCAGCAGTATCTGATATGCGGCTTTGCGTCCGGAGCTTGGGGAAAAGGCTACATAGTAAAAAAATTAGATTGATTTTTAACTTCTGCATTGCCTTTTTGGCTCACTTAAAAAGTAAATAAAACATTGCAATAGAGATTTAAATTTCATTTTTGGGGCTAACAGTTACTCTTTAACCTCCTTGCCGGTCTAAAAAATCCGGCAAGGAGGCAGCGGCGCACATTTTTTTTTTTTTAAATCATGTAGCGAGCCAAGGGCTCGCTACATGATAGCCGCTAAGCGGCGGCATCCCCCCACCCACTCCGATCGCCTTCGGCGATCAGAGTATGCAGGGAATCCCGTTGAGAACGGGATTTCCTGCAGGGCTTCCCCGGTCGCCATGGCGACGGGGCGGGATGACGTCACCGACGTCTTGGACGTCGGGACGTCATAGGGAATCCCGATCCGCCCCTCAACGCTGCCTGGCACTGATTGGCCAGGCAGCGCAGGGCTCTGGGGCGGGGGGGAGCGACTCATTGCGGCGGATCGGCGGCGAGCGGCGGCGATCGGAAGTTACAAGCAGCTAGCAAAGTGCTAGCTGCTTGTAACAAAAAAAAAATTATGCAAATCGGCCCATCGGGGCCTGAGAAATCCTCCTGCGCAGGTTACCCCGAGCTGAGCTCGGGATAACCGGCAAGGAGGTTAAAGATGGCTGTTACTTGAATGTAAAAGATCTTATAGCCCATCACACCACAGAGTGACAGTCATGAGTCTTTAGCTCTGAGTCACCTTGAAGCATGGAATCAAGAATGGAAAATGGACAAAGATATTTGTTCTCAGAATATATCCATTAACCTGATATACATTATACTAGTGTCTCCTATATTGCTAAGCAACTATTTTTCCACTTGTGTATTTGTGAGATTACCTGCAAACATGCAGTGTTTTGGGTCTGGCAGATATTGTAGGTTTGGGGAATAAAAGCACCGCCTCCCATACACAGTTCGGCTCCCTGAAGTGGACCACAGCAACGTAACACTGTGGTAAGTGCATGGGTTGCATAATTTATCACAAAGGATAATAAGAGGCGTGACCCAACCCAGAACACATCTCTGTGTGTCACACGTGCCATAAAATACCAGTTTCAATATTTGTACAGTAAGCAGAAAAGTATATTAGTGTGTCTTTACTGGCAGGAGAAAAACTTTCAGAAACCAGCTAAGCTGTTTTTGCTGCCCTGGTGTTAATGTGCATGCTGAAAAGGGCATAAAACATAGAACAGGGAAACTTTACATGTAGATTATTTATTGTCTGCCTGCCAAGAAGTGTGACAGCTGAGGCCACATCATTGATGAATTGGAAAGGTAAACACTGACTGCCAGCTCTGCACAATCTAATCATTTATGGAGAAATCAAGAGATAGTACAATAGTTTCTGTCTGCATATTCAATTCCTAGTGTGCCAGAAGACAAGGCAGCAAGGAAGGATAGAAAAGAAAAATTTGGACCTTTTGTACGTGACCAAAGCCCACAGGCAGATCTCTCACTAACATCTGTAGACTGTGAGACATTGCCCTCTCCTGTGAATTGCCTACTGCAGGGGTTCAGTGCTATTTCTCTTGTTAACCCTGTCCCTAGCCAGTTGTACAGTACATTTTTGTTTATTTTCTGTGCTGGGTACATACACATGTGTATACTACAGCGTTCATATCTTTGAATGTTAACCTACCTGGCGGTATAATTCTTTCTTGATTTTAGGGTCTGAAAGTGCTACATAGATCTGCGGCAGCCCTGCACATTACACACCTCCCATGGATCCAGCACGGGGTCACCGCTCTGAGCTGCAGATTTCTAGTTCGAGCCTGACTCAGGATTACTGCTAAAGAGGTTAACTAAAGTGCCTAATTGGTGGGCCTTTCAATCGATAGAATTGCACACCTATGGTAGAGCAGTGCTGGTGCTGGAACTTGTAGCAGCCATAATCCAGCAGTCAAAAGAGGGATCCGCATACAGTCTTCAAGGAACAACGTGCTTTTATTGTGCCAATGCACACATATAATACACACTAAATCGTCTCAGCCGACGATTGTTTCGGGGCCAATCAGGTCCCCTTTATCAAGGCATAAGCAGACAACATATACATTTTGTATATGTTGTCTGCTTATGCCTTGATAAAGGCATAAGCAGACAACAATGATTTTAGTCTGAAGTGCTTCTTATCATTGTTACTTGTCCTGTCAGCATAAAGGGTTAAAATATTGGAGGCGTATTGTGCCGCCTCCCCAATGCCTTGGAGGGGTGTGTCTACATTGGCTTGTCTATATGAGTGTTTCACAATGTTTAGATGGTTAAGCACTTGACAAAGAGCATGTAGCCCGAAACGTTGTGTTTTCTGTTTGCTGTATAACCGCATGAATATGGAAATACATTCGGAATATCATCTTTTAAAGGGTTGAGACCGGATCAGATTGTTTGTGTATGGACATTATTTGCATTGGAGGATTGATGAACCTCTTATTGTGGTCTGCGACTCCCCATGATATATGAAGCAAGGTCTGAGGCCCATGGGCATGCTATTGTGTTCTGGGCCATTGCTGCACATTGCTGTGAGTCAAAAAGCAATGTCAGTGGTGCCACCAAGCCAGAGAAATCTGCGATTTTATTCTTCTATGTTTTTTATCCAAAAGAAGTCTGGTGACTGGCATCCAATTTTAGCTTTAAGAATGCTGAACAAACACATAAAATTACCTACCTTGCTTCAAGATGGAGTGCCTACAGACTGTCATACTGGCTGTGCAAAAGAATCACTGGATGTGTTCTCTCGATCTCAAGGATGACGACTTTCATGTTTTATTTATTGTATTTATAAAGTATCAACATATTCCACAGCGCTGTTTTGGTTCATCCTTTGTGTCAGTTATTTGGGTTTTGTAGCATGAGACCTCCATCTGCAGTTCTTATGCCTGCCCTTTGGGCTGCATACCAAGGACCATTAGTTAATGGAAAAAGTATTGTTTATTTATGCACAATAGACTAATTATGTTACTGTCACAGGAGCCCTGGTGGCTGGAACGCGAAATGCCTTCCAAACGGTTCCAGGGCATGGATCGTGCAAACTGTGGTCGCAGTCAATGCGTAGAAACCGTTGGGAATTGGCCGCAGACAAACCAGAAGGGAGCCTGTGATATACGGTTATTACAACTTACACACTATTTAAGGGTATATCTGCCACCACCACTGGTATGGACCAGTGGACCCTACCGACTGACTGACTGACTGATCCTGCAAATAAAACGGTTAAAACACGCTGTATCCTGTCTAGATATCAGTAATAGTAGCGACTCCTCAGAGACCTGAGTTCAGTTTCTGAGTATGCTGAATAATAGGGTAGCTGGAACAACAACTGACGATAGCGTCGGTTTATTGAAAGCAATATAAATAATTAATATATACAGAAAATCATTAAAATCAACAATTATTGAGACATGAGATAACACAATATAAAAATAAAGGGGAGAAAAAACGGATACTTAGAGTTCATGGAGAGATGTCCTTTTGTGGGAAAACTTGTAAAGTTCTTGGTTTCAATTTCAGCAAAGTTCAAAGTCCAAAACAAAATGGCTACCACTCATTCCTCAAAGTGGCAGCAGCTATCAGGACGGTGGAAATTGGAGGAAAGAGGTCCGCCTGCCGCCCATGTACTTTTGATGAAGCTGGTTTGGGGGTGTGGCAATGCCGGCCCCCTCTGAATTACCCACCAATGACAGTTTATTCCCTCTGAGAGATTTTAGGTTTAAACTTATAAAATGCCGTAACTCACAAACGATACAAGTCCTATTTAGGTGGATAACAGATTCATTCTTGTCGGAAAATACAGATTCATATGACATCAGACATGGCTAGTGCAGCGGACCCAGTTCTTGAGAAGGGTCATACCTCAATAACCGGGCGGGCTATCGCGATGAATTTCATATCAGTACGATGGCCAGATTTTACCGAATAAGACTATATGAATTTCATAGCTGTGCGATGTACAGTTGCCATATAATCGACAAGAAAACATACATCATATGCATTCAGATGGCCCTTGGTCGGTGCCGGATAGTCTGGGTGAAAGCAAGTTTTGAATAGGCTTTCTGCTGGGAGTAGCTTCCTTGCTCTCCCTGTATGAAAAGGCTCACCAAATGGAGGTAATTAAAAGTAAACATTCTTCTAGACACAGTCCTGGCCCAAGCTAATTAACACATCAAAAGACATCCTGCACTAAGTACTGCTAGCCCAGATTGACTGCAGATGCTCCTACACAACCAATCTAGATTCTAGCGCGTCAATGGCAATCGGTGCAATAAACCGATTGCGATTGCGTTCTCGTTTCTCACGGCTGTTCCGTGACACTTCCCCCTCCGGATGCTGTGTAGGGGGGTGTCACCAATACATCCTCTGTAGCAGCCATTGGCGCTGTTGGGTCTAGTTCCCCCTGACATTGGGACAGCCCATTGGCGTTTTGGAGTTGGCTAACCTGGCTGACGGGTCTCGAGCTGCCGGTCTGGCGGGAAAACCCAATAGAGCCTGCGGCTCGGTTGACCTGGACAGGTCGCTGTCCGCTACCCTCAGGTTTGACCTGACATGGACCGTTCTGGACAGGGCGTTTGCGCCACTGCGGTCGGATGTGTTGTCTGCCAGGACTGCTGACAATGGGCGGTAGGTCGACAGCCAGCCCTCGCAGGGGTTCCCTGCTAAGTGGCTGTGGACCTAGGGGAACCCTGCGGGAATCCCTGGACCTTCCCAGCTCCTGACAGATGGCACATGCTTTGCAGTATTTTGCTACATCCCTGTTCATCCTGAGCCAATAAAACTGTTTCCGAATACAGGCAAGTGTATTGCGGACACCGGAGTGCCCTGCCAGAGGATTACCATGTGCGGATTTCAGCACATGTCCCCTGAACGCACTCGGGACCACAAGCCATTTGGTATTCGCATGTGATCTACCTGTAGGGGGCTGTACAGACTCACTGTACAGTCTCCCACCTTCCCAGTACACCTTGAAAGCGGCCCCATCTGCGAGGGACTCAGAGGCTTGCTGCCTGAGGGCCTCCAGGCTTGGGTCACTTTGCAGTGCTGTTGTGAGTACAGCACTGTCAGTTTCAACCAGGTCTCTTTGCTGGGGTCAGTACTGAACGAGGAGTTAAGTGTTGAGCCCACAATTCTGGCAGCACCCTGGGTGACTGCTAGTACAGGCACATCATTGTCATTACAATAATCAACATTCTTCACATCATTGACACACGCATTAATGACATTGACAGGTATAGACACATTTCATTACAGACAGGTTGTACATTAAACTCAGGTACAGTTACCTCATCACGACAGACAGTTCGTGCATCAAACTCAGGTGCCTTTGAAGCAGGCACTATTGAACCTGGTACCCTTGAACTGGGCACATTCAACCCACCTCCCCCTGGTGCCCCCCCCCCCCCTCAAGTGTATAAAGTACCTGTTGGTGGGCGGAGAGTCCGTCTCCTTCCATGAGCGACAAGGCGGTTGTGGCAGGTTCGTAATAGGACACAAGCTTGCCCAAGTCAGTCCCCAGCAACACAGGGACTGGAAAATCCTTCACAACCCCAACAACCCTTTCTTAGACCCCCACCCCCCAGTCGATCTTCACTCTCGCTTGGGCTATGTGTAAAAGGGTGCCCTCTACTCCAGTAAGGGCAAGGGATCGGCTGGAGCTGATGCTCTCCTCTGGCACAAGGTGTGAGTGAACTAACGTGATGTCAGCTCCGGTGTCTCGAAATCCGGTGACAACCTTGCCCTTCACTCTAACAGGCTGCTGCTGATCGGTTCGGTTGCGGATTTCCTTTCCGCGGGCAAACAGAACAAAATCTGATGATCCAGGCTGTGGTTCACTGGCTGGTTGCCTCTGCTGTGGGTGAGGTACAGGTGATACAGATGATGCAGGTGCTGGTGGTGTCTGTCTCCGCTCCTGACAGTCGAATTTCATGTGTCCGGGCTGGCAGCAGTAGTGACAGGTGACCACCTCATGTGCTGCAGGCCTGGGCGCAGCAGCTGCGCTGGGTGGCCTCTGTGGCTGACGGCTCACAGGGGCAGGAGAGTCTGCCAGAGTATTGGGCTGACCTTCTCTCCAGCTGGATGGTGCAGTTCTGTGTGTGTCAGGCACCTGGGTAGTTGCAAAAGTTTCAGCAAGGTCTGCAGCGACAGTTGCTGACGCAGGCTTGCGTTTCAGCACACACTTTCGTACATCAGCAGGGCAAATGTTCAGAAATTGTTCTAGGACTATCAAGTCCTCCAGGACACCATAAGACCCTTTGGTGAGGCCTAGAGTCCACTGGCGGAGTGTGGTGAGCAAGCTGCTGACCACATCTTGGTAAGAATCAGAAGACTTTTTCTGCCAGGACCTGAACTTTTTCCGATAGACTTCTGGCGTCAGCTGGTATTTGGTAATGATAGTGTCTTTTATAGCAGCATAATCATTATCTTTTTCCGCAGGTAACTCTGCGAAAGCATCAAGCGCTTTGTAGCGCAGCAAAGGTGTCAGATGTCTGGCCCACTGGTCTTGGGACAGACGATACTGACGGCATGCTTTTTCAAAAGACCTTTTTCAATATTAGCAAATTTAAATTTTGCACTTACGGGTGATGCAGCTCCTTCAGCAGGGAGGCTGGGCGGGGAACTCCGGCTGGCCTGTTGCACTTTTGCCATGCTTAGCTCATGCTGTCGTTGGAGCTCCCGTTCTGTAGCAGCCGCTCGCCGCTCCCGTTCCTCTCGCGCCTCTGCAGATTGGCGCGTCTCATGTGCTTCTGCAGCCTGGCGCTCCTCTCGCTTTTGCTCTGCCATGTACTGCATGTACTTTTCCAGGTCAGTGTCCATCAGCTTTCGTAATGCCTGCTGCATTAGCGGATCAGTACAAACTGACAGTTCAGTACTGGCCGGTTGCGGGTGAGTACTGTCAGAAACTCTGGGATTGGGGTCCACATTGACAGTCTCTGGCATAACTGTTGCAACAGGGCCCGCAGGATGCTCAACCTCTGTACGCTCAGAATCTTCAGTCTCTGGTTCCCCTTGACTTGGGTCAGATGGGCTGGTATCCACTTCAGCGGACCCATCCAGCGCCCGCAGTTGCTGGCTATCCCATTGAAACAAGTGATTTACCATGTCCTGTTTGTTCTTGAGGAGGGTGTCAATGCCCCGCAGCTGCAAAGATTTTCCAGGTCTGATACGGCCATGAGCTTGTAGTTCCCGGACATTTCCATGCCAAATAAAATAAAACTTTTGGGGAGGGGTACTGGCTAGACAGTCTCTCTGTATATATAAAAAATATATTGCATTCCAGCTACACCAACGAATCAGTTTGTTTCTTGATAGCGCTAGCGCTATCTTAGATACTTTCAGCACAACACAGATCCCAACCACTGCCAAACACTGTCACAGGAGCCCTGGTGGCTGGAACACGAAATGCCTTCCAAACGGTTCCAGCGCACGGATCGTGCAAACTGTGGTCGCAGTCAATGCGTAGAAACCGTTGGGAATTAGCCGCAGACAAACCAGAAGGGAGCCTGTGAGGTACGTTAATTACAACTTACACACTATTTCAGGGTATATCTGCCACCACCACTGGTATGGGCCAGTGGACCCTACCGACTGACTGATCCTGCAAATAAAATGGTTAAAACACACTGTATCCTGTCTAGATATCAGTAATAGTAGCGACTCCTCAGAGACCTGAGTTCAGTTTCTGTGTATGCTGAATAATAGGGTAGCTGGAACAACAACTGACGATAGCGTCGGTTTATTGAAAGCAATATAAATAATTAATATATACAGAAAATTATTAAAAGCAACAATTATTGAGACATGAGATAACACAGTATGAAAATAAAGGGGGGAAAAACGGATACTTAGAGTTCATGGAGAGATGTCCTTTTGTGGGAGAACTTGTAAAGTTCTTGGTTTCAATTTCAGCAAAGTTCAAAGTCCAAAACAAAATGGCTACCACTCGTTCCTCAAAAGTGGCAGCAGCTATCAGGACGGTGGAAATTGGAGGAAAGAGGTCAGCCTGCCACCCATGTGCTTTTGATGAAGCTGGTTTGGGGGTGTGGCAATGCCGGCCCCCTCTGAATTACCCACCAATGACAGTTCATTCCCTCTGAGAGATTTTAGGTTTAAACTTATAAAATGCCGTAACTCACAAACGATACAAGTCATATTTAGGTGGATAACAGATTCATTCTTGTCGGAAAATACAGATTCATATGACATCAGACATGGCTAGTGCAGCGGACCCAGTTCTTGAGAAGGGTCATACCTCAATAACCGGGCGGGCTATCGCGATGATTTTCATATCAGTACGATGGCCAGATTTTACCGAATAAGACTATATGAATTTCATAGCTGTGCGATGTACAGTTGCCATATAATCGACAAGAAAACATACATCATATGCATTCAGATGGCCCTTGGTCGGTGCCGGATAGTCTGGGTGAATAGGCTTCCTGCTGGGAGTAGCTTCCTTGCTCTCCCTGTATGAAAAGGCTCACCAAATGGAGGTAATTAAAAGTAAACATTCTCCTAGACACAGGCCTGGCCCAAGCTAATTAACACATCAAAAGACATCCTGCATCTAAGTACTGCTAGCCCAGATTGACTGCAGATACTCCTACACAACCAATCTAGATTCTAGTGTCTCCATGGCAGTTGGTGCAATAAACTGATTGCGATTGCGTTCTCATTTCTCACGGCTGTTCCGGGACACCTACCTAATAAAACCTAACTGTCGCTGCGTCCAGCAGCCAGCTGTCCCTGTGTCCCAGGTTTTTTGTTACTGCGCATGTGCGCAGTAACTGACAGCTGGGACCAGGGAGCTGGGAGGACGAGCAAGGTGGGCGGGTGCGGGCGCGCGCCTGCGTAGGGCGCGCGCTTGGTGGTTGCGTGCATGGCGTGCACGCATGCGCACTGACGGCTGTGGCCGCCGGAAAAAGACCTAGAGCCCGTTTTTAAACGAGCTTGGGTCAACTAGTTATATATATATAATAGTCTATTTTGTATGAATGAACAATACTTTTTCCATTAACTAACGGTTTGTCCTTCTAAGGTAAGACTTTACACTTCTCATTAATAGAATAGTTCATAGCTTATTCAGAATCTCTCCTGTAGCATGTTCTGTCGCTTGCAGTGGAGCTGCAACTGGGCAGTTCTGACTTGTCTGCTTGCATTCGGTTGCGCATTCGCAGTAAGTCTTATTGTCATTTGCAATCACTCTGCAGTTCAGAGCAGTTCAGGATGCTGTCAGGATTCCTCCTATGGTTTGCTGCAGTTGAACTGCAGCCAGATAGCCCTGGATTTCCTACATGCATGTTGTTGCATAGTACTGCATGTATTTGTTATGATAGTCTTTCAGCTAGCAATTGGCAATCAAGCCACCTCAGGATTGAATGATTACCATTCAGCTGTGTGGGAATTTGCATACCTGCATCCATTGGCGGATGCCGGCATAAAAATCTGCCTCCCATTTCAGACCCCGCCCGACATAGCATTCAGCTCTCTGAGTTGTCATTGGGTCTTTGCAGAGAAAGTTGTTATTGTAAAAATGTATAATGCCTTGCTCTGTATTTTCATGACCGCTGGATGTTTGCTGACCTGTGAGGGTCAGTGAAGTCCTTCTGATCCTGATAATTTGGATTCTGCCAGCACCACGTTGGTGACTGGTAGTATTCCTTCTAGCCTTGTTCTTGATGACGAACTATAGCAGCGGTTGCCATTAGTTACGATCCTACCTGTTAGTCTTGTCTATCTCAGTGTGAATTGGCTGAGCATTCCGTCTGTCTGTCTGTTGTCTGTCTTGCTAATTGCCATTACTTGTGCTTTAGCTAGTGAGTTATTTGAGAGCGACATTTCATATATTGCGCATCAGCACGATATATATGTACTCTAGTCAGTCAGTATTGTATTATTTGTAATATTGTATATTGTATTGTGTACCAACCTTTGCCTGCCTCTCGGCCACGAATCTGCCTAATCCTTCCAATACGACTGACATCTGAATTAACATGTATGACCCAAGCCTGTTACCTACTACGTCTGTTGTGTATTGTATCGCTTAGCATCTAGCTTGATTGACGGCCCAGAGCTGCAATTGCTCTGGGCAATCTTGCTCCTTTGTTCATTACTCCTGTGTCCATCTGTGGAGCCTCTTCCATTATCCAGCTACTTATACAATACAATACAATACAATACAATAACATTTCTATAGCGCTTTTCTCCCATAGGACTCAAAGCGCTTAGGCTCTCTCAGATTCAGTAATTGGTAGTAGGATAAAGTATTCACACAACAAAAGTTATATTTCTGCAAATGCCAAACAGAACAGGTGGGTTTTTAGTCTGGATTTAAACACGTCCAGGGATGGAGCTGTCCTGATCTGTTGAGGTAAGGAGTTCCAAAACGTAGGGGCAGCATGACAGAAGGCTCTGGGACCAAAAGTTTCCAAGTGGACTCTGGGTATGACTAGATTATTAGAACCTGTGGTTCTGAGAATGCGGGGATTGCTACGCAGCTGCAACATATCTTTCATGTATCCAGGGCCCAAATTATTCAGGGATTTAAATGTTAGTAGGCCGATATTGAATAGGACCCTCCATTCTATAGGTAGCCAGTGAAGGAAGTGCAGGACTGGCGTTGTGTGGCAGTGACGGGGTTGGTTGGTTAGCAGTCTGGCAGTATTCTGTATCAGCTGTAGGCGTTACAAGACCTTTTTTGGAAGGCCAGTGTAGAGAGCATTGCAGTAGTCCAGTCGGGATGTAATGAAGGCATGGACTAAGGTTGGCAAATCTTCTGGGGGGATGAGGTGCTTGATTTTTGCAATGTTCTTCAGGTGAAAATAGGATGATTTCACCACAGCAGAGATTTGAGTTCTGAAGTTTAAATCCCCATCAATTAGAACTCCCAGGCTACGCACATGATCAGAGCTGCGTAGATCCGTGCCTCCTATTCCCAGTGGTGAAGACTGCAAGTTAAGTTGTTTTGTTGTTATGCGCTGCCCTCCGATCAGAAGGACTTCAGTTTTGTCTGCATTCAGTTTCAGCCAGTTGTCATTCATCCATTGCTGTAGTTCACGTAAGCAGGCATTAATAGTTAGAGTTGGGTCTGTCACACCAGGCTTGAAGGAAAGGAAAACTTAGCCTTGTTGCGCTGGGTGGTCAGAAAGTATGCCCCCACCCAGCATTACACTTATATTCATCAAGGGTACCTCCACTAGTGTTATTAACATATTTAGAACCCAATTATAACAATACGTTCAGAATGGGGAATACTCTCCTAGTCAAACCATCAAGTGGTTATAACACAGACAGAATATTTTGAGCTTCCATTTTCTCAATCCAGCTGGTCCAAAATATCATTATGTGCTTTAGGTCCTCAGCAAGAAAAGCACTTTACAAATGTTTTATTGTGGTTGTTATTGGTGGCAGCAATTTTTCAATAGCTAGGGTTGCATTAATGTCAGAGAGGAGCCTTGAGTAGTACAGGTCTGCTTTTAGCCATTGTGACGCAATTTGGTGTTTTGCTACCACCTCAATAAGTTGGATTAATTTATGGTTGGCATATTTCACAGGGATGTGGTTTATGACCACATAGCATGGCCTTATGGTAATTATTTTGAATTGGAGCACATCTGAAAGTAGTGTGCATATCTTGGACCAAAAATTGGCTATCTCTTGGCATGACCACCATATATGGACCAAGCAAGATGTGTTAAACATGACAAATCTCACTGAATGGGAGGTGATGAGTATCTCTGAAGGTGGCTAATAGTTGCATTTTGCAGCCTGTAAACATTGTTGGAGTGAAGTGAGGATCTGTAAGTGCCACCAGTTATATGAGAGTAGGGAGCGGCCAGCTTGGAAGTCAGGATTTAAAAAATAGGTAGTTAGCTTGCAACTGATATTTATATTACAATCTTCGCCAATTAAAGTATGGTATGTATGTATGGTAAGTATACAGTGGACATCCCACTTCCACCAACACTGACCACCTGACCCTTTCCAATACTGATATTGAGGGACCACCTGATCCTCTTCACTCTCCAACACTGACATTAGCAGAGCCCTTCCTTCCATTTTCAACCTATGCTAGCTGATCACCAAACTTTTCCACAAACCATCCTCTACACATATTTTCCTTGACCATCCAACTGCCCTTGCACGCAAGCACTGACTGTGCACCTGAGCAGCTTGGTGGCACTGAGAAGGAAGTCTTAGGTGCTCAATCAGTGTTGGTGTGCAAGAATGATAAGTAAAAGTCTGTGTAATTATTCATTGCAGATGAACATGAATTTCAACTGAAATTCACCTGTGTTTAAAAGGAATCTGAAGTAAAAAAAACAAAAACATTTGAGATAATGAATTGTATGTGTGGCACAGCTAAGAAATAGAACATTATTAGCAAATAAACAAGTTATATATTGTTTCCAGTACGGGAAGAGTTCAGAAACTTTAGTTATTTATGCGAAAGAGCTTCTCTGAGCTCCACAACCCCAATTGGGTTGCTGTTTAATGGAGCACTATACATGGAAAAGACAACAAAGAAACCGTGACAGACAGCTTCAGATAAGGTTTTTACTTTAACCATTTTAGCCATTTGGACGTTACTGTCACGTCCAAAAGGCTGCTGCTGCGCGCTTCCGTGCCGCCCCCGTTAGCCTGGTAGAAAGACTTCTTATGAGAAGCCGCTGTCTTTCTGAACAAAAAAAAAAATCACGTCCCCCTTATACTTCCTGTTCGCTTACATTACAGGATGGAATAAAAAACAAAAATGACTGTGGCCATCTTGTGTAACACTTGATAAAGGCCGCAGGCCGAAACATCGTGTGTTGTTTTGTGCTATGGTACAATAAATACTGCAATTTGCTTAAATACAGGTGGAGACCCAGCCATCCTTCTTTTCTTGCGGTTTATATACACACCTAATGAGGATCCAGGTGTGAGCTGGTTGACTCCCTGGTGGTTGTGATTCAGGCGGTTGAGCTGAGGGTAAGCCTTTCCTATGTGGCCATCTTGTGGCCAAATAGTAAAACTACATGTACATACTTTTTTTTCACACAAAACAATAACTTACATTTAAGATTAACTGTTTACCACGCACACCCAAAAAATACCCAAATACAATTTTTAACAAAAAAAAAAAATTGAAAAAATTAAAATTTAAAAAAAAAACATAAATAGTTACCTAAGGGTCTGAACTTTTTTTTAAATATGCATGTCAAGAGGGTATATTACTAATATTTTTTTTAATTATAAGCTTGTAAATAGTGATGGAAGCAAAACTGAAAAAATTCACCTTTATTTCCAAAGAAAATATTGGCACCATACATTGTAATAGGACATAATTTAAATGGTGTAATAAACGGGAAAAATGGGCAAATAAAATGTGTGGGTTTTAATTATGGTAGCATGCATTATTTTAAAGCTATAATGGCTGAAAACTGAGAAGTAATGATTTTTTTTCAATTTTTTTTCTTAATATTCCTGTTGAAATGCATTTAGAAAAAAATAATTCTTAGTAAAATGTACCACCTAAAGAAAGCCTAATTGGTGGCTGAAAAAATAACATGAATCAATTCATTGTGATAATTAGTGATAAAGTTATTGGCGAATTAATGGGAGGTGAAAATTGCTCGGATGCGTAAGGTGAAAAACGACTGAAGGCTGAAGTGGTTATAGAAGTTCAAAGCTCTGTAAACCGTACTAAAAAACAGAGAAAACTGCAAATATGATGATGCAATGCTATAATAAAAAGCTATATTACTGAAAATAAAAATATTAGGCTCATTTATTTGCAACTACAGTAATGTTCTATTCCTTATACATAATACACATACAATTCATTATATCATAGGTTTTTTTGCTTTAGTGTCACTTTAAACCATAATTAAACCAGAACTGAGAAAACTCATTTCAGGTTTGATATTTACCTACAGTAAGTAATGGAAAGGCTCTGGATAGCATAGAACCTTCCCTGTTCCACCAAATAGCTGTTTGGAACAATGGGAGGCAATCTTGGAAGATGAACACATTTGTACTGTGCATGTGTGAGTCTGGACTCATGTATACGCAGTACGGTTGCACTCAGTCTTGGAAGACCAGTACGCCCAAAGGTTCCTCGAGGAGCTCTGAGCAGCTGTTCCATTGAGTAGGTCGGATAGCTACAACTGGGGACGGAGCTGGATTGACGAGCCGGACATAAGGGTAGAAATGGGAAGGCTCTATGCTATCCAGTGCTTTCCCTCAGTATCAAACCTGAAGAGAGTTTCCTCAGTTAGGCCTGGAACCCACTGAAAACCGCAAACGCAAAACGCAACCGCTAGCGTTTTGTCTGAGCGGTTTGCAAGCGGATTCATGCACGTTTTCGGTCGCGTTTTGCAACAGTGTATTTTTTTGCTCAGCGGTTGTGTAGCGTTTTGCGTTTCGCGTTTTTATCCTGATTGGTCCTGTGAATTATTTTTAATTTTGTTACAGTGTGCTGAACCGCAAAACGCTAGCAAAACCGCTCAGTTTAGGTTTTGCTGAGTGTTTCTGCTAGCGTTTCAATACTTCACATTGCAGCGCTAACACTCCCAAAATGCTGCAGGTCCTGCGTTTGCGTTTCTGGGAAACGCAAACACTCCTGTGGAAGTTGCCCCATCCATTAACATCAGCTGAGCGTTTTGGCAAAACGCTAGCGTATCGCAGCGCTGCCAAAATGCTCAAAAAAACGCTCTTGTGGGTTCCAGCCCTTAAGGTTTACTTTGATATCTGACCATCTCCATACATCAATACTGAAACTCAAAGACCACCATCACTTCAGGACTTATCCACATGCGTGTTTCTCTGACGTCTTCAGATCTTTTCCCAGCCAGGAAAACATCTGGAAATATTTTCCTGTTAAAATCTATGGTAATGATGGCATGATTTCATATGGGCAAATGATGAACTACCGTAACTCCAATGTTAATTTATATTCCTTTAGAAAACCTTTTAAGGCATCCTGGATATTTAAACCAGCCAGGAAAGCATACTGGATAACTGGTAGCACACTGCATGCCTAAATAGGAAGCCTACTAGACTGATACAAATATTTTGCAACGAGGCAGGCTGATAAGGAAGAATTTGATTTTATTAGTATTGATAGTAATAACAACACAGGAATACCATATATTGATTTTTTTCTGTACATGGTGACAGTGCACTGTACAGCTACTGCTAATCACCTTTGGTGCCCCAACATGCTTCAGCAACTCTTCTGCCAGCAGGGCCGGCGCTACCATAGAGGCAAAGGGGGCAATTGCCCCAGGGCCCCAGAGCTTGTAGGGGCCCCCAGTGGCTACAAGAGGGAAAAAAAATTCAAATCGACCTTATAGTTTTGGAGAAAATCGATGTTAAAGTTTCAAAGGAAAAAAAATACACATTTAAAAACCTGCTGACTTTATTGGTTAATAGCAAATCCACCTTAAATGCTAGAAACCCTAAATTTGCAGGATATGTTAAGGAGATCATTGGGAATAAGAGGAAAAAACTATTTTTCAAAAAGACCTTATAGTTTTTGAGAAAATCGATTTTAAAGTTTCGAAGGAAAAAAGTATACTTTTAAATGCGGTAAATGTCACTTTTAGTAGCAAACCTAACGGTAGTGTATTTTACATGTATCAAAAGAAAGAGCAATAAATTTCCTGATGGGGTTTCCTGGGGGTCCATGCGCAGCCGCAGCGCTTTGGCCAGGGATCGCTATACAGCCGCAATATGGCTGCATGAAGATCCCTGGCATTTTTTCCTATTTTCCCAATTTTTTTTTTTATGTTTAGAGTGTGGGAATTTTTTTTTTAAATTATGTGGGGTCCCCCCTCCTGAAACTTTTTAACCCCTTGTCCCCATGCAGGCTGGGATAGCCAGAATGTGGAGCTCCGACAGACTGGGGCTTCACACCCTGACTATACCAGCTGCAAAAAAGGTCCCTTAATGCCGATTTTTGTTCCGGGGTATCTGTTGGGGGGGGGGGGGGCCCAGGTTTATTTTGCCCTGGGGCCCCATTGTTGCTTAAACCGGCCCTGTCTGCCAGACCTCTTGTACCTCATCAGTCAGTAAGTACTCATGGCCATACATGCCCCAGCTTCCATAACATATAGAGTGCCCATAGCAACCTTGTGGGGAGTAGAGTGCAGGCAAGACTGTTTCTAGGCGAAAGTGTAATAATCGAGAGATAGAGTGGCATTGGGTTTGTAAATGTCACATTCTCTCTTTCCAACCATACTTGCTGACGCATATCTGCCAGTGAATATCGCCCCCTCCCCACCCCTATCCCCCACACCCAATACAGAGGTCAGTGCAATGCATATTGTTTGGTGGGAACCATAGAAGACCCACTAAAAGGAAAAAAACAACAACTCTGAATTGGGATTAGGGTTGTCATAATGGCTGTACGTGTACGGAGGACAGGTGGTTTGGGTTGTGAGTTCTATGCAAGTAACACATTCTAGCAGTTTTATTCTTTGCATAGGCCATTCAGATGCTCTGTGAAAGGTCAATCTCTTTAGAATAGGTAAGCAACTCACCACCAGGGCTGGATTTACCATAAGGCACTGTAGGCATTTGCCTGCAGGTGTCTGATGATGGGAAGGCGGCTCACTCCCCTCACTTGGGTCTCGGCATTCCACTGATCAGATCTCCCTTCAGTTGGGGGCAACTCTAGATACCTTGGGGGTACCTTTAGCTACTTAATATTGAGGACAGATCTGGCTTCTTACTTCTAAAGGGCACCTGTAGCTACCTATGACAGGCAAGGGAACTAAGGGAGAAGTGACAGCTGGGCCAGCACACTTGTGGTGTGGTTCAGTGGTTTTTTTTTAAGTTCATGGAGGGCGAAGTCTAGGGTGGCAGGACATCTGTGCCTATAGGCTCCTGTGATGTAAATCCGGGCCTGCTCACCACTGACAAAAAGAAGTGTTGGTTGTAATGGGTAAGCCTACATATTCCTTTATTTGGCTTCAGTTTTACAGTGTACAGGTAGAACAAGTTGAATTTTCAGGAGCACAATGAAATGTGAACTTTATGTGAAAAAAAATGCTTTATTTTTTTTACTTAACCACTTTCACCTCCTGGACGTACTAGCTACGTCCAGAAGGCCATGTCCGCGGCCGATCACGTGCGCTCCCGGCCGCGGATCGTTAGCCCAGGGATCAATGAATCGGGCTATGGTGCCCGATCACTGATTCCACTCCCCCGCAGAAAAAGCGACAGCTTCTCTCAGAAGCTTCGCTTTTTCTGGCTCTTGCATCCCCATGCGTCCCTCTAAGCGTATATGTTACGCTTAGAGTGACATCATGTAAACCAACTCACGGCTGCCATCTTGTGGCCAAAAAGTAAAACTACAACTAAATGTAAAAAAAAAAATTAAAATCAACACATATTTACAGAAAAAAATTACTGTTTACATCCCATCCTTCCAAAAATACCCAAATAAAATGTTTAATATAAAAAAAAAAAACCATTACAATAAAAAAATGTAAATATTTACCTAAGGGTCTAAACTTTTTAAATATCAATGTAAAGATGAAATAATTTTTTTTTTTTTTATTTTAAACTTGTAAATAGTGATGGATGCAAAACGGAAAAAATGCTCCTTTATTTCCAAATAAAATATTGTCGCCATACATTGTGATAGGGACATAATTTAAACGGTGTAATAACCAGGACAAATGGGCAAATACAATACGTGAGTTTTAATTATGGAGGCATGTATTATTTTAAAACTATAATGGCTGAAAACAGAGAAATGATTTTTTCCATGTTTTTCTTATTCTTCCTGTTAAAATATATTTACAGTAAAGTGTCTCTTAGCAAAATGTACCACCCAAAGAAAGCCTAATTGGTGGCGGAAAAAACAAGATATAGATTAGTTCATTGTGATAAGTAGTGATAAAGTTATAGGCTAATGAATGGGAGGTGAACATTGCTCGGATGCATAAAGTGAAAACGACTGAAGGCTGAAGTGGTTAAATAAACTCGGTGCACTTAGAGATTCCTCTGCTCCTGGCTGCTTTGCAAGATAGGCAGATTTTCTTTTTATTGTTTGCAAAGTGTCAGTTTTACACTGCAATTCTTCACTGAATCACTTCATTCTGTTTACACATTATGTAATTGACGTCTCAGTTTTCTTTAATTTAAGGGAACAATGCCAACCAATGAAATTCAGTGCAAAGAGCTCCTGCCAAGTGGGAGGGTCTACCTTAACAGTGATATAGTGGCACAGTACCAAAGCCACTTGTTGGAGAGCCTGGGTGAGCAGAGAACAATGGGAGGCAAGAAGTCTGACATCTCTCCATGTGAACTTGGTGAGCATTCATATTGCTGGTTAAAAAGCTTGTGTTGCTAGCTGAGCAGGGACACTAAACCACAGTAATTACTCTGCAATGCATCTACAGTTATTTGTTCAAATAAAATGATCATTACAGGGAATTTCTAAAGGTCTGATGGCATAATGTAGAGCTCAAAGTGGATCTGAACTCTTGCAGAGGACAGAAGGAAACATAGAGAAATGCACCCTGTGTGTATTTAGAGAGTTTAGCCTGTCTAATTCCCCCTCATCTGTGACTAATAACAACTGGCAGAGCAGCTAATTTGTAAACACAGGAGGTTAACCCTATGTCTGCTTCCATGAAAGCAGGAAGTAGACACACTGCAGATTTATTGCAGGATTTGTATCAGCTGTTACAAAAGAAATGTTTTTCTTTAAAAGGTTATTACGCTGTTGCTTATCTTTTAGAGCAGAGAGGAAGTTCTGAGTTCAGGTCCACTTTAACCACTTAAGCCCAACTGGACGAGATTTCTCGTCCAGTTGGGCTGCGCGCACTCCCGCGGGTCGCGCGCGTTCCCGCGGGCCCCCCCGTGCGCGCCCCCGCTGCTGGCCGCTAGATTACCGATCAGTGAAAGGGATTATAAATCCCTTTCGCTGATCGGACCCCCCCGGAGAAAAGACGACAGCGTCTCTTCAGATGCTGCGGCTTTTCTGAGCTCTGGGCTCCTTTCTTCTGCCTGGGAGCGAGATCGATCGCTCCCAGGACTTTTTGATTCTGGCCATCTTGTGGCCAAATAGCAAATTACACCTGTAAAAAAAAAAATTCAAATTAAACATATAAATATATTAAAAAAAAACCTGTTTACCTCCCACACCAAAAAATACCCACATACAAGTTTAAATTAAAAAAAAAAAAAAATTACAATAATAAAAAAAAACAAAAAAAACATAAATAGTTACCTAAGGGTCTGAACTTTTTAAATATGCATGTCAAAGGAGTATATCAATATGATTTAATAAATTATGGGCTTCTAAACAGTGATGGATGCAAAACGGAAAAAATGCACCTTTATTTCCAAATAAAATATTGTCGCCATACATTGTGATAGGGACATAATTTTAACGGTGAAATACCCGGGGCATATGGGCAAATACAATACGTGAGTTTTAATTATGGAGGCATGTATTATTTTAAAACTATAATGGCTGAAAACTGAGAAATAATGAATTTTTTCCATTTTTTTCTTATTCTTCCTGTTAAAATGCATTTACAGTAAAGTGGCTCTTAGCAAAATGTACCACCCACAGAAAGCCTAATTGGTGGCGGAAAAAACAAGATATAGATCAATTAATTGTGATGAGTAGTGATAAAGTTATTGGCAAATGAATGGGGGGTGAAAGTTGCTCGGATGTAAAAAAAAATGTCAACCCTTCGGGCTTAAATTACATTTCTGTCATAACACTGACATAATTGTAGATTGGTTCTGCACAAGTCTTTTTGCAATCTAATTTTATTAAACATTATTTCTCCATATTTCTCATTTCAGCCTGCTCAAAATTTCCAAAACTGACAGAAAGCTCAGATGCATTTCCTTGAAATATTGGCAACAATGCAGAGGCATATCTCTATTGCATGTGCCCAGGGTGGGGGTTATTTGGGGCGTAGATTAGCTCAATAGTCTTTAGCCCTCCAGCCTGCATTAATGTTAGCTGCATGGCTTCTCTCAGATTTCTCCTCACCCATTTTCTGTCCACTGAGGATGTGAATGAGGGATTGGAGACTGGAAGATGGTGAATGATGCATTTGAATGATGGCTTGGTTATCGGGAAATGAGCGCTGTTACTCAACCACAGCCAAAGTGACAGCAAGTAAGAGTATAGAGAGAAAGAAATCTGAGCACTATCCGCACTATATTGGCAGGAATATTTTATATTTCAGCATAATTTAGGCCTTGTTTCCACTTGTGCGCGACATGCGTCTTGCGAGACGAGATTCCAGCACAGCTGCTCGTGTCTCGCAGCTGAATCCCTCTAGAAGTGCAATGCATGTCTACAGGATTCGGACAAGTTGTGCGATATTATGCTGCAGGGCCTCAGATTTTTCCTCGGCGACGAATTCGGATGCTCTGCATAGACTTCTATAGGCTGCCAAATTCTATCCGAATTTTTCACACAAGTGTCAACTTAGCCATAGGCTTGGTTCACACAAATGCATGCCAGGCATCTCACGGTGTGTTGGTCAAATGCTTTTCAGTAAGCGTGCAGAGAAGCATTTCACAGCTTTCAGCAGCTTTCAGCGGTGAGCTGCGATTTTCACTGCCACAGGAGGACATGGAGGTGCGACAGTAAATTACCTTTCAGGGTTGGCTCAAACGACTGGAAAAATAGGGATAAAAACACAATGTTTGTGTTAACTGCGGGAAAACAAGCAACAAACAAACAAACAAACATAACACTTATATCGCGCTTTTCTCCTGGCGGACTCAAAGCGCCAGAGCTGCAGCCACAAGGATGCGCTCTATAGGCAGTAGCAGTGTTAGGGAGACTTGCCAAAGGTCTTCCACTGAATAGGTGCTGGCTTACTGAACAGGCAGAGCCAAGATTCGAACCCTGGTCTCCTGTGTCAGAGGCAGAGCCCTTAACCAGTACAGGTGCTGCCCATTCACTGGGCAGCGTTTAACAACGAGCGCCGCAGCCTTTGTTTATTACCCAGCAAGCTCCATGTGAACCTGGCCTAAAGCAAGCTTGTAAGGAGGAAAGGGTTAAAATTTGGTTAGCTCAGTAGTGGGAAGCCTCTAGATTTGGGCTTCCCAACCCTGTCCTCAAGTCCCACAACAGTGCATGTTTTGTGGAAATCCACAGAGGTAGTTAATCAGCTCTGCTGAGACACATTACCTCACCTGTGAATGTTTGTGGTTTTCTGCCAAACATGCAGTGCTGGTGGTTCTTGAGGACAGGTTTGGGAAGCCTTGCTCTCGATGATCCAGAGACTTACTACTCTTCCAGCCAGCGGTGTAACAATAGCTCCTGCGACCCCTGCAAACATGGGAGCCGGGGGCTGTGGGTGCCCACTCCTTCTCCCTCTCCTTACCTACATGCAGAGTATCACAGGTAGTGGAGTAATGCTTACCTGCCCAGCACTGCATGTCTCCTCCATGCATCACAGCTGCGCACTTTCTGCTGCCACTCGCTGGCTCCAGATCCCATGACCGACACAAGTCACGTGATCAGGAGCCGGCAAATGGCAGCCAAGAGTGTGCGGCTGTGATGCATGGAGGAGACATTCAGAGCTGGGCAGGTAAATATTACTCTGGTCCCTTATCTGCATGCATGTCGGGGCAAAGAATGTGTGTGTGTGTGTGGTGTGTGTGTGTGTGTGTGCGTGCGTGCGTGCGTGCGTGCGTGTGCGTGTTAGATTGGGTACAGTGGGGAGAAGCTTAAATTCCCGTCCACATACAAGCATCTCTGTACTGGACATGCACAAGAAATCTCTGTGCTTTTATTGGGTGACTCCAACGCCCAAATCTACAGTTGTAGCCACTACACTATTAGTGGCATTTTATATGGGAGCCTATGGCAGTACCCATTAACGTTAGGTATACATTGGGGAGGATTAGTGTTAGGAGTCTGCGTGGGGTAGCTAAGGTTAGGCATAAGTAGGGGAGAGTTAGTGTTAAGCATTGATAGGGCTTATCTATAAATCTAAATCTATGGGCGAAGCTGATGGTTTTGGCACCCAATAGCAGTAATGTTATACTGTGCGGAGCGTGTAAGGGTAATTCGTGGCTCCAGTTGGACCCTGAATTACATCTTTATTTGACTTGCGATGACTCGGAGAGGGAATAGTATTTTACGCGTGATTTGAGAGGCAGCGGGGGGAGCCGTCATTCGGCTCGACCTGCGCTCAGCTCACTGGCAGCGTACACATACATACACAAAATGTGTGCAAAAATGACAGTAATAGGCACAAAATAACGGTAATAGAATATTGGTAATTTTACTGAAATTCTATTAGCATTACATTATTCTACTGTCACCCACCAAACCCTAAGGGCCTGTTTCCACTATACACAGTGCGATGCGACTACATAGCCACATCGCACCATGGCCAAACTGAAACCAATGCACAGCAATGGAACAGTTTCCACTGCAAGCTGGTTATGCGGAGCAATCCCAGAATCTGAAGCATGCTGCAGATTCTCGCATGGCTGCATCTGGTTCCTGACTCCTTCCATGGGCACCCACTTCTCCCGATGTGGAAGTGAAGCGAATGGGAGCAGAAGTGATGCGTAGCGGCAGTGCAGTTTCTAGGCTAAAATGCACCCAGGGCGAGGGTGTAAAAATTGCGCCGCCGCCGCCCCCCCTCCCCCCGGAGCCAGGTATAGGTGCCCGGAGTCCGATCACCGCTCACTTCCTGCTGGTTTCCTTTCTGCATAGCCGCTGATACACAGGCAGCGTGTTTATCAGCAGCTATGCAGAGGAGGAGACCGGCGGCTAGTGAGCGGCGATCATAACCAGGGAGGTGAGTAACTGTGTATAATAGCGCTTCCCTGCGCGCTAACTCTGCAGTCCGAGGGGAGAGCATGGAGAGCGGCCCGGGGAGAGGGAGGGAGAGGTCAGGCTGCCCTCCCCGCGGCTCCGGCTCTCCCCTCCATCACAGCGCCCCCCCTCCCTCTGTGCTCAGGGCAGCGGCACGAGCCGCACGGCCCTAGAAACGGCCATGCATAGCAGCATCACATTCCTTCCAATCCCATTTCCCAGTGGAAATGGGCCCTAGCTCTCACCTGAACCCTCCGCTAACTATGTCTAACCTTACGACCCTTCAACTGCTTCTAACCCTAACCAGCAACCACTTTCCTAACACTTAGGGCCTGAGCCCACTGATGCAGTTGTGTCCGCTTTTGAGTTACACATCAATGTTACAGATGCTGAAAAGCAGATATAAGCAGACACAACTGTGTTAGTGGGCTCAGGCCCTAACCAGGACTATCTGAATAAACTGCAAGAAAGCCATAAAGGGCACCTTGGGAATAGGGCTCGTTTCCATTGCAAACCAGGTGGCCGTGCGTCAGCGCGGCTCTGCATTGCATCACGTGATTTCCCCAGAGGCGCTTATAAATGAATGAGATTGTGGCCCAATCGTGCCACAATGCGTGCAAAATGCGATTCAGTGGTAAATTGCAACGTATGTATTATTATTATTATTTATTTATAAAGCGCCAACATATTCCGTGTCGCTGTACAATGTAAGAAAACAAACAAGGGATACATAATGATACAGACAATGATATACATCAAATATGAACACTGATACAAGATACAGCACTGCTGATTACAATTTGATTTAACATGATGACTAAAATGTATAAATGTCTAACAGCAAGTTTAGGCAGCGGCGGGGAAGCGATGACTTGCTCCCCTCCTTGCATTCCAGCGTGCGTTCCATCGCTCGTCACTTCCTGCAAAGTAGCCCACTATACACACCCACGATGGAACGAATAGCTTCCCTGCCACTGCCTAATGCTTTTTAACAGAGCTAATAGCTGGTGGGGGAGAGCGGACCAGGGACCCAAATGAGGGAGGAGGGGGTCTGACCCTCCTCCCTGCTGCTGTGCCTGCTGCCCCCCTTCCTGGCTGCTCCCTCCAGCACAGCTGTCCACCCTCCACCCATGGCCAGGTGGGCACCGCCCCCGCTCAAGTGCCGCCTGAGGAACCTGCCTCACCCCGCCTCAGCGTACATTTGAAATCGGCGCCGGTAGACTTAGGTGCAGGATACAGCCGGTATATGGCTAATCCTGCTTCTGCACAAGTCTGGCCCGTATTAATTACTATTCCCCCTCCAGGCCGCCATGGATAATGGGGGAATTAACCGTCTGGGCGATACAATTGCATCGCCCAGGAGGGGGCGCAGCACTTTTTTTTTTTTAATTTTTAATTTTTTAAATCATGTAGCGAGCCCAGGGCTCGCTACATGATAGCCGCTGCGCAGCGGCATCCCCCCACCCTTCGGCGATCAGAGTAAGCAGGAAATCCCGTTCAGAACGGGATTTCCTGCTGGGCTTCCCCGGTCGCCATGGCGACGGGACGGGATAACGTCACCGACGTCATGGACGTCGGGACGTCAGAGGGAGTCCCGATCCACCCCTCAGCGCTGCCTGGCACTGATTGGCCAGGCTGCGCAAGGGGTCTGGGGGGGGGGCTGCGCGGCACGGCAGGTAGCGGCGGATCGGCGGCGAGCGGAAGTTACACGCAGCTAGCAAAGTGCAAATCGGCCCACCAGGGCCTGAGAAATCCTCCTGCGCGATATACCCCAAGCTCAGCTCGGGATTATCGCCCACTCGCCCAGGAGGTTAAATAATTCGGCTTCCAGCAATTGCTGGAGGCCGAATTGTGTTTTTAAGCAACTTCAGCTCCATCTTCTGACGGAGCCGACGTTACTCACTGAGCGCCGCTATAGACTGATTCCCATTACAGTCTATGGCAGCGCTGGCTGCGCCCAAATCTAGCAGCGCTGAATAACACTGCTCCGCCGCCTCAGGGCGGCTACTCAACCATAAATCTATGTGATGAATTCATATTAATTACTAAATTAATATTCCTAAATACTAAAAATGTATGTTATAAATAGGGATCAATTATTGCTTGATAGGTTTCACATACATCATTTGAAGGCCATGTTGCCCAAGCAACTAATACAAATAGTAAGTTCTAATTCAGAGGAATGCTAAACTCATCTATATGGTTCCGTATGCTGGAATTTAACTGGCGGAGATAGTGATGAAGACGAGGAAGAATGATTTACCCTATCTCTGTACAGTACCAGCTGTCACCAGCAGAGGTCCCCCAGTCCAGACAACGTGTTCTCTCGGCGTTGATTCTTCCGGGGCACGTCACAGAGGCAGCACTATTCCCCGGTGACACTGTGCTGGATGTACTATGGAATCCTCGAGGTGACCGAGGAGCCGTCCTGTGTGACCAGCGACGGCCAGTGCAGCTGCGGGTGAGTGTGGCTGTAGTGCTGCTCCATATGGAGGCAGCGCTACTTCACTAAGGATGTACAATGCGCCTCGGTTTATAGATACTGCAGACATTGTTCTTGACACTGGCCAGAGTTTCAGCTGCAGAATGGATGAATGAAGGTGAATTGTTGCGATGTGTTGTGCTGAGAACCATCTGCAGGTGTGTTGTGTCCCGCTTATCTCTCGCTGTACTGTATGGCCAGGAGAATCACTCCACAGTACTCTACACTATCAATAACTCTGTGTCCTGCTATCCAGTTATCTCCAGGCAAGCATTGCACCACTTTTTGGCCTGTAATGCGTTCCCTGATAATAACAGGTTATCAGGCACCGGGGGGAGGGTGGAGGGGGGTGGCAGCCTGCAGGTGACGTGACACTATGGCTGAGAAACAGAGTTGTTTTGTTGTCATCATCAGGGTTGCCTAAAAACCCTACCTTTCAGGCTACTTTCCTACTAGGTGCCGGAGCAGTGCTTTTCAGCGCTGCTAGATTTGGGCGCAGCCAGCGCCGCCATAGACTGTAATGGGAATCAGTCTATAGCGGTGCTCAGTGAGTAACGTCGGCTCCGTCAGAAGATGGAGCCGAAGTTGCTTAAAAAACACAATAATTCGGCCTCCAGCAATCGCTGGAAGCCAAATTATTTCATTTCCCCCACTATCCATGGCGGCCTGGAGGGGGTATAGTAATAAAATCGGCCCGGACTTGTGCAGAAGCAGGATCAGCCATATACCGCTGTATCCTGCGCCCAAGTCTATCGGCGCCGATTTCAAATGTACTCCTAGGTGCTGTGCCGTCCATTCTGACAGACCACACATAGGATGCGAGAAGCAAGGTAACATGACTATTGACTTCCATGTTACTGTTAACATTAAACTTTACCAGAGCGTTACTCTGTAAAGCCTCTGGGAACTTTTAATTGCACGATGCAAGCGATTTCTTATAGAGTGAATCAGAACTAGAGCCTCTGATACACATTGAAGCGCCATCAACGCGTGCGCTGGAACGTATGCACGGACCCAATTTTTCCTGCACACGTTAGCTAGTGGGAAAGGGCCCTCAGAAATTTACTAATTGCTTGGTAAATTCTGATGCATTGAAGTTCCGCTGTCATTAAGTCAAATGCTGAAACCCAGTTTAGGCCTGGAACCCACTACAAAGTTTTTTTCGAGCGTTTAGGGAGCACTTTAAATTGCTAGCGATTTCCCTAAACTCTCTGTCAATGTAAATGGATGAAACAGATTCCACTACAGTGATTGCGATTAAGCAAATTGCAATCGCAGGAATCGTAGTACAGCCAGCATTTTGGGAGCGTTTTCATTCTAATGAATTATATAGTAGCAGCGAAATCACTCCTAAAATCGCTTGCAAAACGCTATCACAAATCGCTAGCGATTGCTATATCGCTTTGCTTTTTCTAGTGGGTTCCAGGCCTTACAGTGTACCAGAGCTCACGTAAGTAAAAAGATTTATACATACCTAGGGCTTCCTCCAGCCCCATCCCCCCATGCCGTCCTCTGCTGCCCGCAGCTTCTGTACCGGGTCCCGTCACTGCCGTCAGTCGCGCCCAGCTATGCAGGAGAAGAGTGCCCCCTACGTATCTCTCCAGCAGCTGCTGGAGAGATATGCCAAGAGCGCACTTCTTCTGCGTAGACTGTCTCCGGCTGACGACAGTGACGGGACCCGGTACAGAAGCTGCGGGCAGCAGAGGACGGCATGGGGGGATGGGGCTGGAGGAAGCCCTAGGTATGTATAAATCTTTTTACTTAGGTAAGCCTGAAAGGGATTTGTCTGTGTTAACATTACCTTTATTTAGCCTTGGAAACAGGAAATGAAGATCAACAATAAAAACAAAGGATAGTAAACTGGATTCACATAATTCTGAGGTGATGCAACGTTTTATACTTTCATTTGTAAACATTTGCGTAAGTTTGTAACCTCTTTGACCACCCCTAATAAAAATGACGGAATTTCTCAGTTTTCCACCCTGCAGTTTTGCTTTTTTTTTTTTTGTATTGTGCTCTGTTACACTTGGATAGGTGAGCGGTTTCTCCACAAGCTCATTTTATATTTGATGCCTGCTACACAAGATGCAATTTCCCATCAGATCAACAGGTCCAATCAATATTTCCCAGCATGTCTGATTTGCTCAAGGTCCGGAATGGGCCAGAGTTTCAGCTGCAGAATGGATGGATGAATGAAGGTGAATTGTTGCAATGTGTTGTGCTAGGAACCATCTGCAGATGTGTTGAGTACCGCTAGCCTCTCACTGTACTGCATGGCCAGGAGAATCACTCCACAGTACTTTACACTCTATCTACCAATAACTCTGTGTTCTGTTATCCAGTTATCTCCAAGCAAGCATTGCACCACTTTTAAGCTAGGAAAGTGTTCCCTGATAATAACCGGTCTAACAGGTTATCAGGCACTGGGGCTGGAGGGGGGGGGGGGGGGTGACAGTCGGCAGTTGACAATGTGGCTGAGAAACAGAGCAGTGTTATCATCAGGGTTGCCAAAAACCCCAACCTTTCACAAATGTACTAACAATGCTTGGTTAATTCTGATACATTAAAGTTCTGCTGTCATTAAAGGGTACCAGAAGTGACATGATGGGATAGACATGGGTGTGTACAGTGCTTAGCACACAAATAACTATGCTGTCTTCCTTTTTTTTCTTTCTCTGCCTGAAAGAGTTAAATATCAGGTATGTAAGTGGCTGACTCAGTCCTGACTCAGACAGGAAGTGACTACAGTGTGACCCTCACTGATAAGAAATTCCCCTTTGTATCTCTTTTTGCTCTCAGAAGCCATTTTCTGCTAGGAAAGTGTTTTATAGTTGGAATTTCTTATCATTGAGGGTCACATTGTAGTCACTTCCTGTCTGAGTCAGGACTGAGTCAGCCACTTACATACCTGATATTTAATTCTTTCAGGCAGATAAAGAAAAAAAGGAACACAGTATAGTTATTTGTGTGCTAGGCACTGTACAAACACATGTCTATCTCATCATGTCACATGTCACTTCAGGTATCCTTTAAGTCAAAGGCTGAAACCCAGTTTCAGGATTTTGTATTCAGTTCTAAATATCTTGGAAAAGGGCTAAACATATATTTTTGTTATGGTTGTCTGTCACCATGGGACAATTTTACCTTTATTTCCTGTCCTTGTGCCTTCTCTGGAGATTTGTGGCTTTAATATGAAAATCAGTAGCTTTGGAAACAGGAAATTAAGATGAACAAAAAAAAACAAAGGATAGTAAACTGTATTCAAATAATTCTGAGATGATGCAACGTTTTATATGTTCAGTCCAGTCAGTAGTGATCTTGTGAAATCACTGAGTAGGGGTGATGGTGAATTATTTTACCACAGTAATTATTGCATATAATTATACATTTGTTAAATGTTTTGCAGTGAACATTTTACCTAAATTGGGAACTCTTGCAAAAATGTGTTTTCTTGTTCCCATTGACTGTACTTCATATTGCGAAAATATGTTGTCTTGTTTCCATAAACTTCTAAGCACAGTAGGCCCTAGCTGATGGACCGAAAACATAACTTTCATAAATAATGAGATTAAAATTGTCATCAGTGATATCTATAGAAGACCTTCTAGTGTGTGCAAGTAATATAACAAGACTGGATATGTAATCACAAATACAATATCTATTACAGTGTTCTCCCCAGAATTTTTTTCCAGCCGGGTGGCATGAGAAAGTAGCCGGGTGGGGTGAGATTAGAGAATGCAGGGCCGGCGCTTCTCTGCACAACAGAGGAGGTGGTGAGCCAATGGCCTCAATTCACTAAGATCATGCTGGAGATAATAAGGCAAGAGAAAACTTATCTCCACACAGCAAGAGAGTTATCTTATCTCTTCATTCCTTACGTTACCTCTTCTGTAGTTCATTTACCTCTTCTGTAGTTAATTTACCTCCTCTGTAGTTAATTTACCTCCTCTGTAGTTAAGTTACCTCCTCTGTAGTTATTTTCACACGCAGTTAATGAACAGCCTGTCTTTAACTCTGGAGTTATTTTAAGGATGAAAGAGTTAACTTAAAGACAGAAGAGTTAACTTTAGGTTTGCCTGAGGTAAAATGTTTCCTGAATACTACATGCCTTATCACCATGGTAACAACTCTAGAAGAGTTATTAAAGACAGGAGATAAGCTTAGTGAATTGAGGCCATTGACAGCTGGGTGCTCACCAAAACTTGCCGGGTGGAGCACCCCGCTGAAAGGGCCTGGGGAGAACACTGGCTATAAATATGCAGTACACTGGCCATAGTATAGTGGATAACATTTAAAGGATACCCGAGGTGACATGTGACATGATGAGATAGACATGCGTATGTATAGTGCCTAGCACCCAAATAACTATGCTGTGTTCCTTTTTTTCTTTCTCTACCTGAAAGAGTTAAAAATCAGATATGTAAGTGGCTGACTCAGTCCAGACTCAGACAGGAAGTGACTACAGTGTGACTCTCACTGATAAGAAATTCCCCCTTTCATCTCTTTCCTGCTCTCAGAATCCATTTTCTGCTAGGAAAGTGTTTTAAAGTTGGAATTTCTTATCAGCGAGGGTCACACTGTAGTCACTTCCTGTCTGAGTCAGGACTGAGTCAGCCACTTACATACCTGATATTTAACTCTTTCAGGCAGAGAAAGAAAAAAAGGAATGCAGCATAGTTATTTGGGTGTTAGGCACTATACATACACATGTCTATCTCATCATGTCACATGTCACCTCGGGTATCCTTTAAGTGATCCAGCACACATAGACAGAGTACAGTATAAATAGTATGGCAAACTACAGTTGAGCACTACAGCATGCGCTACAAACTCAATGTGAAGTCACACTCCTACCTCACATTGATCGACATTACTTGGTCTTCACGGTCGATTGATTCAAGTATTTTATCAAGTTGGAGGAGAATTGATTGTGCACCATTATTTATTTATGCTTGATCAATGCAAACTGGCAAATACTGTACCTTGCCGAGTAAAAAAATGCTATATTGGAGCAGGATGGAAAATTAATGTTCACATGATTTCAATCGACACATTATTGGTTTCAGAGCGTGGTGGTACATCAATGTCTAGATCAATTAGTGAAGGAGGATCTTGCATGCAAGTGTGTGGGCCCCTAGTCGATGTACTTTAGACCAACCACACCATTTCAGATTGCTCAATAAAGTCCATTTCCGTCGCTGAAAAGTTAAACAATATATGGGCACCTTAAGCATGTTTTACCGACACCTTTAGCAGAATTTACCGACATGCAGAATGTCGGCAAAGTAATGGGGGAGAGGCGTCTCTTGTAGGAGAGGAACTCCTATGCAACACCCCTTCCCCGCCGGTTTGAGCCTTCTGACAGGCTTTCCACTGCCTATTCCCCGTCTCTCCCTTCCCACTCCATGCCAATCATCACTCTGTGCTCACGGAGGAGAGCTGCTTCTGCAGCACCGCGGCCCCAAAGGTCACAGAACAGAAAGTGAAGTATTGCTGCAGATAAGAGCGGCAATGGACGCTACTTGATCCGCTCACACTCCCGGATCAGGTAGCATGCTTTTTTTTTTTGTTCACTTAAACCCGACTCGGGTTCTATTTAATTCAATCGTTTAAGTATTCCTTTTATCAGTGATACATTTTTTTATTTTACAGTGGGAAGGAGCCCTCACTGTGTGTGTGTGTGTATGTATATATATATATATATTTTTTTTTTTTCCCTTGTTTTAATTAACAATTTGATAGTATAGATAGGCTATCTCCATGTCCTCAGTAATTACGGTGTTAAACCTGCGTCTTTGCACTACGACGGAAATTGTGTGTGTGTGTGTACAACTTTGTATCGTTCTGCAGCAGCAGGCCTGTAATTGACACAGACCTTGCTTAGAGAAAATGTTAATTGTAAGCTTACCTTAGTTTGTTTGGGTCAGGCCGGCTAAAAAGACACGTGGTGTTAGATAAGTGTGTGTGTTCGGGGTTGTCAAGTTTAGATATCAATGTTTGTGACGCGCCTCTCTTGTTGGTGCATAGATTGCGGTCCTGAATGTAGAAAGTTAATTTGGTGGGTGGGGCTGAGAGGGGCGTTTGTTGCAATCATCATGTTCCTATTTAAAGTTGTTCATTGAAATATTTTTTTTTCCTATTCTGTAGACTTGATCTCTTTCTCACTACTGGTATAAGATGTAAATGATATCTTAAAAATACTCTAAATTCAGTGAAATTTGAACAGTCACATGACTGCTGTTGTTCATGAGCTGGTTCGGGTATGAGCTGGGTGTGGCCTAGATCAGTGTTTCTCAACATTTTATCGGTGTGTACCCCTTTTAAAACCCTGTACTCACCAAGTACCCCCTAGCATAGTAAACATTGTCATAAGTACCCCTTGCCAAATATATATTTGATCGTAGTACATTATAATTGGTTCTAAACCATTTCCAAGCCTTTACTATTGCTTTTAATTAGCTAAAATACTAATTTGGGGCTGTTTAAAATAAGATTTATCATTTTCTAAAACTCTAAATTTGTTATTCTTGGTTAAGTATATCAAGCCCGAGTACCCCCTGGAACCATCAGAAGTACCCCCTGGGGTACGCGTACCACACGTTGAGAACCTAGGGCCTAGATGATTACAAATCTTCTCCAGTTAATTTGTGGGAGGGGAGGTGGCCTTGCTGGCCCCTGATGCTTGTGTGAAACCATTGGATCGGTGCTGCATGGGTTGGATTTGGTGGCTCTGCAGAAGTCTGCAAAAGAGTTTTATGCCACCATTTACTGACAAGAAGAAGCAGAGGTGGTCACAAGGGGTATTAAAATAGTGAGAATTTTTTTCTAAAACTTCAAACTTTATACCACTGGCGGGAGGAAGCTACAGGCCTCGACGGGGACTTTACAGTATTTCTGGGAGAAGGGCCACTGGCAAACTCCAGGATGTTGCTGTGAGACACAAGTCACAGTGGCCTCAGAAGAAGGAATACTAACTGGTGTAATTAGTTGTTTTGCAAGTTAACCGATAATGGATAAATCCACATGTTATGGAACATTAATCTGCGGCAAACAGAGACGTTTCATAATCCTTTCCGCAAGCATTATGTGTGTCAGCACATGATAATAGTCTATTGGTTTTACAATCCTCTTATTCATGGGAAAAGTCTTCTCACGGTGAAGTGACTATGTGAAAGGTCCTAATCAGACCTGTGACATATGGATGTAATGCTGGGTACACACGATACGTTTTCCACTCGATTTTCCACCCGCTGGATTCTGCGCTCGATTCTCTTATCTTCTGCTGTTTGTTTGTTTTATCTTTTTCCATTTACTTCTATGAGAAATCAAGAACAGAATCGATCGGAAGGAATCAGAAATTATCTATCAAATCCATCTATCGAGAGGAAAAACTTATGGTGTGTACCCAGCATTCAGTGGCTGAATGGAGTAATGATTAAGGGCTCTGCCTCTGACACAGGAGACCTGGGTTCGAATCTCGGCTCTGCCTGTTCAGTAAGCCTGCACCTATTCAGTGAGAGACCTTTGGCAAGTCTCCCTAACACTGCTACTGCCTATAGTGGCTGCAGCTCTGGCGCTTTGAGTCCGCCAGGAGAAAAGCGCGATATAAGTGTTCTGTGTTTGTTGTTTGTGTCAGCATTACACCTGGTATACACATCCACGTTTCACTGCATGTCAGACAGCACATTTCCTGTAACTTTGTATGTACCAATGAAGCTTTTAACACTGGGAGTATCACTTACTCACGCTCATATAGGTACAAGTTTGCATTCGTGTCATTTTATCATGGAGGAAATTAAGAAGATTGGTGCACATGTTTAGATTTGCTGACATTGCCATAACAAATTGACTCCCTCACATAAATGGAACCATATATGGTGCCCCATGTTGCCGGACTGACATCAAATAGTTTGTTATTGGTAGTATCATTTTTTATTTTTTTTAAATCCTCAATATGTAATACTGTACTCCTGCCTGACCCTAACTTCTGCTTCCTTAATTTCTGATTAGAACGAGCCATAGGAAAGCAGCAGAATTTGGAGTGCTTGCGACCAGGTGGTAGTTTAGGTGCTGCCATAGACCGCAATGTTGATTGCGGTTATGGTGGCGCTCAGTGTATATTTGGGTGCTGAAGTTCGGCTATTACATGATAATGATGGGAGGACTCCAGCCACAATGCATGGAGTACCTCTACCACAGGGGTTTAAAGCAGGATTAAACTCTGACATAATATTCAATAAAAACCTCTTTTCCTACTGTTTTTTATTACCCATTCAGTTATATTTGCTTTTTTGCACAAGTGTTATCGTCCCTTTACAAATGACAAGTTCCCAAAGTACAGTTTATCTGCTCTGAAAGCTGCTATTGCATTTTAATGCATAACTGCTGTATTTATTGTATATATTAAAATGTATCTAGTGAAACTTCTCTCCCTTTTCACATTCTGCTAACCCTGCAAGCTGAAGTACTGCCTGGAATGTTTACTAATAGTGGCTGATAAGGAAACCTTAACAAGATATAGATTTTGTAATCACTTCCTCAACTTCGGATTCGGATCAAAGCTTCCCACTGAAGAACAAAGTGCCATGTTTAACTGTGTGAATTCTGTTCTGCTGCCAATGTTTTTGTTTTTTTTTTTTCAAATTTTTAGGTTTTATGCAGTAAATTTATCTTTTAGAGCAAAGAAGAGTTTCATACTACCAGTGGCGCTACAATTTTAGGTATCAAGTAGCCAAAGTGGCGCAAGGAGTTGGACTGCCATGTAGCCGAACTCTGGATTTTGCCGGGGGTAAATAATAGGGTGCCTGGGGTCCTAGGAAGGGGGAGGGCTAGTGTGAGTGGTAGGTTAGGCCCGGCGTTAGTAGAAAATAGGTTATATTACTGATGGGCGCCATTTACACTTAATCAGTTGGTATGCGTTAGTGCGCGTTGGTACGCGTTGTTTCCAGGGCTGTGGAGTCGGTCCAAAAATCCACCGACTCCGACTCCTCGACTCCGACTCCTCTAATTTGCATATTACAATTTTGTTGATTAAAAGTATGTAACGTAAAATTCGTCTCTTAACTGCCAACGCTTAGGAATTTTACAAGACAACTGAAGTGAGAAGGATATGGAGACTGCCATATTTATTCCCTTTAGACTAAAACTAGTCCTTGGTAAAGGTACAAACCGGAACAAAGAACATCTATCAGGCCCTAGGCAATGTAACTGTGGGTGCATGTAAGAGTGATGTGCAGGTACTCTGCAGGGGAATGCAGAGATTCTTCCTCTATTACACATTCTTCATGCACAATCTGAACATGGATCAGGTCCTAGGCAATGTAACTGTGGGTACATGAAAGAGTGATGTGCAGGTACTCTGCAGGAGAATGAGGAGATTCTTCCTCTATTACACATTCTTCATGTACAATCTGAACCAGGTTTATGGGTGATAGACAACACCTCTGTGTTCAATTTGCACAACATTCTCAGTGGATTCCCTGCAGCTCTGTGGGGAGTGCATATGTAGAGTATAGTACTAACGTGTAACAAAGTAAACCTGAGACAGATGTAATTAAAGTTTTATACATACCTGGGGCTTCCTCCAGCCTCCTTCAGGCTAATCAGTCCCTCGCTGTCATCCTCCGCCACCTGGATCTTCTGCTGTGAGTCCAGGTACTTGAGCCAGTCTGGTGTAGTGCGCATGCACACACTCTGCCGCCGGGAGCGTACTACACCTGCGCAGCACTATTAGGCAGGTGCAGAAAGCTCCTGGCTGTAGGAGCGGCACAAGGCTGGACTGTGCTGACTGGCTGAATTACCAGGACTCATAGCAGAAGATCCAGGTGGTGGAGGACAGCGAGGGACTGATTGGCCTGAAGGGGGCTGGAGGAAGCCCCAGGTATGTATAAAACTTTACTTTTCATCCGTCTCAGGTACCCTTTAATTTGTAGTCACCAAACCAAATTTTAACAACATATCAAATTATTTGATTTCATGAGCAAAGAGAGTGCATACATTTGCATAAATCAGAATCAACGCAGAATTATTTCCATCTCATTGACCATCTCTATTAGTGACACGGCTACACATCAGGCTTTATTCTTACATCATAGATGTTATTTAGTATGTATGTTACGGCCAAAACCAGAAATTGGCCAATTCTTGAATTGGCCGGCCGTTTCTAGAACTGGCCGATCTTACGTCGGCCAAAGTCCAAAATGCTGGGAATTTCTGACATTGGCCGGCCAGTTCTAGAAATGGCCAAAGTCAGTCGGCCAAAGTCCAAAGCGCAGAAATCCCAGAACCTCGCGGGTCCTGTCCGGTCACCATGAATGGCACTCGGTACTTCCTCTCTGCTCTGAAAGATACAGCATAATCTTTTTTTAAAGAAAAAGCATTTCTTAGTTACAGCTGATACAAATCTTGCAATAAATCAGCAGTGGGTCTACTTCCTGCTTTCTTGGGAGCAGATATATTGTTACCATCCTGTGCTTTTAAATTCGCTGCTCTGCTGTGGCAGTCAGGTGACACAGGGGAGAGATCAAATTACAGTGGCGATTAGTCACAGATGAAAAGGGGGGGGGGTGCTCTGCTGGGGGCTGTGCATGGCTGTGGGTGCTTTGCTGGGGAACTGTGCATGGCTGTGGGTGCTCTGCTGGGGGGCTGTGCATGGCTGTGGGTGCTCTGCTGGGGGGCTGTGCATGGCTGTGGGTGCTCTGCTGGGGGGCTGTGCATGGCTGTGGGTGCTCTGCTGGGGGGCTGTGCATGGCTGGGGGGGTCTTTGCTGGGTGCTTTGCATGGCTGTGGGTGCTCTGCTGGGAGGCTGTGCATGGCTGTGGGTGCTTTGCTGGTGGGGCTGTGGATGCTCTGCTGGGGGGCTGTGCATGGCTGTGGGTGCTCTGCTGGGAGGCTGTGCATGGCTGTGGGTGCTTTGCTGGTGGGGCTGTGGATGCTCTGCTGGGGGGCTATGCATGGCTGTGGGTGCTTTGCTGGGGGGGGGGGGGCTGTGGATGCTCTGCTGGGGGGCTGTGCATGGCTGTGGGTGCTTTGCTGGGGGGGGGGGGGGGGGCTGTGGATGCTCTGCTGGGGGGGCTGTGCATGGCTGTGGGTGCTCTGCTGGGCTGGGGGAGCTTTCCTGGAGGCGCTATTCAGACCTCCGATCAGGCGGAGAAAGGCAGAGCAGCGCGCACGCTACCCGTCCGGACTCATACACTTCATATGCAGAAGTGTTCAATGACGTCACTTCTGCATTGAAGTGTTCGGGTCCTGCGGGTCTCGCTCGAGCTGGCAGCCTTGCTATGCCTGTCTCTGCCTCCCTGCTACGGTCGCCCTGATCGGAGGTCTGACTGAGTATGTAGAGGCAGCGGGGGAGGAGAGGTGAGCGGAGCTTTCTGGCGGCGGTGAGCGGGGCTTCGGGACTTGGCCGGCCACATGAAGTCACAACGCGTCCTGGCCGGCCAAAGTCCGAAATTGAAGCCCATTTCCCACATTGGCCGCATGAGCCGGCCACTTCGCATTCTGACCGGCCAGAACCCGAAGTGGCCAGACTTCGGGTTCTGGCCGTAACATGTATAAGAGATTCCTGTGTACACATCATATATACAGTCACAATCAGAGGTGTATATCTGACTTTAAAAATATGGGGACTGCTTTATTGAAGCAGCGCCAGTAACTAATTTTTATTGGTTTATTTCATTTTTTTGGACTGAGCACAGCTATTACTGTATATATACATTATTTTTAATGACTATTATCTGAGAAATAGCACATTTTATCATATTTTCTATTTTAATTACAGTTACAAATTCATTAGAAGTCGGTGCATTTTTTTCCCGACTCCAGGCACCCAAAATTGTTCCGACTCCACGACTCCGACTCCACAGCCCTGTTTTTCTATAGCAGTGCATTGGGAAGAATATTTCAGTTAAAACGTGTTAAAGTGGACCTCCAGACTAAAAATCGACTCTGAAAAAAATCGCAGCACTGAAAAGGCCTGGTGTTTCTTTAACAGTTTCACTGCATCAGAACTTTGTTTCTCTTATACAAGCCCCATTTTTAGCTGCACAGAGGAAAACTGCCCGGGCAGTTTTCCCCTTATGTTGTGCAAAGCATGATGGGATTTCTGATGTTCTCGTTCTGCTGTTTTGGTGCAATTTTTTTTTTTTTTTTTTTTTCCATTTCGAATTTGACATTTGAAGCCTAGTCTGTGCAGCTGGGAGGGGTTCTCAGGACACAGGACAGTTGGGACTGTGTCTCATGCTCCCTGTCACCTCCTTTCAACCAAAAAGATGGCTGCCCCCATGACAAAGATGGCAGCCCCCATGAATCACAAACATTTGCCTGTTCTTTTAAAACAGGGTGGGTAAAAGATTATATTACCTACCTATTCTAATTAACATAACTAATGTAACTTAATAACAGTATGTTTGTTTAGGCTGAAGTTCCCCTTTAAGTGTGAAAGGTGCCATAAAAAAACATGGGCATTACTTTGAAAATCTATTTTCTTTCAGTTATAACTGAGAGCAACTGATTAAGTGTAAAATGACCCATATTCTACTATTGACATTATCCGGCACCCAAATTTACATACACCTTTTTTTTAGATGTACGCATAGGAAAGACCTTCTAGATTATTCTCTCCTGTCCCAACAATATTTGCTTTTGCTTTCCTGTGGAACTTGTAAACATGCACTATTCACCTTATTGGGAGGAGGAGGAGGTGGAGGGAGGTAGAACAACCTTTTGGAAGCTTCCCAGAAACTTGAAAAAACAGCCTAGTACTAACATTCGGCAATTAAAGTCCCCATGTTTATAGGCTTGAAGATTAAATCTGTCTGATTAAACTTTAAAATGTGTACATGCAGTGCCTTTATAAAATACTAACCTCCTTTTGAAGTTTAAATGTTTTTTTGTCACGGAACATTGAATCACCTTGGAATTAAATTACATTTTGACATTGATTAATAGAGATAGACCCCTTAAAGAGAGCTGTCAGGCTGCAGAAGCTAATTTAAACCTCTATTCTCCTGTGTTAAACAGTTTAGAAGGAAGTCCAAAAGCCATTAGTGAAGATAAAAATCTCAGTTACCTTTGATGTGTGCTTATCAGTAAGGCTGTTATAGACCCATAAGGAAGCAAGCCGCATACTAAACTGCAAAGCATTCTGGGGCCCTCCCCGCGGCTGCTAATGAGACGTTACAGCAGCTTGTAATCAGTCCAGCGCGTAGCACTGATAAATCTCCGGGCTGGGTACACTGCAGGAGTCAGCTATTGTTCCTAGCCACATGGCTCATTAATATTCACTGCACACTGTGTTATTCAAGTACGAGCTTATCTGTGATCAGGAAGCAGGCAGGACATGACGACACATTTGACAGAAAAACATGGAGCCTGCCATGAGCTGTCAGGAGCATCTATCTCTGCATATACTATATACAAATTCTGTGAAATCCAAACGTGGACAGTGAAATGCATATGTAATGTAAGTACAGCCAATCTTTAGCTACTGAGATATGTGTTTATTTTCTCTGAGACCTTATACCTAACAGCTCCTCTTTAATATTAAAGTGAATACAGATCTCTGGTGACGAATTTAAATTATAAAACAAAGAAAACACACAAAAAAAGGTCTGGCTTCTGGGGAGTCAGTATTGAGGCCTAACCTACCAGATAAAACCCTGATCAACTGGGAAAAGGTAAATAAAAAGCACGGCAGTACAGATACATTGATTATTATATTATGGAAAAAGTATGACACATCTGCAAAGAACATATGTCCACCAAAAGGACATGATTGTAAAAGAGCACCAAAGAGGGATTACTATGACAACTCTCAGGTAGGGTACTTACCGGCATGTCGTTTCTGTTACATACCTCGCAGATGGGAAATCACATTAGCTGTGAGCGAACGCATTGAGTTTTATGGTCTGACATTTTGTAATGCTTGTTCCCATTGCTCACACATATAGCAAGTGTGATCGCTGCCTGAAAAAGTTACAGGTCTCAGAGGGAGAGATTGGAGAGACTATGCAGAAAGCCAGCATTTTCTTAGGTGTTTCACCAGTTGCATGTTTATGAAAGTATAGCAAAAATAAAGCTGTTATTGTTAACAAAAGCTACATATGCAGCCCAGACTTTAAACACTCTAAAGAGTGATAATTTCTGATAATTTCAGATGAAAATCTAGAGCTTGGACATGTCTCCCAAAAGTTGACGGCCTTGCCCCCAATGATTGCCCAAAGCAGAAAATCTTTGGCCAACGTTTGTTCTCTCCAAAGTGGGTGCCTTGTGCTCCGGTTTCGCTTCCCCTATTTTCATGGAGCAGATCATTCTAACCAACTGTACAAGGATCAGGATAAACCATCATTTGAAATGATCATTTTGGGTGGCAGGAATTTAAAAAACTAAACTTGTGAGAGAACTAATTGTATGTGTAGTACTAATGGTAAATAAAAATGTGAGACTCCAGTAAAGTTATTTTTTCAGTTTAGGGGCTGAATTTCTAAAACGGAATACTTAACAGCAGTAGCAACAGCAATCTGCTTCATTCAGCTGCAAAATAAATAAATAGGTTTTTGAACTTTTCAGCACTGTTTTTTCAGCAGTGTTTCCTCGGCCAAATAAAAGTGTTTTGTCTTCAGTTGACTTTTCAGGAGCTCTGAGGCTGCATTTTACTGCTGTTCAACTGCCTTATTTGCATAGATAAAATTGGTTTTTATTAACTCTTGCTGTGCAAATTATAAATAAAGAGACCTCAGACATGTTATAATATAAGTTGGACAAGTACTACACTTGGCTTAACCTCTTAGCCCCCTTCTGAGATTAAAATACACTCTTTTCTCCATGAAAATGACCATTAATAAATGTTTATTTTAGAAACAAATACACTATAAAAACAATGTCCTCTAAGTTTAATTAGGATATTTTATTGATAAACAGAGTTGAAATAAGAAAGGGCAAAAATGAGACATCTAAAATTATTAGCCCCCTGGCTATTAATAGTCAACAGTGCACCTTTTCTGAGCCACAACTGACAACAATCTCTTAGAGTAGTTCTTTACTTGGTTGGCATAGCTCTCCTGAAGGATTTTGGCCCATCCTTCCATTGCAAACTGTTTTAGATGGTCTAAATTGCGTGGTTTCTGAACATGCACATTCACTTTGAGCACCTGTCACAGATTTTCAATAGGATTGAGGTCTAGGCTCTGTGCAGGCCACTCCAGGATCTTGGTTTTGGTATCCTTGAGGAATTGTTGGACTAATTTTGATGTATGCTTTGGGTCGTTGTCCATTTGGAAGACTCAGCGACAACCTATGCCTAGACTGAGCACTTTTCTGCATATTCCCCCCCACAAAGTGTCAAGCTAATTTTCTTTTTTCCTGATGCCACGCTCCCGATGTCATGCACCCGAACAAGGTTCCCTATGCCTGAGGCTGCAAAACAGCTCCACAGGATGATGCTCCCACCACTGGATTTAACTTTGGAAACTGTGTTCCTAAGGTTGAAGTCCCCTCTTTTTGCCAAACGTAAGCAACATCCATGTGCCCAAACAGCTCCAGTTTAGTCTTATCAGACCAAAGCACAGACTTCCAAAACTCATCTTTATCTTTCAGATGTTCATGGTCAAATCTCAGTTGAGCCATGATATGCTGCTTTTTGAGTGAAGGCGTTCTTTTGGGATGATGGCCCTGAAGCCCACCACAATAAAGAACCCTCACAACTGTGTTCCTTGAAACACCACCTCCAGAATGGGCCAGGTCAGCAACAATTATTGTGTCAGATGCTCCTGGCTGACATCTGACTATTTTCCTGTCCAGAGTTCTAGAAATCTTGCATGTACAGCCACGGCCAGGTTTGTTTCTTACAGAATTTGGCTCTTTGTACTTGGCAATGATACAACGTAAAGCCGTGCTAGACACTGTGAATCACTTGGAAATGGCAGTGTAGCCTTCCCACTTACGACAAGCCTCTACTGTCTTTCTGAGCTCCAGGCTGATTTCCTTTGTCTTTGGCATGGTGTGTAACAGTAGTCCATCTCGTGTTCAGGTGTCCTGTTCCTTGGAGGCCTTTTATGCTGATTGAATATTGTCAGGAATCCAATTGACTGCACAGGTGTGGTTTCAAAGTTGATTGGTTAATTACTGTAGATGTAGGTGTACTGGAGGTGTGTTTTGAAAGCAAACATTCACTTGGGGTTAATATTTTTGACCACCCCATTTTTATTATACTCAATAAACAAGCCTAAAAATGTATTTTATATTATAAAATGTACCAAAAGCTACTAAATTGCGCTGGTGAATGTTTGATTATATCAAGTTATTTTGATTGTATCCATAATTCCTGGGGGGCTGATAATTTTTGCATCAACTATATGAACTATATGTACCCATGTTTATTTACCGTAATTATGTCACATGTCAGTTCAGGTACACTTTATAGGACAACTGAAGTGAGAAGGGTATGGAGGCTGCCATAGTTGTTTTGTTTAGGCCGGTTTTACACATGTGGTTTTCGATGTGGTGCTAGCACCGTAGAAATCAGCCTTCGTAAGACCCTACGCCACGGTGCGGTGACAGGGTCCTACCGTATGCATAGTGCCTGCCCCCGGCTAGTGATGTACTCTCTGCTGAGCAGTTCCATCGCATTGCATTGTGGGTACTGTGGCCAGCCTCTTAGAGACTAATGGCCACTGTGGCAGGGGAGCGGCATGGGAGAGTGATGCAACCCCAGTGTGAAAGGGGCGTCTTTCAAAACGGAGTTCTGCAGTCTGCTGCAGCATGAATCATGAATAGTTTTTTTTTTTTTCTCCTGTGATCAAAGGTGCAGTATTCGGTAAAGAATTAGATTTTGAAGCTCTTGTTCCATTGTAACTTACTAGTAGAATGTTTTTGGGATTTAATGGATCTGATTAGATATTCTTGATATCTGAATTCAGGTAATAAATTGAAACACTAAAGGCTGTGTCAATGCCGCCTTTTGGTCTTCTCCCATGGACAGATTAGCTAAATCAGCCTGCTGTAATTCTGGTTGGTCACACGGGGAAATGTTGAGGGTCTTGGTGATGTAGCTGGCCTTCTCCCTGCACGTGTGGTATCATTGGGATTTTGCCCGCAACTATACAGAGGTGGGGGTGGGAAAGGGACCCCCTGAGCACTGCTGGCAGATTTATGTGTGAGCCGAGCCTTACTGACAGGACAGTCCTGGACTGGACCGGAAATGTACAGATTTATGTGTGAACTAAGGGCCGGTGTACACCAGAAGAGCCTATCTGAGCACTTTGTGATTTTTTTTTTTTTTAAAAAGCTCCTGCTAATGTTATCCTATCTGTGTGCACACTGGAGCGATGTGATTTTGTAAAAATCCCCCATAGCATTGCATTAGCATAAGCTTTTAAAATCTCTAGCGTTTAAAAAGCTCTTGTAGTGTACACCAGCCCTAAAGTCCCGTTTCCACGTGTGACGCATGCGTTTGCAAGACGCACGGCGTCACTTCCTGGTGTGCGAGTACGCAGACAAATGGGATTCGCAGCCTCCCGCACCATTTCGGATGGAAATGTCGGCTGAATCTCTAGAGCAAGCGATTCGGCCGGCGGCTCCATTGTACCCTATGGCAGAGTTTCCCCGTGCGATTTGCCTGCGGGGAAACTGCGGATTCAGCACCAGTGGAAACGGGCCCTAAGACTGTTCTGATGCATCCTTGCTGCTGTTTTTTTTTTTATCATTTACACATAAGTAATAAAATACTTTTGCGCAGATGATATAATATTTTCATTGTGTGTGAGTTGGGTGTAAAATCCACATAAATCATTTAATCTCTGTAGATTGCATGTTTCCAGGCAAAGGCTTGCCTTCTCTTCACGTTATCCTTGCATTAAAGATTCCAAGTATCTTGCTGGCTGAGCTCCATGAGGAAGCAGACACAAAAGCAGGGAAATCCCCAGGATGGACATACTACTGTGAGAAGAAGTAGTGTACTGATTTAGAGTAAGAACATCCTGTGAAAAATGTGTTGTATTAAGGGGGCGGCACTGAATATTGCCTCACATCTGAGTTGATAATGGATTTTTATTTTTAATTCAGACTTCTTAAAGTGTACCTGTGAGGAAAAAAATGCAGAAGATAGATACTTGCATCAATTTTGGGAAGCCTTTGGATAGTCCAGAGGCTTCCTCATCCTCCTTCAGCCCACCCACCCAGCGCTGGGACTCCCTGGACATATTAGGGGTGGAGCACGCTTTCAGGAACACTTTCCCCTGCGATTCCCAGGACTCCATTTTGCAATCTTGTTTTCTGTGAACATTTTTGCAGTGATTGTTCCATGACTTTTCGTTTCCGGCGGCATATACTGTAATTGCGAACATGCATGTTGTGCGGGTAAAAAAACAGAAAGCTGTGCAATTTAAAAACATATAGAAAATTGTGAACGCAAAATGTGAATGACAGGACAAGTGTTTCCCAAGTGAGGCTATTGACTTCAATAGCCTGTGGAATGGTGCCAGTTTTGGCATCAGTGGCAAAATGCGCAAAATTGCAACTAGTTTGTTCCCTGGCTTAGACAAGAGTTTTCACGTCCATGCACGAGCATGGCCACACCGCTTTAACGTACTTTGAAGAAGGGGAACATTGTGTTGAGCCTCCTGGTGACACTCTTCATGCTGTTTGTTGTCTTTGGAGTCCCTCCCATTCCTCATCTTTTTCATATTTGACTGACCACCTCAGTTGAATAGCCTGGAAGAAGTGCCCGCGGCCATTCCTTAGCAGTTTAGAACCCATGCATACTCATGAGTACCACACCACACATGGCTGCGCATGTGCAGTTCAAAACTTGCACATGCTAACTTCAAATTGCTAGGTTAAAAAAACAGTAGGCTATTGAGCATAGAGGACCTGAAACTGAGAATGAGAGGGACTCTAAAGACAATCAGCATCATGACCATGGTAAGTAGTGAGCACTCTTACCCACAACCTTTTCAAATTAATAGCAGCACACTTTAGGTGTGCTTTAGGGTAAATGTAAATCCAGACATCGACTCTATTCCAGGGACTACGAGGCTGTATCTGGCATTACTTATACTTTTCCAGTCTTATAAAAACAGACTTGCATAATGTGGTGAATATTCAGCTGCCGATGAGAAATATTTATAGACACATTTATAATTAACTGTGATCCTGAGTATAAAAAAAAAAGATTATCTGGTCTGTTGGTTTTAATACCATCGCAAAGCTGCAGGATGATATCAAGTCGTACCCTGGGCAGTCAGAACACTGGATAGTGTTGAACCGTCATTGCACTATAATATATGGAGGAATAGCTTGCCAATATTATGGGGTAATTACAAAGGCAACCAAAAAAATAAGCAAGCCCTTGTCTGTAATCTTTGAATGGTCTGCAAGTGGTAACGGGGAACCAGAGGACACCATGGGAAGCCTCATTAGGATCCAGATGCTTTCCTCGTCCTAGGTAAGTATGTGATTTGGTACCCAAGCTTCGGCTACGGTGCACTTTAAGGATTAAAGCGGAATATAACCCTGCATTTCAACTTTGCTCTAAAACATTATTTACAGCATATTACAGCATATTATATGCTTGCTCAGTCTGTGGCTTGCTTACTAAGTGGCTGCGACACAAGTGGCATAGGCGTTAAAAACAGGCGTTACAACACAGGCACAAAGAGAGTGGTGAGAGGAAGTAGGTAAGGACTAAAAAACAAACAAAAAAAAAAAAAACCTTCAATCAATATTGCGGTTTTTTGCATTGGTTAGAATGTGCTAGGCACGCTGTGGTGTAGTCTTTAAATTTTGAGGACTCCACCCCAACTTCACTCACTCCACCTCCACTCCTCCACCCCTCCCGCCCCTCCTCCTCCCCTCCTCCCCCCTCCCGCCCATCCTCCTCCCCTCCTCCCCCCTCCCGCCCATCCCCCCCCTTCTCCTCCCCTCACTCCCCACACTTCCCAACTTTACTTACTCTCCCTCTCCTCCTCCCCAGCTACACTCAATCTCCCGTTTCATCTTTTACCGCCACAGTTTACTTTAAATAATTTTTCCCCACACAAAAGTCATCATGTTGGACGATGCTGTGCAGTGTACATCCTGCAACATGTATGCATGCCTTGATCAGCGGATTGAGGGTGTTTACTGTTGCCCTGGGTGTGTGCGTGTTGCTCAGTTAGAGGCGGAAGTCGCAGAGCTAAATAAGCATCTCGCAACACTGAGAAGCATACACAACATGGAGAAGAGCTTGGATCTCACGATTCAGACACTGGATGGAACCGTTGAAGATGAGGGTGGAGTACAGCCGGACCAAGAAGCAGAGGCAGCCGCTAGTTGGGTCACAGTTAGAAGGGGTAGGGGAAAAAGTGGCAGGGAGGCTAGTCCCGAGTTGTCCCTCACTAATAAGTATGCTTGTTTGCGTAATATTGGGGAGGATGATTCAGGAGTAGCAATGCTGCAGCAGGATGTGCTCCTTAGCAACCAAGGGGCAGACTGCTGTAACGAGAAAGGGAATAGGAGTGCAGCTAAGGCTAGACAGGTACTGGTGGTAGGGGATTCAATTATTAGGCGCACAGATAGGGTAATCTGTCGAAGAAACCGCGAATGCCGTACAGTCTGTTGCCTCCCGGGTGCTCGGGTTCGGCATGTAGCGGAAAGAATTGACAGATTACTGGGTGGGGCTGGGGAAGACCCGGCTGTCATGGTACACATTGGCACCAATGACAAAGTTAGTGGGAGATGGAAGGTCCTCAAAAAGGATTTTCAGGTACTTGGAGATAAACTTAATTAAAGCAAGGACCTCCAAGGTGGTGTTTTCTGAAATACTGCCAGTGCCACGTGCTACATCTGAGAGACAGAGGGAGCTTAGGGAGTTAAATAAGTGGCTGAGAAATTGGTGTAGGAAGGAAGGGTTTGGGTTCCTGGAGAACTGGGCAGACTTTGCAGTCGGCTACAGGTTCTACAGCAGGGATGGGCTGCACCTTAATGGGGAGGGTGCAGCTGCATTGGGGGAGAAGATGGCTAAACGGTTGGAGGAGATTTTAAACTAGGATCTGGGGGGAGGCGGGAGGATAAAGTCTTAATACGTAGACAAGATGAGGTAAAAAGACAGTGGGAACCTATCATTATGGAGGGTGGAGAGGGGGGTGGGGACAGTGTAAAGATTAAGGAGGTTGGTAAAAATTCAAGTAGCCAATTTCATGTAAACAAAATTGGTAAATGTGGTGGTAAAAATATAAAGTGCATGGTAACCAATGCTCGGAGCCTTGCAAATAAAATAGACGAACTAGAGTTCATTCTGAATGACAAAGGCTATGACATTGTGGGAATAACTGAGACATGGATGGATGAAAGCCATGACTGGATAGCTAATTTAAAAGGATACAATGTGTTTAGGAGGGATAGAACAGGGAAAAAAGGTGGAGGGGTTTGTCTCTTTGTTAAGAATTCTCTTACAGCTGTCCTCAACGATGAGATGGAGGAAGATTGCGAAGATGTGGAGTCCATTTGGGTAAATATTCATGGTGGAAATAAAAGTTGCCAATTGCTTATTGGGGTATGCTACAGGCCACCTCTTATTAATGAAGCTGCAGAACTGCGATTACTACAGCAGATTGAAAAAGCTGCAGGTAAAAATTAGGTCATAATTATGGGCGACTTCAACTTTCCAGACATTGACTGGAGTATTGAGGCTACCCATTCTGGTAAAAGCAGCAGATTTCTGGCAGCACTACAGGACAATTACTTGACTCAAATAGTAACTGAACCAACTAGGGGGCATGCGTTACTGGATCTGATCATTTCTAATAGACCAGATAATGTATCAAATGTGCAGGTTCAAGAACATTTGGGAAATAGTGATCACAACATGATAACGTTTGATCTGGTGACTGATAGGCCACGGGGCAGCGGGACCACTAAAACTATGAATTTTAGAAAAGCAAAGTTCACTCAAATTAGGCAGGCACTAAGTTTGGTGAACTGGGATAATGTACTACAAGGGGAAGACACTGAAGGGAAATGGCAAGCTTTTAAACTTATACTCAATCAATACTGTAGTATGTATATCCCATATGGAAACAAAATGTCTAGGAATAAAAAAAAGGCCTCTATGGATGAATAGAATGGTTAAAGATAAAATGAAGAGGAAAAAGAATGCCTATAAGGTCTTAAAACAGGAGGGGACCGAGGCTGCACTAAGCAATTATAAGGAGTGCAATAAAAATTGTAAAAAAGAAATTAGGCAGGCAAAGATTGAAGCTGAAAAACAAATCGCTAAGGATATCAAATCTAACCCAAAAAAGTTTTACAAGTACATTAACTCTAAAAAAAAGAAAGATTGACTGTATAGGACTCCTAAAGGATGAGGATGGGAACTCAATGGTGGATGACCAAGGTAAGGCAGAGTTATTAAATGCTTTCTTTGCTTCTGTCTTCACAAAAGAAACAGCACTGTTGCAAACTACAGAGGCAGAAGAGTCTCAATCTTCTAACTGTAATATTAAATACTTAACGCAGGAAGAAGTGAAGGCAAGACTAAATAAATTAAAAATAGACAAGGCACCTGGCCCGGATGGCATGCATCCTCGGGTCCTAAGGGAATTAAGTTCAGTTATAGATAAACCCCTTTATCTTATCTTTTGTGACTCTCTTGCAACTGGCAGAGTCCCAGTGGATTGGCGTACAGCCCACGTTTTCCCATTATTTAAGAAGGGCAAAAAATCTGATCCAGGAAATTATAGACCTGTAAGTTTAACATCAGTTGTATGCAAACTATTTGAGGGGTTACTAAGAGATACTATACATGACTTCATAGTAGAAAATAATCTTATTTCTCAGCATCAACATGGGTTTACTAAAGACAGGTCCTGTTTGACTAACATGCTCAGCTTTTATGAGGTAGTGAATGCTAATATGGATATTGGGAATGCTGTAGATGTGATATACTTGGACTTTGCAAAGGCCTTCGACACTGTTCCCCACAAAAGTCTGGTGCAAAAGTTGAGGATGCAAGGACTGGGGAAGAGTCTGTGTTCATGGATAGGGAACTGGCTAATGGACAGAAAACAAAGAGTTGTGGTCAATGGATCGTACTCAAAATGGGAGACTGTTAGCAGTGGGGTCCCACAGGGGTCTGTTCTGGGTCCAGTGCTCTTCAATTTATTTATTAATGACCTAGTAGATGCAGTAGTGAGCAATGTTGCTATTTTTGCAGATGATACAAAATTGTGCAGAATCATCAACTCTCAGGAAGATAGTGTCATATTGCAACAGGATCTGGATAGGATGGCTATATGGGCACATACATGGCAGATGAAATTCAATGTTGACAAATGTAAGGTCATGCATTTTGGACGTACTAATGGTCTAGCACCATACAAAATAAATGGGATACAGTTGGGGACATCAAACTTGGAGAAGGACTTAGGAGTACTCATTGACAACAAGTTAAATAATCGTACTCAATGCCAAGCAGCTGCAGCTAAAGCTAACAAAATTTTGGGATGCATTAAAAGGGAAATAAAAACTCGAGATGCTAGCATAATATTGCCCCTGTTTAACTCTCTAGTAAGGCCACATCTGGAATATGGAATTCAGTTCTGGGCACCACATTACAAAAAAGAAATTGCAGTTTTAGAGCAGGTGCAGAGACGAGCAACAAAATTGATGCGTGGGATGGAAGGTCTCACTTATCGAGAAAGGTTAGATAAACTGGGTTTATTTAGTCTAGAGAAAAGACGCCTTAGAGGGGATCTAATTAACATGTATAAATACATCAGAGGGCAATATAATACCTTGGCGGATGAGCTTTTTGTCCCTAGGCCTTCTCAAAGGACTAGAGGACATGATCTGCGCATGGAGGAAAAACGTTTTAACCATTTATTTAGGAAAGGGTTCTTTACAGTAAGAGTGATTAAGATGTGGAATGCATTGCCACAGGAAGTCGTTATGGCAAACTCTATACCTGCATTTAAAGGGGGCTTAGATGCTTTCCTTGCGTTGAAAGACATCCATGGCTACAATTACTAGGTAATGCCTAATGATGTTGATCCAGGGATTTTATCTGATTGCCATCTGGAGTCGGGAAGGAATTTTTCCCTTTAGGGGCTAATTGGACCATGCCTTGTAAGGGTTTTTTCGCCTTCCTCTGGATCAACAGGGATATGTGAGGGAGCAGGCTGGTGTTGTACTTTATACTGGTTGAACTCGATGGACGTATGTCTTTTTTCAACTAAAATAACTATGTAACTATGTAACCAGCATTTTTTTTTTACTAGACCAGCGTTGGAAGGGTTACACACAGAGCTTTACGTTTCCGTGAATAGAAATGCAGACGCATCCGAAGTTTAGATAGATACATTTACGTAAACACAATGTAACAAGTGTGGAATGTGACACACACTCTTTGACTGCAGGAGCTGGAGGACAGACAGCCAGAGAGTGTGTAACATTTACCATTTGTTACATTGTGTTTACTTAAATGTATCTACCTAAACTTCGGATGCGTCTGCATTTCTATCCACGGAACTTTAAAGCTCTGTGTGTAACCCTTCCAATGCTGGTCTAGTAAAAAAAATGCTGGTTGCATATAATATGCTGTAAAGTTTTAGAGCAAAGTTGAAATGCTGGGTTATATTCCGCTTTAAGGGTGGATTCACATGGTTTGAGTTTCATAATGCATACGTTATAATGTATGTGTGTTTGTGGACTGCAATGGAGACTGGGCATAGATGTTAATTCAAAGCCTACATGCAGCGAGTTACAATAACAGGATCTGTTAAAATGCAGAGGTGTGAACAGGCCCATAGAATTGTATAAGCATTGAGTTGACATGCAGAAAGATTCTGCAACACAACTAATGCATTGTGAAAGGACCCTAACAATTTAGGACTGAATCAACTGTTCGTCTCCTGTTGCTCTTTATATTTATTCAGCTCCCATACAGAGTAATGATGGCTTACTGATTGACTGTGTTTCTTTGCTATCACAGTGTTTGTCACAGCCACAGACAAGTATGATTACCTCTTATTAGTTAGCATTATTTTGTAGCCTGACTGCAGACAGACTGGGATTTATAGTGCTGTAGTTCTATTGTAGTAGTACTGATACTGTATATTCATGTACACCTGCCATTTGTTTCACTTCAGGGTGCTGCCTGTGATCAATAATGCAATATGCTTGCATTATTGATTTTGCTCAATGTTTCATTATGTCACTAGAGGAGCACTGTAGTGTGCTGAGCAGAATTCATCCTCTGGCTAGATTTATTCCTAATGCTACGTTTCCACTGTAGCATAGCATATTAGCATTGGCCTTAATTTACATGCTTATGCAAATACTCGAAGAGCTGTGGAGTTTGAGTCAGAGCAATTTTGGGTACCCGGAGTCGGTGTTGGAGTCAGTGATTTCATAAACTGAGGAGTTGGAATTCAGAGTCAGAATATTTTTGTGCAAAATCCACAGCCCTGGTAAGTATTAGATTAAGGAGTCGAAGTTGAGGAGTCTGAGTCATTTTGGGTACCTGGAGTCTGAGTTGGTGGTTTCATAAACTGAGGAGTTGGAGTCGGAAGATTTTTGTACCGACTCCACAGCAGTGAATATTTGCATGTGATTTTTCGCTAATTTACATATTCTGCCTAGTGACCACATGCATGACAATTTCCACTTTCCGGTAAGAAAATGCATTTGAAAAATCGCATTGTATTTTGCATACAGAATACGTACACATATGAAATGCAGAATGCAGCAGGCTGACCGTTTATTTTTATATTTTTTTGCATACAATCGCATGGAAATTTGCATGAAATGGAAACTAGCCCATTCACAATCATTGGTTTCATGCTAATGCAAATTTTTGTTGCGAAAATTTGTGGAAAATCTGCACAAGTGGAAATGTAGCCTTACACACTGGGGAATCTGATTGCAGTGTTTCTCCAAGTGTGCTGCACTTTGTAGCTGCAGTTTTGTTTTATAGCAGATATATACTGTATGTATTTAGCCTTTTATTGGATATTCTGTCTCCTGAAATGATAGTCCATACAAGCGTTCAGCGACAGATTGCAAATGACCTTTGCGCATGCTAGTTCCTTGGCCTCAACTCTTTTTCCATCATATAGAGTGAGGAGTGATCGGCCCAGTACCAACTCTGTATTTTGCACACTGGTGTATACCATTGTCTGTATTTTGTAACCCATGTTTGTTTCTTACTTTTTACAGCGCCACGAAATATGTTGGCACTTTATAAATCAATAATAATTTGACCGCAGTAAATAAACGTGAAACTTTAAAGACAACCTAAAGCAAATGAAAAAAAAAACTGCTACCTGCTACCGGACCCCTGCAGCCATCCGGTGCCTGCGCCATCACTCCGCAATGTTCCTGTCACCTGCAGCACCCCTTTTTCACGTGGAAGCGCGACCCCATTCCACAAGCCCCCTGATTGCCCTCCCGTGGATGGTAGCATACTGTACATTCGCAGAACGATACCAGAGATAGGAGCGTAATTGAGGACGCGCACAGCCGGGCATGTACAGAGTGAGGCTGTGCACAGACAGGAGGGTGACGTTACAGGGGGGCTGCAGGGAGCTGGTAGAAGCCCCAGGTAAATGAAACTTTTTTTTTTTTTTTTTTTTTTTTTTTATTTGCTTTAGGTTGCATTCCCTGTAAAAACAAAAATGGAACTGAGCGGAACAAAAAAGTTGCAGCACACGTTATGCGACCTCTAGGTTGTATGCAATACAGCATATAGTCAATAAAAAGCAGTTGGAGTTGGAGCCGGGGCCATTTTGGGTGCCTGAAATCTGAGTCGGGAATAAATACTCCGACTCCTAATGAATTTAAACTGTAATTAAAATAGAAAATATGATAAAATGTTCTATTTCTCAGATAATAGTCATCATAAATAATTTATACATACAGTAATAGCTGTGCTTAGTCCACAAAAATGAAATAAACCAATCAAAATCAGTTACTTGTGCTGCTTCAATAAAGCAGTCCCCGTATTTTTAAAGTCAGATATACACATCTGATTGTGACTGTATATATGATGTGTACACAGGAATCTCTTATATATACGAAATAACATATATGCTGTAACTATAAAGCCTTTGGTTTGGTGACTACAAATTAAATGGTACCTGAGAATGATGAAAAGAAAAGTTTTATACATACCTGGGGCTTCTTCCAGCCCCCTTCAGGCTAATCAGTCCCTCGCTCTCCTCCTCCTCCTCCACCTGGATCTTCTGCTATGAGTCCTGGTAATTCAGCCAGTCAGCGCAGTCCGGCCGCCTGCCGCTCCTACAGCCAGGTGCGTTCTGCACCTGCGCAACAGTGCTGTGCAGGTGTAGCACGCTCCCGGCGGCGAAATGTGTGCATGCGCACTACGCCAGACTGGCTGAAGTACCTGGACTCATAGCAGACGATCCAGGTGGCGGAGGAGGACAGCGAGGGACTGATTAGCCTGAAGAAGGCTGGAGGAAGCCCCAGGTATGTATAAAACTTTAATTTCATCTGTTTCAGGTTTACTTTGTTACACAGTAGTACTATACTCTATGTATGCACTCCCCACAGAGCTGCAGGTAATCCACTGAGAATGTTGTGCACATTAAACACAGAGGTGTTGTCTATCACCCATAAACCTGGTTCAGATTGTGCATGAAGAATGTGAATTAGAGGAAGAATCTCCTTATTCCCCTGCAGAGTACCTGCACATCACTCTTACATGTACCCACAGTTACATTGCCTAGGGCCTGATAGATGTTCTTTGTTCCGGCCTGTACCTTTTACAAGTACTCTTACCAAGGACTAGTTTTAGTCTATGACTAAAGGGAATAAATATGGCAGTCTACATATCCTTCTCACTTCAGTTGTCTCTTAAAATTCCTAAGCGTTGGCAGTTAAGAGACGAATTTCATGTTACATACTTCCAATCGACAAGATTGTAATATGCAAATTGGAGGAGTCGGAGTCGAGGAGTCTGAGTCGGTGGAATCCTAAACTGAGGAGTCGGAGTCGGTGGATTTTTGTACCGCCTCCACAGCCCTGATAAAAAGTATGCTTCACTGCCTCTGTTAAAGCACACGTTATACAGTAACGCACTGCACGCCGTGCATGGAATACTGTAGTGCATTGGATCCCATGCACCGCATGCACTCTGTCACATAGACTTTGTATTGCATTGCAATTTTCTGCATTAAGATGCCCCCATAAAGTCGCATCTCAGTTCACCAGCATTATCCACAGCACTGTTTATAGTGACACACTGTTATTTGGTGAACAGATTATGTATTGTGTTTTACATTAAAAACTAGCAGCTGATCCAGAGCTTAAAAATAAAATAAAATACAGGTAGTCCCCCGTTAACGAACGAGATAGGGACTGTAGGTTCGTTCTTAACTTGAATCTGTGCTTAAGTCGGAACATTGTGTCATCTTTGTCCCCTGTACTTCCTCTGTGCCCCCCTGTGCCTCCCGTATCCCCCTCTGTGCCACCTCTGCCCTCTGTACCTGCTTATACAAGTTTAAAAGCCATTTTGTCTTTGAATTTTTTAAAATTGATTTTCACAAAAACTACAAGTCCAATTTGATTTTTTTTTTTTACTTGTTTCCATGGAAACACAGAACCATGAATCGTACCGGCAAGCCGTTCATAAGTCGTGGACTACCTGTAAGAAAAAAAAAAAGTTCATATTGAATGCTACTATTTTTCTCATACTTGTCTGGGTAAATTTAGTAGGCAAAATGTTTTTTTCATAAAGCAACAAGTTTGGTCAACATGTACAGCATAATCAGCATTCATGTACATATGTTGTATGTACATTTTACACAAGTATCCTTATTTGCCACATGAAGTTTTTATGTGTTGTGAATTGTTTGTTTGTTATGAATTGCTTGGAGCCTCAGGATATGGCACTAATGATTAAGAATACTGTTAATTCTGGGGTGTTATTTGCAGGCTTGTGATCTTCAGAGGTCTCTGCAGCATGGTGTATGAGAAGAATGCAGAGTGGTCACATGGCCTCACACAGGCAGCTCTTTGTTCTGAGAGAGCTCCTCATCTCTGTGACTGGGTACAGCAGACCACTTGTATTTCTTTCACAATCTGAAGCACCTTCAAGTTTGATTGTGAAAGGAATGCATTGATGTATGTAACCATTTCTTAAATAAATGAATAGCATGTTTTATATATGTTGTTTCATCATTAATATTGCACTGTCTGAAGAAGGGGACCTGCTGTTGGCCCCGAAACAATTGTCACATGTATGTGCTGATGGAGTAATAAAAAGAGGACTATTGCAACTTGAACCTGGTGTGCGAGCCTGGACTTACAATTGACCATTAATATTAAGGAGTACATGGATCCTATATAATAGGCAACTGTCCCTGCTTACAGCAGGGACAGTTGTCTCTGTGTAGCTGGGTCCGTGCTTTTTGCTACTGTGTATGTGCACAGCACGGACTCAGCCTCACACAGGCAGGGGGACGGGGCCAGGGAGCCAGACGGGCTTGTGAGCAGGCGGCCGAGTGTGTGGCGGGTGCGCACAGGCGCGCAGCGGATGTACGCGGCAGGCACGCGGAGACAGACCTAGCCCATTTTTAAACTGGCTAAGGTCACTAGTTGATTTATAAAAGTAGTGAAATATTAAAGTGTTCCCGAGACGTAAAATACATAAAAAAATCACATACTTGCCTAAGGGGAGAGGAAAGCATCTGGATACTAATGAGGATTCCTTCGCTGTCCTCTGGTCCCCCGTTGCCTCTTCTAGCCCCTCTAAATATTACTGACTATGGCTTGTCCTCTGGCTATGGCTACGCTTCTCTTCCGGTGTGAGCGCAGCTCTACTGCGCCTGTGCGATTATGGCCATGCCTGTGTAGTAAGCTGGAGCCGCTTGTGCAGGATCCAGAGTCTTCCCTCTCCTTAGGTAGGTATCTATTTTTTAAAAAAAACTTTTGGCATCGGGTTCTCTTTAAGGCCTTGTTTACACTTATTGAGTTGAGTTGTCGCCGCGTTGCATCCCCGCATTCCCTCAGCTAGACCCCACTGTAGGGCAATTAATAAAATCAGTCTGCTGTGACCAGGGGGTTGCCAGTTGGACAGAGTCCCTGTAATTGGCCCTGCCCCCTCCCTCTATCTGAACATGCTTTGGCGATGTGAATGACATCATAGCAGGGAGCTGGGGCAAGAATAGAGACCTGCCAAAAGATTTCCACAACAGATCTTCATGACCTTTGTAAACACTGTAAGGCAACAGGAAGCCAGTGATAGTCTCGCCAATGTGGACGCAGACAGTAGTAAAATCTTGGCAGAGGAGCTTAACCAAAGATTTTGAATGGAGTTATGCTGCCCTCACATGTATGCATTCTTTATAGTCTATTGATTTGATTGCAGAATCCAAAACAATAATTTATATGCTGTACAATAAACTGAATTTTTCAGCTCTCCAGTTCTATAAAACACAGATGATCACATATGGCTTGTTCTTTCCTTTTCTTGAATAGAAAAGTGCTATTGAATGATCACAGTTGAAATGTCTGCCCAGAATTGGGCTTTAAGTAAACTGCTGCTAATTGCAGTACTAAATGGCCTTTTTCTTTTTACACTTGTGTATTCCTAATTATTTTGAGGAAGTATTTATTCTGTAGCAATGCTGCTTTAAGAAAGTGCAAATGTTGGCAAGTGTGCTGGTCTTGCGATTACGTCAGCAGGATATTGCAGATTACAGAGTTCTTCTTGCTCTAGAGAATATTAATCAAACTGGTAGTTAATTCTCCACTGACAGCTGAGACCTGAATGCTGTATGAGGCTTAGTTTCTTCTAATTGTCATATATTAATCCCTCATACAGTGGTTTGCAAAATTATTCGGCCCCCTTGAAGTTTTCCACATTTTGTCATATTACTGTCATATTACTGCCAGAAACATGAATACATTTTATTGGAATTCCACGTGAAAGACCAATACAAAGTGGTGTACACGTGAGAAGTGGAACGAAAATCATACATGATTCCAAACATTTTTTACAAATCAATAACTGCAAAGTGGGGTGTGCGTAATTATTCAGCCCCCTTTGGTCTGAGTGCAGTCAGTTGCCCATAGGCATTGCCTGATGAGTGCTAATGACTAAATAGAGTGCACATGTGTGTAATCTAATGTCAGTACAAATACAGCTGCTCTGTGATGGCCTCAGAGGTTGTCTAAGAGAATATTGGGAGCAACAACACCATGAAGTCCAAAGAACACACCAGGCAGGTCAGGGATAAAGTTATTGAGAAATTTAAAGCAGGCTAATGGTGGGAATACACGGGTCGATCCAGCGGCCGATTAGCCGCCGGATCGACCCCAGCCGCGTCCCCGCTCGTCCGCACGGATCGATTGCCACTCGTCCCCGCTTCCTTATCAGCGCTCGATTCCCTGCCATTGTCTGCCAGCGGGGATCGAGCAGGCAGGAGTCGAGCGGCTTGATCGGGCCAGCTGAATATTATCAGCTGGCCGGATCAGCTGGTCGATACACGGTACAGAAACGCACCGTGTATCCCCAGCATTAGGCTACAAAAAGATTTTCAAAGCCTTAAACATCCCAACGGAGCACTGTTCAAGCGATCATTTACAAATGGAAGGAGTATGGCAACTGTAAACCTACCAAAACAAGGCCGTCCACCTAAACTCACAGGCCGAACAAGGAGAGTGCTGATCAGAAATGCAGTCAAGAGGCCCATGGTGACTCTGGACGAGCTGCAGAGATCTACAGCTCAGGTGGGGGAATCTGTCCATAGGACAACTATTAGTCGAGCACTGCACAAAGTTGGCCTTTATGGAAGAGTGGCAAGAAGAAAGCCATTGTTAACAGAAAAGCATAAGAAGTCCTGTTTGCAGTCTTGCCACAAGCCATGTGTGGGACACAGCAAACATGTGGAAGAAGGTGCTCTGGTCCGATGAGACCAAAATGGAACTTTTTGGCCAAAATGCAAAACTCTGTGTGGTGGAAAACACTGCACATCACTCTGAACATGCACCATCCCCGCTGTCAAATATGGTGGTGGCAGCATCATTCTCTGGGGGTGCCTGGCAGCGCTGCTTATCTTTTTTTGGAATTAGTAGTGTCTGAATCACACACCTGAAACAAGCGTGCATCTTATCTAGTCAGACTTCAGTCACAGCACTTGATTTACATGCTTCTTCAGGGTCTAAAGGTAACCATACACTTATAGATTTGACAGGAATTTATCTGATGTGTGCCACACACAAGGAACAGATTTCCAATAAATTTCATAGGGAAATCTATTGAAAATAGATTGAAATGCAGTGTTGCACCATTCGATCCAATGCAACGCCATGGGCCATCGATCTGCTGCCAGCAGCCGATCGACCCAGATTTTCCATTCGTACTGATCGAGCAAATCGATCAAAATTGGACAGAATTAGATCGATCAAAATCGGACAGAATTAGATCGATCATGCTTTATGCTGCATCGATTTCTAGCCGATTCGATCAGAACGGTCGAATCAGCCATTGATCGATGGCTAAAATCGACCAGTGTATGGGCCTCTTTAGGCTACAAGTTTTAGAGGTGGGGATCAGCATTACAGCCAGGCTATGTGCATTGTTTAAAACTGAAAAAAAATGTCAGCCTCTATCGCTATCCTTCAGGCATGCTTTATATTGCCCACTATCCCGAATGGGAAATAAAGTAAAAACTAGTACATGTTTTCCTGCAGAAATTATCCTTGCTCACATGGACCGGATTGGGCCATAGTTTCTAAACTATCCTGCTCTAACTGGTCTCTATGGGGCATGTATGAAGTATCTAATTATAGAAACTTTTGTGTTCCTTTCCTAGCAATCAAATCCGTGCACCTTTCTATACTGCCCCGATAAGAAGAAATTCATTGGTTGCTAGAAGAGGGGCAGAAAACTCTACAGCCATACACATAATACATGTACAGTATGTTAATATATTTTGACAGTATGGTGGTATACTGCTGACTGTCTTGGTAGGTGTAGGATTTTTTTATTTTTTTTTTTAGTGGAAATGTTCTTTCAATTTGCTATTTCACTACACTACCTTTTGGTACTTGCATATTATACCGTCGACATTTTGGCAGACTCCTGTTCCAACTGTGTTTGCTTACCCGGTGAAAAAAAGGGCGTGTGGTGTGCTGAAATTTAAGGATATTGTAAATAACTAGATTTTATCATTTCTTCATGTAATAAAATCTGAAAATATTGTTTATAACAATTCGTAGTAACTATAGTAAAATATTAGTAAATATTACCAACATTTTACTACAACTAAACCTAACCCTACTCTCACACAGAACCCGCTCTCTACCTATCCCTAACCCTAAGACCCCCCTGGTGGTCCCTGGTGGTGCCGAAACCTTAAAGTGTACCCGAGGTGACATGTGACATGATGAGATAAACATGTGTATGTACAGTACTAAACATATTAATAACCAGGGTGTTTTACTTGTTTTATTTTGCTGCCTGAAATAGTTAATTTTTAAGGCTGGAAATGACAGCTTCTGTCTTGTCAGGAGCTTGTCGGGAATATAGTAAACATCACTGATAAGCCAATTACAGCCATTCAAGTTTTTTGTAACAAAATACATTTTCTACATATTTTTGAGAGCAGATGGAGAGAGAAAGGGTCAATATAGTTCATGTATTTTCATTTAGGGACACTTAATAGACTGCAACTGAGCAGAGACAACAAAACATTCAATCGACTTTCTAAATGTTTAAATATAAAATAAAAACCGGGGATGTTTTAAAAAGTCATTTTTAGGAGTAGGAGGATAAATATAATTGTTTATCTCATCAGTTTATTTTCACCTCGGGTTCACTTTAAAACTCCCCTATATTTTGCTATTTGAGGAGTATTTGCATTTTCCAGAGACTATCATTCTAGTTATGAAACTTTATGTAGATAGAAATAATTATGTTAAGTTTGTTTGTAAATATTATTATATGGTAAGTATGTTTGTAAACGTTATTTTTCACTGGGCACCCTTTGTAAACGTTATTATTCACCGGATGCCCATTGTAAACGTTATTATTCACCGGGCGCCGTCAAACGATATTTAACAATGGCGAAGGCCCTTTTATCCACTTCCTGCTTCCCCTAACCACCCCCTGCTTGGTTTAGACCTGTGCAGCAGCTACACTTAACCCAACAGGATCATCTGGCACTTCTGGGACATCCGGTTGCAGGTGTGGACACCGCAGACAGAGGCAGTTGGCACCCCCTTTTAACAAAGCATAATTCGGGAACTATGCATTAGAGCGACTTGAAACCTGGTGCAAATGAAAGCAAGGACCTTCGGCATTCAGACAATAGTTAGATCTTGCTAGGGATCAATAAGAATTTGAACATCAGGCTGCCAAAATTGTTGATGGTCTAATATGCAAGTTCTTACCTTTTTTATTTTTTTTTTATTTTTAAAGTGCATGTGAACACAAGCATCAACCACTGTCCAGTATAAGACTGCAGGAAGTGATATCTGTATTGTGCACAATTAACCCTCCTGGCGGTTCAATTTTTCTGCCAAATAGGCAGAAATCCTTTTTTTTTTTTTTTGTTTTTTTTTTTTTTGTTTCATGTAAAGCTTACCAGAGTGGTAGCTACATGAAACACCACTAGAGGGCGCATGTGTCCCTCTAGTGCGATCGTCGCCGGCATCAATAGCAAACAGGGGAACGCGTATATAACGCGTTCCCCTGTTTGGCTTCTCCTGTTGCCATGGCGACGATCGGAATGACGTCATGGACGTCAGCCGACGTCCTGACGTCAAACGCCTCCGATCCAGCCCATAGCGCTGCCTGGAACTCATTGGTCCGGGCAGCGCAGGGCTCTGGCGGGGGGGGGGGGCCTGTTCCGCCGCTGCGTGCAGGCGATCGCCGCAGAGCGGCGACGATCAAGCTGTACACACGGCTAGCAAAGTGCTAGCTGTGCGTACAGCACTTTAAATGGGCAAAATCGCCCCACCAGGGGCTGAGATATCTTCCTGCGCGGCATAGCCCGAGCTCAGCTCGGGCTTACCGCCAGGAAGGTTAACTATCATCGTTGGGAAGGCATGTGTGCACCAGACTCTTGTCTAAGACACGTATTTATAGGCTTGTCATATAATACCTGAAGCTGTCGGAGTGTTTGCACACTTCATGTGGTCATGTGCTGGATGTAACAAAACCATAAGAAGACGTGATCCATCTCCTGGAAACCTATGTCATTGCTCACTGACCCTTCCCTCACCATAGAGACAATGGTTAGCAGTACGGAAATGTGAGTGTAGATGTATTGTCTCTATCGGTTGCACTGAAAGGAATTCCAGCCTGTATCATGTCTGTAACATTCTGCAATGTCGGCTGTTGCCTACCAAGAAATGATTGATGTTTTTTTGGTGTCTGACACAACCTCAGCAACAAATGGGCAGCTAGGGAAACCGTAATGGAGTTGCAGCACCTGATCGGTTTCCCGGTTATGGGTAAGTGTCCCTTTAAAGTGACACTGAAGCGAAAAAAAACCCTATGATCTTATACATTGTATGTGTAATACGGATAATTATTGGAACATTAGTAGCAAAGAAAAGAGTCATTTTTATTTTCAGTTATATAGCTTTTTTTATCACGTTGCATCATTCTGTCATTGTATGTATTTTAAACTATAAAACAAAGCAGAGCTAAGTCCCCTTGAACTTTCCTGCAGTAAAACCTTAACCACATAAGGACCGCATGCATTTTGAATGATCTGTGCTGGGTGGGCTCTTCAGCCGCCAGCACAGATCGTGTGGCAGGCAGGGCGATCAGATCGCCCCCCTTCCCCCCCCCCCCCTATGGGGATGTCCTGGGGGGGTCAGATTGCTGCCGCCTGTTTGTGCCTAGCGGGGGGCTCCTCAAAGCCCCCCTCTGCAGCGCTATTCTGCCCTTGACATACACACCTTGTTTAACTGACATTCATCTGCAGATCAGATCCACCAGGATGGATTTTCAGATCTGCGGATGATTGCTTGATCTGCAGATGAATGTCAGTTAAATCATGTGTGTATGATGATCTGCAGATCTCATAGACTATAATTGCAATTTGTAGGAATGGATTTTTGGCAGGAACAGATCTTTTGCAGATACTGATCTTTTGTGTCTGTACAGCATCTGTGTGTGCAGCATCTTGCAAAGATTTTTTTCTGATGGGGAGTTCAGCTCCATAGAATAGACTGTGTAGGTATGGCTCTCATACTACATGAAGGGTGGTAAGATTGGTCTGTGATCTTTTATTTTCCAAAGACTATAGTCTGATGTGTGTATGAGCCTTTAGACTCAGTCCACACTTGTGACAAATCTCCACTGGGCAGCAGAGCGGACAATGCAGTATCTGCTCTGGTGGTCAGTTAAGAGTCCAGAGCAGATGTGTTACCAGCACAGGCATCTATGGTAATGCATCCGCTTGTCCAGAAAAATTGTACAGGTTGGGACTTTACGGTCCACTGACCGCTGACATGTCCGTTTGCCAATCCTTAACATGAACAAATATTAGAATATCGCAAGTAATGGGAAACTTACCAATGCAATTTGCATATTTTTACGTCACAAGCTGGAGGCAGTACCTCACATAAAAGACGAACAAAGTATAGGTAGTTCCCGACTTATGAACGACCCTGCAATGTGAAGGACACAAAAATGGGAACGAGTCCCTTTTTTTTTTTTTCAAAAAGACCTTTTGAGAAAGTTTTGAGAAAACATAGTTGTTAAAGTCTGTAAAATTACATTTTTGTTGCAGTATACTTTACCATATCGCAGAGAAAAAGATCCCGCTACACCGGATGGCAGTAAAAACATCCAATTCTTTATTTAATCCATCACAGGACAAACAGGCGCAGCCTAAAATGAAAAATAACATTGCCAAATTAGAGAATTTAATCATGAATACTAAAAGGACAAAATTTATCAGGGACTCTACTGACTACAAAAACAACGTAGTCTATGAGTGGAGCCGTTGGGAGACTATTCATAGATCTCCACGACCAATTCTACGTAAGCCGAGGCTTCCGATGAGGGTCAGCTTCAGCTCAGCTGATGGCTCGGGCTCCTTTTCGGACGCATCGGATACAGTGGAAGAGAAAGTACAGTCAGTCTTTGCTGGCACCCAAAAAAAAGGGTGGGGGGGGGGGGGGGGACCAGCGCGGATGGACAAAAAAAGCAACTCCACCAGTACAGACAAAATATTATCGAAATCCCAAAAGAAAGGGCCCCAAACAAAAACGGGCACAAGGGAGGAGACGTGGGAGGAGAAGGGCGGGGAGGAAACATAGGAAGTTAGGGGTCTCAGATCGCTATTCCAATGTCATAAATTTATCCAGCCTGGAACTTTCACCTGCACAGTTATCTTTACTCCTGAGGGGTCTTTCTTTTTCCCCATCGTGCCACTTTGATGTTTTTAGTACTATGCTCGACATCAATAAATTTGTTAGAAACGTGATGGTAAGAAAGCATTTCCTAGAGATGGAGGAATGCGACAGAACGGATGTGGGTTTGGGGACAGCCCCGGGGCCCCTTTGTTCTGCCCCTGTGTTCGGGGAGGTTCCACCTTACCAGGAGGCCTCTACTGTCCTCGTCCTGGAACAGTTCTCCAGCATGAGTGACAGCCCGACCCCAGGGACAGCCCTGGGCCCTGTGCCTGTCTCCAACCCACATTTTTATCCAGTACAAGCAAGGTCCCCCGTAGTGGATACTTTTTCAAGATTTAGTAGAAAGCAAACTCATGCAGATAAAACGGGTGTCTAGATCAGCCTCTGATCTGAATAGGGAAGAGCGTGAGGCACTACAGGCCCTCCAAAATGAAAAGTCGATAATAATACGCAATGCAGATAAAGGAGGGTCTGTGGTTGTCCTCGACGCTAATATGTATAAAAATGAGGCCTTAAGACAATTGCAAGATAGTGATACCTATCAGATCCTTACAGCTGATCCCACTCCTGGGTTCAAGGTAGAACTTAACCCTCCTGGCGGTCTATTAGAAACCGCCAGGGGGCAGCGCAGCACTATTTTTTTTCTTTAAATCATGTAGCGAGCCTAGGTCAGTGGGTCTATGTGTCTCCAACCCCTGGTTCATAGGTTACCAGGCTATTTACGGGACACATTGCATCTTTTAAGCAGCCTTGAGCTCTTAAAGTGGAAAAACCACCACACTTGGGTGACTATGGACGTAACATCGCTCTATTCCTCCATTCCTCACGGACTTGCCCTCAGAGCACTGAAATTCCACTTGGACAAATATGCTTATTTTTCTCCAATGGTCAGGTAATTCCTCATATTTGCGGAGGATCATCTATTGAGCCACAACTATTTTATAGCCTGCACCTGTTTGTCCTGTGATGCATTAAATAATGAATTGGATGTTTTTACTGCCACCCGGTGTAGCGGGATCTTTTTCTCTGCGAATTGGTTTATAAAAGACTGTGGACCCCTGGCTCCCACCTGGCAGTCCTAGGGTGGTTGTAGCGGCCCTTACCTCTACTAACACTGTACCATATAGCGAGTTCTGCATACACATTTTATGCATTTTAAAAGCAGAACTGTGATCTAGCGCTGGGACCCTCCAGAAGTTTGCATGCATTATGTGGAATCAATTCAATTTCAAAATCGTAATTAAATATCGTTTTGCGTACGAGGATGGGGTAGGACTGCACGATATATATCGTTTTAAAATTGATATCGCGATTTGTGCCAAGACAATTTCCTAATCCTCAAAGTGGCGATTTTTTTTCATGCGTACTATTTTATGCGTGCAGGCTTTTTACACATACTATTTTAAGTGTTCCATGCGTAAATTTGTTTGTGTTGGCCGCGCGGCACGTTTCCTCTTTCCGCCCGGAAGGAGTCAAATCGGTAGTAAGTAGTGTAATGCGGCCAGCACGCTGCTTGTGGAGGAGAAGGATCCGCCCATCAGGCACTCCTGTTCTGCACCCTGTTTCCCATGGTCACACAGTGTACTGTACATATGCTCACTGCACAGGATCTGTTATCTCTCCAGTATCCTGTTGAGCAAACAACTTGGATCACCACCACTGCCCAGGATCTGCTGTGGTATTCAGTTTTGCATTTAATAATAGCTGCTATTTGTTTTGATAAATTCACAATGCAGTAAAATTTATAAACATGACAGAAAATTACATCATACTATCACTTTGATAGTATGATGTCATTTTCTGGCAATGCATGTTTGTAAATGTTACTGTTCATTGTGAATTTAATGCTAAAGCTTGATGTGGAAAAAAAACGAAATCACAATTTGACAGAAAAAAATTGTGATTCAATTTTTTTCCTAAAATCATGCAGGACTAGGATGGGGGCAGAAGTGGTACAGAGGGACACATGAGGCAGAGGTGGAACAGAGGGGGGCACTGATGGCACTGGGAACAGAGGTGACATGGAGGGGGACTCTGGAGGTACAGGGGACAGAGATGGCACAGTGTTCTGACTTCAGAACATATTCACCTTCAGTCCCTATCTTGTTTGTTAACCAGGGACTGTAAATTGGGATTGAAACAGCAGCGCTCAATGTAAATTGAGATTGTTGATGTGTTGATATTAACTGCTATTTCTGGAAAGGCAATTGATTCAGAAAATGGAAAAGTCACAAGTGTTCAGTTTAGTCCAGGTTTACTTTCAGATAGCAGGAGGACATGATGGAGGAGATGGCACTAAGGCACTCAGGGATACAAGATGTTAAAGAAGAGAGATCAGGAGCAGGAAGGTAGACTTGGTTTTCGCTGGCATATGGGTGGTACCAGGCAGCTAAATGACCTTAGTCAATTGGTGTAGACAGACAGGAAAGAGATCTGAGGTCAAGGCCTTTGGGTTCTCCAGCTGGGAATGAGCGCGAGAAGAAGAGGGTGTGGGAGTGGGAAACTCTAAATGTCCTATAATTTGTTGTATATGCAAATGGGTTAAACGTACATGTAGCTAGCTAACATTGTATGCATTCTATTTTTTTTCAGTTGATGTATCCCATTTAAAAGAAAGTAAATCACCTGTAACATCTGCCACCATGTCAGACCAGAATTACCAACATTTAGATGGTAAGTTTAGTGGCTCATTGCTTTAGATTCTTGTCACATAGTTTATTTTTTAAAGGAATACTGTAGTGGGGGTTGGGGGAAAATGAGTTGAACTTACCTGGGGCTTCTAATGGTCCCCCGCAGACATCCTGTGCCCGCACAGCCACTCACCGATGCTCTGGCCCCACCTCCGGTTCACTTTAAAGTCTGAAAACCACTGCGCCTGCGTTGCCATGTTATTACTACCGCTGATGTCACCAGGAGCGTACTGCGCAGGCACAGACCATACTGGGCCTGCGCAGTACGCTCCTGGTGACATCAGCGGGAGCGAGTACTCGGCATTGCAGGCGCAGTGGTATTCAGACTTTAAAGTCTGAAATTCCAGAAGTGAACTGGAGGCGGGGCCAGAGCATCGGTGAGTGGCTGCGCGGGCACAGGATGTCTGCGGGGGACCATTAGAAGCCCCGGGTAAGTTCAACTCATTATCCCCTGACCACTCCCCCCCCCTATACATTATTCCTTTAATTCTCTCTTTTGTAGTGTGATGATATTAAAAAAGCCCAACCTTGACTGGACATATTATCACTAGACTAGAACTATGTGTTACTAAATTATAAGAATTATGCAGACTTACTTGTAAAGGATTTGTTCTCGTCTTTGCTTTGGGTTAAACACATTGGCATCAATTCACTAAGATCATGCTGGAGATAATAAGGCAAGAGAAAACTTACCTCCACACAGTAAGAGAGTTATCTTATCTCTTCATTCCTTACGTTACCTCTTCTGTAGTTAATTTACCTCCTCTGTAGTTAAGTTACCTCCTCTGTAGTTCTTTTCACACGCAGTTAATGAGCAGCCTGTCTTTAACTGGAGTTATTTTAAGGATTAAAGAGTTAACTTAAAGACAGAAGAGTTAACTTTAGGTTTGCCTGAGGTAAAATGTTTCCTGAATACTACATGCCGTATCACCATGGTAACAACTCTAGAAGAGTTATTAAAGACAGGAGATAAACTTAGTGAATTGAGGCCATTGCCCGAAGGCTGATTCTGGAAAGATTAGGAAATAACAGAACGCTGTATTTGTTTTTCCTCTTTACTGTGGATTTTGTTATGTCACCCAGTTAAGCTACATATACACTGTAGATTTTCATCATCCCCAAATGATTGTTCGTGATAGTCCCAGGTAAAAATTTACAAGTGTCCCCAACATCTCTGGGTCGCTGCTGTGATAAACTGCCACTTTGTATTAATACCTGGCAATCACTGCTGTAGAAGCATGGAGAAGCATGTGATAAGTTTGGTCATGCAATATTTATTTATTTTAATTATTTAAAGGAATTCTGAGGAGGGTTTAAAAAACAAAAAACTGACACTTACCTGGGGCTTCTATCGGTCCCATGCAGCTGTCATGTTCCGCGCCATTCTCTGGGAGCTTACTGTGCATGAGCAGTACAAAAAAACCTCGAGCTTCCGGAGAGGCGGGAGCAAACATCTACACGGCCGCGCAAACGGAGTTGTATTAAAAGAATAATTAGACCAGGACTGGCGGCAGGAAACGGAAGATCGTAGAAGGACAGCGTGGGACATGACAGCTGCAGGGGGCCGATAGAAGCCCCAGGTAAGTGTCCGTTTTTTAAACCCTCAGAACCCCTTTTTTTTTGTTTAGCGCCGATATATTAAGCAGCGCTGTACAGAGTATATTGTCTTGTAACTTACTGTGCCTCAGAGGGGCTCACAATCTAGTCCCTACTTACAATCTTGTCCCTAATTGATATGTAAATCTCTGATTTGCTAGTCATGATCATGTGCTAAAGCATGAAGTGATGACAGCTTTGCAAATCTATCAGCTGATCAAACAAATCACATGCTTCTCCATGAGTTCTCCTAGACATGACCATCACTACTCAGAACCTGGTTTCTGGTTTTCTGCTTCTGATAAATTGGGCGTGATTTACCAAGATACTCTCTAGCCAGAGAACATACAGTGGTGTGAAAAACTATTTGCCCCCTTCCTGATTTCTTATTCTTTTGCATGTTTGTCACACTTAAAGCGAACCTTAAGTCTACAAAAAAAAATGAGATTTACTCACCTGGGGCTTCCCTCAGCCCCCAGCAGCCGATCGGTGCCCTCGCAGCTCCACTCCGATGTCCCAGGACCCGCCGGCGAGCACTTCCGGTTTGGCCGTCACCGGCCGACAGGCATGGGAACGCGAGTGATTGTTTGCGTTCCCAGCCTGTATATCGCCCCCTATGCTGCTATTGCGGCCAGGAGGTCGCAATAGCAGCATAGGGGGCGATATACAGGCTGGGAACGCGAACAATCACTCGCGTTCCAATGCCTGTCGGCCGGTGACAGCCAAACCGGAAGTGCTCGCCGGCGGGTCCTGGGACATCGGAGCGGAGCTGCGAGGGCACCGATCGGCTGCTGGGGGCTGAGGGAAGCCCCAGGTGAGTAAATCTCATTTTTTTAGTAGACTTAAGGTTCGCTTTAAATGTTTCTGCTCATCAAAAACCGTTAACTATTAGTCAAAGATAACATAATTGAACACAGAATGCAGTTTTAAATGATAGTTTTTATTATTTAGTGAGAAAAATAACTCAAAACCTACATGGCCCTGTGTGAAAAAGAAATTGCCCTCTGAACCTAATAACTGGTTGGGCCACCCTTAGCAGCAATAACTGCAATCAAGCGTTTGCAATAACTTGCAACGAGTCTTTTACAGCGCTCTGGAGGAATTTTGGCCCACTCATCTTTGCAGAATTGTTGTAATTCAGCTTTATTTGAGGGTTTTCTAGCATGAACCGCCTTTTTAAGGTCATGCCACAACATCTCAATAGGATTCAGGTCAGGACTTTGACTAGGCCACTCCAAAGTCTTCATTTTGTTTTTCTTCAGCCATTCAGAGGTGGATTTGCTGGTGTGTTTTGGGTCTTTGTCCTGCTGCAGCACCCAAGATCGCTTCAGCTTGAGTTGACAAACAGATGGCCGGACATTCTCCTTCAGGATTTTTTGGTAGACAGTAGAATTCATGGTTCCATCTATCACAGCAAGCCTTCCAGGTCCTGAAGCAGCAAAACAACCCCAGACCATCACACTACCACCACCATATTTTACTGTTGGTATGATGTTCTTTTGCTGAAATGCTGTGTTACTTCTACGCCAGATGTAACGGGACACGCACCTTCCAAAAAGTTCAACTTTTGTCTCGTCGGTCCACAAGGTATTTTCCCAAAAGTCTTGCCAATCATTGAGATGTTTTTTTAACAAAATTGAGACGAGCCTTAATGTTCTTTTTGCTTAAAAGTGGTTTGCGCCTTGGATATCTGCCATGCAGACCGTTTTCGCCCAGTCTCTTTCTTATGGTGGAGTCATGAACAATGACCTTAATTGAGGCAAGTGAGGCCTGCAGTTCTTTAGATGTTGTCCTGGGGTCTTTTGTGGCCTCTCGGATGAGTTTTCTCTGCGCTCTTGGGGTAATTTTGGTCGGCCAGCCACTCCTGGGAAGGTTCATCACTGTTCCATGTTTTTGCCATGTGTGGATAATGGCTCTCACTGTGGTTCGCTGGAGTCCCAAAGCTTTAGAAATGGCTTTATAACCTTTACCAGACTGATAGATCTCAATTACAGTACTGTGTTCTCATTTGTTCCTAAATTTCTTTGGATCTTGGCATGATGTCTAGCTTTTGAGGTGCTTTTGGTCTTCTTCTCTGTGTCAGATAGCTCCTATTTAAGTGATTTCTTGATTGAAACAGGTGTGGCAGTAATCAGGCCTGGGGGTGACTACAGAAATTGAACTCAGGTGTGATAAACCACAGTTAAGTTATTTTTTTAACAAGGGGGGCAATCACTTTTTCACACAGGGCCATGTAGATTTGGAGTTTTTTTTCTCACTAAATAATAAAAACCATCATTTAAAACTGCATTTTGTGTTCAATTATGTTATCTTTGACTAATAGTTAACGGTTTTTGATGAGCAGAAACATTTAAGTGTGAGAAACATGCAAAAGAATAAGAAATCAGGAAGGGGGCAAATAGTTTTTCACACCACTGTAAGTCATCTGACACACTTGGGCTGGTGATTAAAAATTATATTTTATTACTTGGCCAAAGTTTTCATGTATGCTCTGACAAGTAGATGGGTAAGTTCAGACAGTCTTCAGTTTATTTTGCACATGTTAATGTGTGGGCATGCACATGAACTCAGTACCTCAGATGCTACCGGTATATCACCAGCCATTCAGCAACCCTCACTTTGTGTGGTCTGATATTTCCTAGTGGAAGGTTCTACAATTTGGCCATGTAATAGTAGACACATAAAACACTTACGATAGCATAATTTTTGAGAAACCACTGAAGTGTTTTGCAGTCCAGGACATATTTGATTCCACTTTATTGCACAAAAAAAATACAAACATTTTTTAGTAAATCAATCAATCATCAATCAATTAGTCAATCTTTATGAATATCACAGGTTTGTTCATTAATCAAACTTATCAAAATTGGATGGTGGATATCTCTTCCCCTGCCAATACGATGGTGTATATTAATCCAGTGGGAATGATTGCTAAATTTTTCTGCAACAGAACCCAGGGCTGTGGAGTCGGAGCAATTTTTGGGTACCTGGAGTTGGAGTCGGGGAAAAAATGCACCGACTCCTAATGAATTTAAATGTATGATAGTATGATAAAATGTTCTATTTCTCAGATAATAGTCATCATAATTCATTTATATATACAGTAATAGCTGTGCTTAGTCCACAAAAATGAAATAAACCAATCAAAAAATAGTTACTTGTGCTGCTTCAATAAAGCAGTCGCCATATTTTTAAAGTCCTATTTACACATCTGATTGTGACTGTATATATGATGTGTACACAGGAATTTCTTATAAATACTAAATAACATCTATGCTGTAAGAATAAAGCCTGACGTGTAGCCGTGTCACTAATAGAGATGGTCAATGAGATGGAAATAATTCTGCGTTGATGCTAGTTTATGTAAATGTACATAAAATCAAATAATTTGATATGTTGTTAAAATTTGGTTTGATGACTACGAATTAAAGGTACCTGAAATGGATTAAAATAAAAGCTTACCTGAGGCTTCCTCCAGCCCCCTTCAGGCTAATCAGTCCCTCGCTGTCCTCCACCACCTAGATCTTCTGCTATGAGTCCCGGTAATTCAGCCAGTCAGTGCAGTCCAGCAGCGTGCCGCTTCCACAGCCAGGAACGTTCTGCATCTGCGCAATAGTGCTGTGCAGGTGTAGTATGCTCCCGGCGGCATAGTGTGTGCATGCGCACTGCGCCTGACTGGCTCATGTGCCTGGACCCATAGCAGAAGATCCAGGTGGCGGAGGAGGACAGCGAGGGACTGATTAGCCTGAAGTGGGCTGGAGGAAGCCTCAGGTATGTATTAAAATTTCATCTGTTTTAGGTTTACTTTAAAGGAGTTATCAGGGGTTTTCTAACAAAATAAGTGCTACTTACCTGGGGCTTCGTCCAGCCCCAAGCTCCCAGCATGTCCCTGGCCGCAGCTCTGCCTGCAGCCATTCGCCGCCTCTGCCTCCCAGTCTGCGGTGATGACTGCCTGTACTGCGCCTGTGCGAGCGGCGTTGCCTATCACCGCCACGTGGACCGGAGCGTACTGCGCAGGCGCAGAACTACTGCGCCTGCGCAGTACGCTCTGGTCCACGTGGCGGTGATTGACAGCGCCGCTCGCGGAGGCGCAGTACAGGCCGACCTCCAGGTCGGCCTGGCGTCATCACCGCAGACCGGGGGCAGAGGCAGCGAATGGCTGCGGGCAGAGCTGCAGCGAGGGACATGCTGGGAGCTTGGGGCTGGACGAAGCCCCAGGTAAGTAGCACTTATTTTTTTAGAAAACCCCTGATAACTCCTTTAAGTTACACAGTAGTTCTATACTCTACATGTGCACTCCCCACAGAACTGCAGGGAATCTATTAAGAATGTTGTGCACATTGAACACAGAGGTGTTGTCTATCACCCATAAACCTGGTTTAGATTGTACATGAAGAATGTGTAATAGAGGAAGAATCTCCTCATTCTCCTGCAGAGTACCTGCACATCACTCTTACATGTACCCACACTTACATTGCCTAGGGCCTGATGGATGTTCTTTGTTCCTGTCTGTACTTTCTACAAGTATTCTTACCAAGGACTAGTTTTAGACTTTTTGACTAAAAGTATTTGAGGCAAAAGATCTGCTGGATATCCAGGTAACTGGTATTGTTTAAAAGGGAATAATTATGGCAGCCTCCATATCCCTCTCAATTCAGTTGTCTTTTAAAATTCCTAAGCGTTGGCAGTTAAAAGATGCATTTCATGTTGCGTACTTTCAATCAACAAGATTTTAACCACTTTACCCCCGCCCGTACAGATTTCTCTGTCCCTTTTTGCATCCTTTAATCAGAAATCTCCAGAATCAGAAATCAGAATCAGAAATCTTTATTTCGCCAAGTACAACGGGGGTTGTACCCGGAATTATTTTTGGCACATACAGGGTCGGTGATGGTACAGTTAATACAATAAAATACAGCAAGGATATACATAAAGCGTAGGCATATAGACAAGCATAGCGAAGAAGGACCAGAGGGGGCATACCAGTGCTATGTTGAGGGAGCAGCCACAGCGCTCAAACCTCTGCAGCGATTTGGATGCCCCGCAGCAGCCCCTGAAAAAAGGATAGTGCAGAGAAGAGAGAAAGAGAGAGAGCAGGATAGTGTAGGAGAACAAGAGAAGGAAGGAAGGAGAACAGGAGACATAAGAGAGAGACAGTCAGAGAATCCCCTGTGGCTGCAGTGGTGGTTCGCTGGCTGGCTGGCAGCTCGGATTACTGCCCTGGCTGGAAGGAGTTAGCCTCCATGCTTGCGGCCGAGTCTGTTGAGGTTGGACCAGTGCGGTTGGTCTTGTAGGCCCTAAGAGACCCCCAGCAGCTTCAGACGAAGGTGAGCGTCCCTGGTAAAAAGAGGAGCAGGCACTCCTGAATGAAGGCAGCGGTGCAATGACCCACGTGCAGCCCATGTGCTGCAGAGGGAAGCAGCTGCAACAGGGATAGAAACAGTTCCTGGGCCTGCAGTCGCAACCACGTGGGTGGTCCCAGTTTTTGCGCCGGTGATGGAGGTGCGGAGGGCAGGGTCTGCTTCCCGTATGGCGGCCAGCCGTTCGGTGGTGGAGTGAGCAGTGAGGCAAGCAGCAAGCAGCTGTGGGCCAGCCCGAGAAGCCGCAACACTAACCTCAGGGACCCAGGCGATGGAATGATACCTCTATACTGAGAGGTGGCATTGGAGGAACAGCGGCTTCTTCCCAGCAGATCGCAGCCTGGTCCCCAGCAGGAGCCCATAGATCAAGAGCCGTGGCCTGATGAGCTGTCCCCGATCAGCTGGAAGCAGAGGTGGAGGAACAGCTGGGTCTCCCTTCGGGGCAACTGCCTGGTCTCTGGAGGCAGCGTCCGATCTGCTGAGAGCAGCGGCGGAGGAGGAGAGGCGCCTTGGTGCGTGGCGTCCTGGAAGCAGAAGAGTGGAAAGGGAGCGTGGAGGCAGCGTGCAGCAGCAGTAGTGGCCATGTGGTGCTCGTCTTAGCTCCTGGCTTCCCCAGCCTCCCGAGAAACCGCTGGTAACCTGCGATGCACGAACTCCCGGCCTCCAGCGATGCACCCCGAGGCCTCCACATCCTTCCCCAGGTGGGTGGAGGACATAGGGTGAGTGCAAAAGGCAGGATCAGGGGCAAAAAGAGAAAAAAGGCCGGAGCCCTGTGGCCGTGGCGTCCGAATCCGGCGCCATCTTGAAAATACCCCATCTTTAACCCCCAGGGACGGAGAAATCCGTACTTTCCGCGCTCCCGCCGCTGCCTGCGCTCCCGCACGTAAACACGCCGCCCGCTGCTAGTAAACACGCCGCCGCCCACTCGCCCGGAGATCAATGAACGGGAAAATACATTCCCGTTCGTTGATCTAAGCCCCGCAATGATCCGCTGCTCTCCGATGAGCAGCGTGATCATTGTGAAAAGATACACACTTACCCAGCCTCCAAGTACTTCCTCCAAGCTTCCGGAAGGACGCTTGGAGGTCGCATTAAAACAAAAAGTTACTGTGGCCATCTTGTGGCCAAATAGTAAAACTACTCCCTACACATTTTAACATACAAATAAATTACTTTTACACAAAAAATTAACTCATTACCTCCCACACTCCCAATTTTATATTTTTTTTTTGTAATTAAAAAAAAAATTAAAAAATGTACAATAAAAAAAAAATACATAAATAGTTACCTTAGGGACTGAACTTTTTAAATATTTATGTCAGGAGGGTACAACACTGTTACTTTATAAACTATGGGCTTGTAATTAGGGATGGACGCAAAACTGAAAAAAATGCCCCTTTATTTCCAAATAAAATATTGGCGCCAAACATTGTGATAGGGACATAATTTAAACGGTTTTATAACCGGGACAAAAGGGCAAATACATTTCATGGGTTTTAACCTCTTGACGACCAGCTAACGCCGATTGGAGTAAACTGGTCGTCTGCGGGTTACCATGGAAACGGAGCGGCCTTTCCATGTCAGTTCACGGAGGGTGTCTCCGTGAACAGCCGGAGAGCCGCCGATCGCGGCTCGCCGGCAAAATGTAAACAGGCGGGGAAGAAATCAGCAGCGCCGTAAGGCAGATTGGCGATCCCCGGCCTCTGATTGGCCGGGGATTGCCGGCATATGATAGGCTGAAGCCTATCCTTCAATGCACAGGACGGAAATCCGTCCTGCGCAGCTCACAAGGGGAGGGTGAGGGAGGGAGCGGCGAGACGGCGGAGAACGCTGCGGAGGGGGGCTTTGAAGAGCCCCCCGCTAAGCAAATGCAGCCGGCGGCGATCAGACCCCCCCAGCAGGACATCCCCCTAGTGGGGAAAAAAGGGGCGTAGTCTGATCGCCCTGCTGCACTCCTGATCGGTGCTGCGGGCTGTAGAGCCCACGCAGCACCGATCACTGAAAAATCCTCTGGTCGGCAAGTGGTTAATTACAGTAGCATGCATTATTTAAAAACTATAATGGCCGAAAACTGAAAAATAATTAATTTTTTTCCCACATTTTTCCTATTTTCCCATTAAAACACATTTAGAATAAAATAATTCATGGCATAATGTCCCACCTAAAGAAAGCCTAATTGGTGGTGGAAAAAACAAGATATAGATCGTTTAATTGTGATAAGTAATGATAAAGTTATAGATAAATGAATGGAAGGAGCGCTGAAAGGTGAAAATTGCTCTGGTGGTCAGGGGGTAAACCCCCTCAGTGGTGAAGTGGTTAATATGCAAATTAGAGAAGTCGGAGTCGAGGAGTCTGAATCGCTGAAATCCTAACCTGAGGGGTCTGAGTCGGGGTTGGTGGATTTTTGTACTGACTCCACAGCCCTGACAGAAGCTTGATTCTTGTTGATTGGTCTAAGGAGACTTTTTTTTTTTTCTTTTATTTTTACTATAATGGCCAAGTGAAGAGCAAAGTAAGCCTGAAACGAACTAGTGTTGTTGCTGAAAGATTTATAAATATGGTATATATAAATCACTCCAAGCCTGACTACTCTCATGGAGAAGTGACTAATTTTGATAAGTTTGATGAACAGGCCTGTGATATTCACGAAGATTAACCAATTTATTGATGAACACATTTCATTTGAACCATTTTTTGTATTCTATGTACAATAAAATTGTGTCAAATTATTTTTCCTGACTACAATACACTTGTAGTTTCTAGGAAATGATGCTATCCTTTTAAAGAGAACCTGAGGTGGGGTTCTGACAATGCTAGCTGCACACAGAGGCTGGGTCTGCTATACAATACAGCCCAGCCTCTGTTGCTATTTCAATCCCCCCTAAGCCCCCCCTAAGCCCTGCTATCCCCCTAAATCACAGCCGCGCCGTTGACACGCAGCGTGTCGCAGCAGGTTGTGTTTACCTCTATACCGTTGATTGGAGGGAAGCGATGTGGGTGGGGTCCGGAGCTATGCAGGAGGCGGCGGGAGCAGCAGACTGACAGTACAGATGTAAACACAGCCCGCATAGCGCGGCTGTGATTTATGGGGGATAGCAGAGCGCAGGGGGAACTTAGGGGGGATCTGGATAGCAACAGAGGCTGGGCTGTATAGGCAGACCCAGCCTCTGTGTGTAGATAGCATTGTCAGAACCCCACCTTGGGTTCTCTTTAAGTGTAGCAAAAGTGTTCAAGCTGGGTGCAGTGGACCATCCTATTAAAGCAGGAGGATTAGCCATACTATGCCAGCTAAAAAACACACACACACACACACGCACGCACGCACGCACGCACGCACGCACGCACGCACGCACGCACGCACGCACGCACGCACGCACGCACGCACGCACGCACACACACACACACACACACACACACACACACACACACACACACACACACACACACACTTGATCTACTTACATAACACAAGTATTGTACTGTCCACGGATTGATTTCAGTGAATTTTATATAGTAAATGAAGAGAGTTCTGTTCCTGGTGGGAACTATGTCTTTTGCCCACATTTTGAGGCTAAATACTGATATCATTTCTTCCCTTAACTTTTTCTTCTTTTCTCCTCCAATCGCTGAGTCACCTCAGCCTTGCTCGCGAACACAAGTGAGCAGAGGATCATGTTTCAGCTAAGCAGGGAAATAAAGGGAAGAGAAGGAATATATTATAGATAAAAAGAACCCCCAGCATGTAACTGAATTGCAATGGCTATTAAAGGGCCGGTGCTCCTAAAGTATGTGATAACTCTAAACCATAACCGCAGAAAAAGTTTTGAAAGTTTTGAATTCAGGATTAGCATCTTTATCACTTAATACACTCAGACTAGTTGCTGTTGAAATTTGATTTTTATGGTGACAATCTCGCTTTAAGGACATCCTTTTGTTCTTTGCTTAAAATACTTCCTCCCAAATACAAGACATACCAATGTTATAGTAGACAGTCTGTAAAAAATAAAAGATAGACAGGTTGCAGAATCCCTTTTTGTTTCTTCACACTTTGGGGCAACATTAGAGTAAGTGTTAATTAAAAGTGTGGCTACTGTCTTTGCTGCATATTCTGTAGCTTTTCTCTACCGGCATCCTTTAGATTAACGCTTTAATTCCATAATTCATATCAGCAACATCCTTATTCTTCAGAGACTGTGCTGCACGCACAGCTTCTGAGAAACAGCAGTTATACATAGGGCTAATCGGAAATCAGGCGGGCTCCAGTGTCTGAAGTGTGCCAGCATTAGAGAGGTCTTCCTGGATGAGTGTGATATGGCTGAGCTGTGGCAGGTCTGGGAGTGGCCCTGTACTGGTGAGTATTGTTATCAATGAAGAGCAGGATGCAGAACGTTAATGAGACTACTAGGAGAGGGTGTGCATCTGATGAGTGCACTCTGCATTGCATCTCTGCCCAAATACATCATCCAACCGCTACAGATATTTACTCCGTGTACAACGATGGTCGCCTTTTCACCAAACACAAACAACTGATAGTTTCATCATATTGCATTCTCAGTTTTAACTCTGCTGCAGCTATGTAGAAAGAATAATATACATACATTGCCATGCATTGAACACTGACACTGGATTCCTAGCCTCAGTGCGGCTCACAATGTAAGGCCCTTGTTACAACCTGGGGCCAGTTTTCTTTAGCAAAACCAGGCAGAGACTGGTTAAAAGGGCGCTGGACATTGGGGCAGCACTATAGACTGTAATGTGAATTACGGCTAGAGCGGCTCTCAGAAGGTAATTTGGGTCCCGGCAAAAGACGGAGCCCAAATTATCATTATTATTATTTATTGGATTTATATAGCGCCAACATATTACGCAACACTGTACAATACATAGGATTGCAGACAATGATAACAGGGGTGAGAGGCAACACAATGCAGGTAATAAGCAATAGATACAACAGTACAGGTAATACGCAATAAGATAAACAACACAATACAGGTAGTGACACAATGCCAGATCATACACTGGAGTGGACGTCCCAATAGGACAAGTTTGCATTACTCTTGGTAGAGTGCACAAGTATGATACAGAAGGAGGGTGGGCCCAGCCAAAGGCCAATCTAGAGGGAGGGGGTGGCGACATGGAAGGAGAATTACAGAAAAAACCTGTGCAATTCCGCCACCAGCAGCAGCTGGCAGCTGAATTGCATCTTACCCCGAGTCCATGGTGGCCTGGAGGGGGAATAGTAATCGACGCCACAAGGAAATTTGCAATAGTTGGGGCGAGGCGTTTTTTGGGGTTTGCCCTGCGCCCAAATTTCCTGGCCCCATTTTTACATGACTGCATTTAAAGTGCTAGTATTTTTGAAAGGGTTAGGCAAAACTGGAGCATCTCAGATAAATCCATCCAACCTCCATGCTGACAGTGTCCGTACTGGGATTGGAACCAAGTGCTTGTAGCACTGAAAGACAATTCTGCGTGCTTTAAAGAGAGTCTCAATTGTGTGCTCTGAAACATCTTAATTTCTAGCCTAATATTACAAAACTTTGCATCTATGAACATATTTTACTTGTGGGTATAGAGAAACATGTAAATCCAATACAGGTATTACCCGACTTATGAACGCCTGACTTCCGAACGACTCGCCGATACGAACTGCATGGATTCGTGTTTCCATCGGAACAAGTCAAAAACTTTTTTTTTTCAAATTGGACTTGTAGTTTTTGAGAAAATAGATTTTAAAAAATTCAAAGAAAAATGGCTTTTAACCACTTTGCCGCTTGGGTACAGTATACCTACGCTGCTTTGGACTTCAGTTCCCCGCCCGGAGCGTAGATATACGCACCCGCTGCCGCCACGCTCCCGCTTGCACGTGCGCGCGCTCGTGCATGCCGCCGGCCGCTCGCCCGGAGATCAATAAACGGGAAAAACCATTCCTGTTCGTTGATCTCTGCCCCCCAGCAATGATCGGCTGCTTCTATGAGAAGCTGCGCGATCATTGTGAAAAAAAAAAGTTTCCCAGCCTCTCGGATCATCCTGTAAGCGTACTTCCGACACTTACAGGACGCATTCACAAAAATGTACTGTGGCCATCTTGTGGCTAAAAAGTAAAACTACACCCAAAAACATTTTTTTTACCTACAAATACATTATTTTACAATATAAATTAACTCATTAACTCCCACACTCCCCAATTGTTACAAATTATTTTTTTTTGTAATAATAAAAAAAAATACAATAAAAAAACAAAACATAAATAGTTCCCTTAGAGACTGAAATCTTTAAATATTTATATCAAGAGGGTATAACACTGTTACTTTATAAATTATTGGCTTGTAATTAGGGATGGATGCAAAACTGAAAAAAATGCACCTTTATTTGCAAATAAAATATTGGCGCCAAACATTGCGATAGGGACATAATTTAAATGGTGTAATAACCGGGACAAATGGGCAAATAAGTTACATGGATTTTAATTACAGTAGCATGCATTATTTAAAAACTATAACGGCCGAAAACTGAAAAATATTGATTGTTTTTTCCAAATGTTTTCCTATTTTCCCATTAAAACACATTTCGAATAAAATAATTATTGGTATTTGGTGGCAAAAAAAACAAGATATAGTTAATTTCATTGTGATAAGTAATGATAAAGTTATAGGTGAATGAATGTAAGGAGCGCTGAAAGGTGAAAATTGCTCGAATGCTGAAGGGGTAAAACCCCTCAGTTGTGAAGTGGTTAAACTTGTATAAACAGGTACAAAGGGCAGAGGTGACACAGAGGGAGACACTGGAGGCACAGGGGGGCACAGAGGAAGTACAGGGGCAGAAATGGCACAATGTTCTGACTTAAGAACAGATTCAGGTTAAGAACGAGCCTACAGCCCCTATCTCGTTCGTTAACTGGGGACTACCTGTAATTTCAAATGACAAACTTACAGTCCTCAAAGTAAAATCTCCCCTCTAGTGGTCTTTTATGGTATTGACCAAGGTAAAAATTCTCTGAGTTTAAAACCTGTATCTGGTCAAAGTTTAAAAGTTGACGTGTGGGGAGTAAACCTCCTTCCCTCTCCAGGGATTCTTCCTCCGGTCCTCCGTCTTCTTCTTTGTTCAGGATCCTTCCTCTTCCACACCCGTCACAGAGTGTCTCCAGGACTGTGTACCCTGCAGCTTCCAGACACTTCACTGGTAGCTACATGGCTGAATTCTCAGTCAGATGTCAGAATGTAACTGAACATTGCCAGCCTAATTTCCTGCTCCACTTACATTTTTTTAACACCACTCTTAGGTCGGTTCACTCTGGCAATTAGTGGCATACTGATCCGTGAAAACATATCTAAATGATGGTCGATAGGATCCGTTTTCACTCCGTTTGGTGTTTAGCTGCAAACTCCCCCCCCCCCCCCCCCCGCCCATCAGCAAACTGGCTTTTGCTGGCTATAATGGTCCGTTTCTTCACTAGTATGAAAAAATGATCCGTTTTCTCATTGCCCCCAATGTAGCGCTTCAGGATCCGTTTCCACTGTGCTGGGCTCAGCGGTCTGGAAAAATTGCTGCAGAGCCAAATTTGCAGTCCGTTCAGTGAATTGTGCAGAAAGGATCCGTTCTAACAGACCACTGTGAATGGATCCATGGGTTAACAGTGGATCCGTTCGCATCTGTTAGGATCCGTGAACAGAACAGTTTTTAACCTTAATGTGAACCGGGCCTTACTACAGCAACCACTAAAAAAATAGTGTTATAAGGATAGCATTTTACTAATGGAATCATTTTAATGAATCATTTTAAAGGGTTGCCATGAGACGACTCGCTAAGACTTTATTCTGCTGAGGTAAAATCACATGAAATTTCATTCTGAACTGAGGTTCATGCATTCCTCTCAACACCTTTTGGAAAAGTGTTTTCAAACCAATAACTGACCTTTGTACAGTAGTATTCAAATATAAGTTTTGGCTCACGGTTCAAATAAAGAAAGCTGGATGTAATAAACTTATGATTCAGGGGAAAACAGACTTTTCAACTTTCACCCAATTTCTCCAGAAGATTCTGGACAATAGTGGACAGCAGTAACGTTTTTTTCATATGATAAAACCTCTCACAGTTGTAGATGTTATTAAACAGCAGAGAGTGTTTTCATGCATCCAGTTCTTGGAAACGATTGCACCTTTTGTAAAAAAAAAAAAAATAAAGAAAAAAAATATATTATACAGTATAACATCCAAGAGGTATTTGGGGCACATGTGATCTCATTCAATTCAATCTCATGATTGGCTTCCCCATAAATTGGCCCTAGACTTCAATACATACACTATACGATTCATACATAGACATATGATTATGGTAGGGATTAGACTGTGAGCCCCTCTGAGGGACAGTTAGTGACAAGACTATATATACTCTGTACAGCGGTGTGGAAGATGTTGTTTTAATGGATGTCATTATTTTTATACCATTTTCATTGTTAGCTTGAGTAGAAGATGCAGTTGCTTTGAGGCAACTTCAGATGTGTACATAGGCATAATTACTGTCACCTGCAGGGACCAGGACTCGATCTCTCGGGCGACAGTTTAGGGCCGAGCTCTGTACACAAGCATCATTATAGGCTATGTTACTGATACTTTCTTTTGGGAAGAAGGGACAATGGCATGGCAGAGTAGCATTTAACGGGGCGGGGTGAGCAGGATAACAATGGGTTTGCTCTCGGGCGAGAGGATCCAGCACCCGGATCTATTGGCAATGCATTGAGGCAGCAGTACACGTGCTAGATGTTTGACAGAGGTGGCCCAGACCAGCTGCCTTAGTTGAGAACTATGTAGCATGTGTATGAGGCTGTAGTTTAGTGCCTGTTTTTATGCAGTTTTTATTACTTTAGGCAGTGTTATAAATGGGCAAGTATGCTGAATTCCATTATGTAACTTTTTGCTATTTTGTTTTGTAGAGAGTGGATCAGGAGATCATGGATCCAAGTCAGACCTTAGTGATGGGAACCTTGAGCCAGTCGTGGAGGGCGAGCCATTTACAAGCTATTTTGATGAGAAAATCCAAATCCCAGAAGATGAAACGGTAAGTAGACCGGGAGGACACAGTTGGTAACATATTCACTTACTTGATATCTGGATTAACCTATTAGCAGCCCTGCATGCATTATCTCGAGATAGATAATGTGTGCCAGGGCGTCATCTAATGGCATATGCTGTTTAGCTGCCTAATGCAGCTATTAGAGCAGCGCAGAGAGCTTCTTTATATGTACCTTTTCCGGCTGGATCGGCTACTCCTCTTTGTCCACCAGCAGCGCTGCACTCCCAGGATCCTCTGCGAAGTGCCAGTCACATAATATGACATGTGGTCGCAACTAGAGATGTCGCGAACCTCCGATTTTCGGTTCGCGAAAGGTTCGGTTCGCCAAAAAGTTCGCGAACCGCAATAGACTTCAATGGGGAGACTTCAATGCGAACTTTGAAAATTTAAAAAAATTCTACTGGCTAGAAAAATGATAGAAAACATGTTTCAAGAGCTCTAATACCTGGAGGCACACCTGATTGAGTGAAATACACATCACTGCTGGAGGACCCTCCCCCCCTCCCCCAAGCAAGGTCCTTTATACCATTTGACTCAGTTGTCTGCCTACACTAATTAGTTATGGGACAGCTGCTACACACTCTGCTAGGGAGATTTTAATTAGCCTATTGACCTTGCTTGGAGTAGGGAGGGTGAGCGGGCCTCCAGCAGTGAGAGAAGTGTGTTTGACAATAACATGTCTGCTGACAGTGATATGGAGGGTCAAAGTTTTGCTCAATAGAGCATTATGGGGCGAAACGAACTTCCGCAAAAGTTCGCCTGATGCAGGCGACCGCGAACCCCCAAAGTTCGCCTGGAACCGTTCGCGACATCTCTAGTCGTAACCCAGGGGATGGTGTCAGCGGTGCAGTGCCGCCCGGTACTGGAAGAGGTGGCGCTGCACCGCTTACACCATCCCCTGGGTTACGATGACATGTCATATCACGTGATCGGAACTCTGAAGAGGATACTGGGAGTGCAACACTGCCGATGGAGGAGAGCAGACTCCATCCAGCTACGGATGGGGGTGCGAAGATATCTCCTAGTAGAAAAAGTGAATCAAATGAGGGCCATTGTCTGCAACAGCTATACTAATTATGTAAATTGAGTAATGGCATAGTTCCCATTCATCTTGTCCAACAATGAAAAGACTGGGATGGTAAACCAGAGCTTAAAGGCCCATACACACGTCCGTTTTTTGCGAATGACGGGTCGTAGGAACGTCCCGTCGTTCAGTCGTTCGCCCGCTAAATCGGGCGTGTGTACAGACTGTCGTTCGCGTGATAAGAGTGAGTTTGAGCGATCCGCCAGGCGGCTCGCTCAAACTCACTCTTATCACGCGAACGACAGTCTGTACACACGCTCGATTTAGCAGGCGAACGACGGGATGTTCAAACGACCCGTCCGCAAAAAACGGACGTGTGTATGGGCCTTTATTAAGACCATGGCCCATATGCAATTAACTTACTGATAACTTCTCTTTTATAGTTAACTCCAAGGGACCAGGTTCAAGTAGTTTACTATATTAGATGTTTACTGTATCAGAAATTCTTCTTCATCCTTAAGCACATAAAGTATACTATAGTACTGTTTCTAAGTTTAGTCAATAATTGGGAGTCATTTTTACTTTTCAATACTTCTGCAAGCACAGGCATTGTCTAAACTAGATCAAAATGCACAGTGCTCAATATGCGGGGATTTGCTTACGATAATCTCACAACAACTTGCACAAGAAGCATAGCTCTCACCAGTAAATGCTGGTACAGTACTAATAATATGCTAGTCTGTCCACATTTCTGTGCAGCCTGGATGATACTGTAGCATTGCAGCCATGCACAAGCAAGTCACAGATGACATGCAAGTCCCTCAGTAATCAGGCAGCCTCTTACACAGGAAGCATCGGTCTCATTGGCTGGTTCTTTTGAGGTAATCCATGCATGCCCAGAGTAGTGTGCTGATAGCAAGCAGGCTACAAGTGGCTACCAGCCTGCCCACCGATCATGGGTCTCCTACTGACATATGACGCAGGCCCCGCCCACTTTTCATTATAGCCGGAAACATAATACAGCAGGGGCGAAAAAAACAGGTTTACCATAACAATAGTTCTATCATATCCGGGTTTGCTATAACAGGCATTACTCGCATATACTTATGGTGCTTGTCCAGGACCTGGACATTTAGACTACTATACCTAAAGTTTTACTGTATCAGAGTTTAAAATTATATGTCATCAAAATGATGAGTATTTTTGCGAATTTGCTCATGGTTTAAAGGGCATTTTATTGACAAGGTGTGAGATTATCACCTAGAAGAAAACTCAGGAGAAAAAGTTAATTGCATATTGGTCCATATGTTTCCTCATAACCCACTGGTCTAATGTGTAAGACCAGAGATGACAGAAATGCAGAATACAAAGGCCTCATGGAGAGTTTGTGCTCTGAAGTATGCTCTGTTTAGCTGCAGTTGTGTATGTGTGTGATTATAGTGATTATATACAGCATTGCCTTCTACTAATAAAAGATATTCACATCTTTATGTTACACAATGGACCAATTGGAAATCTGTCTGTTTTAAAAAAAATGTAAGCTATTTTCAAAGGTCTGTAATGGTTATTGTCATGATTATTACTTTTCAGCATTCTTGGTTCAGTTTCCGTAAGCTTTGGGCCTTCACTGGACCTGGCTTCCTCATGAGCATTGCCTATTTAGATCCCGGCAATATTGAATCTGACTTGCAGTCTGGCTCTGTTGCTGGTTTCAAGGTATGTAAATGATTTCTATTTTACACAATATGAAGTTTTGCATTAGGATAATAAATGATTTACTCTACGAATAGATCTAGAGGAGTAATGAAGTACGTTTATTCCATGCAAAATGAACGCCATGCCAGAGAAAGTCGCTAGTAAAATATCAGTAAAATTAACGATATTCTACTATTGGGCAGTGGTTATTCCAATAGTAAAAAAAATATCTGTAAACTTTACAGATATTTTACTTTCCGCCCCCTCTATCGATGCCTAACACTAACCAAACCATACAACCAATTCCTAACCCTAATGGCCCCCCCTGCCCCCCCCACACACACACGATGCCTAACCCTAATCGACCCCCACACCTATGCCTAACCCTTACTGAACCATACAACTGATTCCTAACCCTATTGGACCCCCCCACACACGCACACACATGATGCCTAACCCTAATCGACCCCACACCTATGCCTAACCCTTACTGAACCATACAACTGATTCCTAACCCTATTGGACCCCCCCCCCACACACACACACACACGATGCCTAACCCTAATCGACCCCCACACCTATGCCTAACCCTTACTGAACCATACAACTGATTCCTAACCCTATTGGACCCCCCCACACACGCACACACATGATGCCTAACCCTAATCGACCCCACACCTATGCCTAACCCTTACTGAACCACACAACCGATTCCTAACCCTATTGGACCCCCCCACACACGCGCACACACACGATGCCTAACCCTAATTGACCCCCCACACCTAGGCCTAACCCTTACCGAAGCATACAACCGATTCCTAACCCTATTGGACCCCCGCACACACACACACACACACACACACGATGCCTAACCCTAATCGACCCCCACACCTATGCCTAACCCTTACTGAACCATACAACCGATTCCTAACCCTATTGGACCCCCCCCCCCACACACACACACACACACATGATGCGTAACCCTAATTGACCCCCCACACCTATGCCTAACCTGAACCTGCCCAATAAAATAGCATTTTTGCAGACATGATGTAATGTCTTTGTAACTAAATTATCATTTCTACAGCTGCTGTGGGTTCTTCTGACTGCTACAATTATTGGGCTGCTCCTGCAGCGCCTGGCTGCCAGATTAGGGGTAGTGACTGGTCTACACTTAGCAGAAGTCTGCAACAGACAGTATCCTAAGGTAAGTGTTATGGTGCAAAGGATTTTACTGAAATCTTTGATATATATCAGATTGGTCATTTATCCAAGGTAATAATTTAGTCATGATCACATGTTCAGCAGCTTTGTGGACAGACTTAATGTTGTTCAGTTTATTCAGTCGAGTCCGACTCCTTGCGACCTCATGGATCACAGCATACCAAGCCCCTCTATCCTCTACTGCCTCTCACTACTTTTCTGGGGTCATGTTTGTTGCTTCCATGACATTATCAAGCCATCTCATTCTCAGCATCCGCCTCCTCATTTTGCCCTAGTAAAAAAGTCTAGTAGAATAGTTTATTCAAATATTTTGTAATGTGACTTTGTTGTATGCCACACTGTCATCAGCTTTGCAGTTATCCCTCCTGCATAGCAATGTAGGTGCCACCCTGGTAAAGAAGAGTAACCCTTCTGTACAGAGTTTGTCCTGTACAGCGCCACCTACATGATCAAGCTTAAAGAGATCCTGTAAAGAAGAAAACTGCCCCTGGGGGCTACTTACCTTAGGAGGAGGAAGCCTCTGGATCCTAATGAGGCTTCCCCCATCCTCCTCAGCCTCAGGGATCCTGCGCTGTCAGCCCCCAAATAGCGGGCAGTAATATGTACTAATCCTTGCTCCTGCCCAGGCACAATACAAGCTTCCCCTCAGGCTGCGGTGGAAATAGCCGAGTCTGAGGGGAAGCTTGTATTGCGGCTGCACAGGAGCAAGGCTTGGTAAATATTGCTGTGCATTGAAGCTCCTGCTGCGTCTGCTTGGGAGCTGCCAGCGCCGGATCCCTGAGGCTGCAGAGGACGGGGGAAGCCTCGGTAAGTACCCAATAGGGGCTGTTTTTCTCTCTACAAACATGCGTATATGCATGTGCGCGTACTCACCATTACACTACTGGAGATGAACAGAGCTGTTGAAATTGTTCAGTTTCTGTGATTTGGATTTTGCTTATGTAGACTAGGACAGATTTATCAAGACGGGTAAAGACTGTAGTGTAAGTTGAGTGATTACTCAATGTACCAATAAGATTTTAGCAGTTAAATAAAAACAAAGGTTCTAATTGGTTGCTTTAGGCAGCTGCGTTTTCCAGTTTTCTTTGCACCTCTCTTGGTAAATCAGCCCTTCAGTGTATTTGGAATATGTTGACTTGCTTAGTGAAATGTTCTATCTTTATATACTGGTTTTGTTTTACAAAGCAGTAGTTATCTGTGTTTTAGGTACCTCGAATTCTTCTGTGGCTAATGGTGGAGCTGGCTATCATTGGATCTGATATGCAAGAGGTCATCGGCTCAGCTATTGCTATCAATCTCCTGTCTGTTGGAATGTAAGGCTTTTTCCTGTTTTATAAGTGTTTTATAAGTATTATTTGCTGCTTCAGAAGAGATGAACAATTTCTGCGTTGTTCTTATGGCAGAAGTGTCTAATGCTGGCACACACAGCTGGCTCATCGAGCAGGATTTGGGAAATCGTACCAACATGTTTATTGTGTCAGAGCATGTCTAAACATTCTTTTAAAAATAAATTCTTTCTCATTCAGGCTCATACTACACTGAATTTGTCCAAAGGTTGTTCAGTCAGTTTGCTTTGTGTATGGCCAATATAATAGTTTTTAGATAAAATTAAGTGCTATAATTGTGCTGTATATTGTGGCGTTTTCATTTTTTTCTAAATAAAGTATAAAATTGGCATATACACATACACAGTCGTCTCAGGTACATATAACTTAAAGTGTACCTGAGACGACTAAAAGAAAAAAAATTATATATACCTGAGGCTACTGTTGGAATTACCAGACCGTGTAGCAAAGGATCCAGGTGGCGTGGGAAGACGGCGAGGGACCGATTCAGCCTAAAGGGGGCTGGAGGAAGCACTAGATATGTTTATTTTTTTTTTCTTTTAGTCGTCTCAGGTTTCCTTTAAGGAGGCCATACATTTGATGATTTTACCATTGATATCCAACAGATTTGATCTCTGTGATCAACAGATCTAGTAGAAATCACTGTCGCAAATTATGCACGATCGCACAGGATGGAAAATTTTGCTAGATTGGCGGTGGTTTGGGAGCACAGCAGCGTTTGATTTGGTGATGACCAAAGCAGAATGTTGGCAGCAGTTCTAACTCTCACCTATCCCACCATCCCACTTCCTCCCATGTCCGATAGCTTTTCTCCATGCTCCTGCTCCCTGTGTCTTCTCCTAGTGAGTCATGTGACAAAAGCCGGAGTTTAGACACTAGATGTCCAGCTGCATGCACACTGGACCTCTAGTGTTTGAAGTCCAGCTTTTTTCACGTGACAGGGAGAGAAGACACAGGGAGAAAAGCCACGGGTCACAGGAGGTCTGCTGCCAACACCTGAGGGAGAGCACAGGTGAGGGGAGAACTGGGCGGCCGGGCAGGTTGCGGCTCAACAAATTTTCAATCAATTTCATCAAAATCTGTTAGCAGTGTGTGGGGATCTATCAGCTAATAGATCCCTCTCTGATCTGATTCGATCAGAGTGGGCTCTATCTGATGGTCGATCTGGTGGCCATCTATAAGTGTATGGCCTCCTTTACATGTGATGCTAGATCCTTATCCCTGTTGCCATCGCTAAGTAATCAGCATTGGGAAGTCTCTGGTTTGTAACTAGTTATATCTCTAACTTTAATAACTGATATCTGCTGGAGTTTTAGAGTTTTAGAAGCTCTGGACCAGGGGTCCCCAAACTTTTTTTTGGTCAAGGGCCGGGTCAACATACTTCAGACTGCTGGGGGGCTGGAACATACATAAAATGATGTTGAAAAACATCACATTGAATCTAGGTATTGATTCCCCCCAATCATGCTCGGAGAATTCCCAGCAGTAGCCATTCAGTCATGCGGCGCCCAAAGAACGTCTTTGTGCACCAGACAGTGAAGCATACCCAGGTGACAACCAGCTGTCTAGTTGGACAGCAGTGTTACCTGATGCAGAATTGGATTGGAAGCCATCTGCTCCCTGGCTTCTACAGTATGTGGATGGGTGGTACCAGCACTGCTATTCTATATGCGGGTCGCCAATATTTAATGGTGCAATGGGCCACATCTATAAGTTATACATTATGTATTTGGGGGCCAGTGAAAAAGCCTTGGGGGGCTGCATTCTGCCCGCGGGCCTTAGTTTGAGGACCACTGCTCTTGACAGTTTCAAGGGAAGTGTAAAGAAGTAAATTGGAGTTAAGCTTTGGTAAGGAAAACTGCTAGTGGTAAGCTAGGCATACATATACCAGATGTAGTAAATGATCTCTCATTACCTGACACCAATAATTTACCAAACACTAGGAATCCAGCACAGGAGATTTGGGCGCCCACGGCGCCACCATAGACTGTAATAGGACTTATGGCCATAGCGGCACACAATGAGTAACTTCGGCGCTGTCAGAAGACGGAGCTGAAGTTACTTTTAAAACACTGTCATTCGGCCGCCAGCAATAGCTGGAAGCTGAATTACATCATTCCCCACCATCCATGTGGACCTGGAGGGGGAATAGTAATTAACACCGCCGGGACTTGTGCAGCAGCAGGATAAGCCATATATTGGCTGTATCTTGCGCCCAAGTCTCCCGGTGGGCAAATTCTTTTGTACGCTCATTTACTACCTCTCCCCAGTGTCCCATTAGATGTCAGATCTCAGCAGAGATCTGGAATGATATCCCTCTCCCTGCCACAAAAATTGCACCGCTCTCTGGATGGAGCTTTGCTGGTGCTGCATTTTGCAGGAACAGATCTTTTGCAGGAACAGATCTTTTGCAGATACTGATCTGTTGAATGTGTACAGCATCTTTGTGTGCAGCATCTTGCAAAGATTTTTATCTGATGGGGAGTTCAGCTCAATAGAATAGACTGTGTAGAGCAGGGGTCTCAAACTCGCGGCCCGCGGGCCATTTGCGGCCCTCGATACAATATTTTGTGGCCCTCGCCGGCAAAAGCTTCCTTATAGTTCACTTCAGTGCTCCCAAGTAATCCGCCGCTAAACGAGGACTGTATTTCCCTGCATCAATACAAGTCCAGATTAAACCTTTCTTCATGCTGTTCAGTTAAATCAAGATAATAAATTGTGAGTTCTACAGCAGTAGGGTGTAATCACTGTAGGGTGATTTTTGTGCTACTTTTTGTCACATTGAGGGTTTGGAGGTTGTTTTTCTTTTAGTTTCTTAAGGGGCCCATACACTGAGCCGATTTTCTGGCCGACCGATCGATCCAGATCGATCGATTGATCGATTGAAAATCGGTTGGCCAATCGACCGATCGATGGCCGATTTCGATGGATTTCTGTCGAACTGGCAGGATGGAAAATTTAGGTCGATCTGATGAGATTGCTTATCATTTTGCATTGGCCTTAATGGAAATCTGATGGCAAAAAAATGCCATCGGATCGAATTTTAATAGATTGCAAACTGAAATCTATTGGAATTCTATCCTGGTAAAAAATGTTCTAAAAACACATCAGATAGATCATCAGATGCATTTCTTATCTATCTGCTGCCAATCTGACGAGTGTATGGGCACCTTTAGTTTAGCCACAACATAATCAAGTGCAATACGAAAGATTACAGATTTTGGCAGAGTTGTGCTATTTCCTCTACACTCACTTGGTACATTTGTCAAATCATCGGGGAAAGGAAGTCATTTTTAAGGATGTGTCAGGGTGAGGAGCAGTTTAGAGATCAATGACCGCTAAGCTTTGTGGTACATTGAATGGGTTCAAAACTAGCAGTGTTGGTAGTCTAGAAATCTGATGAGAATTGAGTGGTGCAAGGTGGTAATGCAATCACTACTCTCCAATCCATTTCCTCACGTGGACATATTGATCACTTGTTGAATCAGGTTGCTGATGCATTGCACTCCACTAGCTGTGCTGTTGTAATTTTAGTACACACTGTTACATTCATTGGCTCTAGGCTAGTTTAGGGGTCCCCGCAGGAAGCCTCATAGGTAAATTCAGTTAACATGATTGGATGGACGGCACCCTCTTAAGTTGCTAGGTTTCAGATAAATTGTAATAAACTACGCCAACACTATGCAGCCAGAGGCGCTCAGTGTTGATGATACTGGCAGATGCTGTTTACTCCTATCTGTTATTGCCTGATGAAGCGGGTTTGTATCCCGTGAAACGCGTTGCACTTTATTTGGAGTATCCAATAAAATTGTTTTGACTGAAAATCCACAGTCGTGTGTTCTGCTTGGAGGGGGTGAGTCCACCACTGCCTCCTCTATTACCAAGATGTGTTTTTAAGTTCTTTTAGTGTTTTTTATCCTATTGGCGCCTCTGTTATCCTATTATCTACATCAAGTCCACCCTTGGTGGAGGGTTGTACCCTTCCTTCTTCAACTACAGAGAGCGACTTTTTAATCCTGAGTGGGGTCAGGACAATCTCCCCACCTGCTTTGACAGTGGTTGCCTACTTGGTAACCCTGGTTTGTGAGTATTAAATTAATATTATTACTCTATCAATTATACCTTACCAGTACATACTACACTATATTGGGCTCTTGGTGTTCTCTCTTTTTCTCATAGGTAAATTCAGTTAACATGATTGGATGGACGGCACCCTCTTAAGTTGCTAGGTTTCAGATAGGTTGTAATAAACTACGCCAACACTATGCAGCCAATCACAAAGCTTTGTGCTGTAGAGGGTGCTGTGATTGGAGAACTGTTCCCTATGAGGTTTCCTGCTGCGTTCCCAAAACTAGTCTAGCGCCCATTATTTTACTTCAATTGTACTTTATTGTGATTTAAACAAATTTTGCCTGGTATTTTTTATGGATGTCCAACTTTTTACATTTTAATGAGCAATACAAAAGTCTGATAGAACATTTTGTACTTGTGAGCTGTGAAAATGTTCCTATCAAGCCATGAATTAAGGTTTAATAATGCACATATATTATATGCGATTTATCTCCAAAAAGATCTCACGCACCTTGTTTTATGTCTGTAGAATTCCATTATGGGGTGGAGTGCTGATTACAATCGTTGACACCTTTTTCTTTTTGTTCCTGGACAAATACGGTAGGCGAAGAAGTGCTTTCCTCATGGATACAGATGCTTTTCATTTTGGCTTTGTCTCTGTTTCTAATTTAGTAATGACAGTAGCAGATTGAGTAAATAGCGGATGGCTTTGTGAATATTTCATTAGCGATTAGTCTTTGTAATAAAGACAAATCTAAAAAAATACCTCCTTTTTACTAGGCAGTCCTGTTCAGCAATAAGGCCAGAGCTAAAACACTGCATTCCTGCAGCAGAATGATCATTTAATACCCCCAAAATCCCTGGGTAAAAATTCAGGGCTCCTTCTGGGTAGAGGCATAGCTTTGTGCAGTAGCTCTGCCTCTACTCGCGTCAATCTCTGCGGATCTCCGTCTCCTCCCACCCCTCTCAGTCTTCTTTTATTGAAAGGTGCGCGGAGAGGCGGAGATTGATGCAACTGGAGGCAGAGCTACAGTGCAAAGCTCTGGAAAGTTGTGGAATTTTGCCCCAGGATTTTGGGGATTACCGTATATACTCGCATACAAGCGGGTCAAAAGTTGGGGGGTCGGCTTGTATGCGAGTCTTCCCTGGTGGTCTAGTGGTGGGTGGTGGGTGGTCGGGTGGTCCGCGCCCCGCTCCCCCCCCTCCCCGCTCCCCCCGCGGCCGCCGCTGCTATTTTACCTTCTTAGACAGCGGCCGCTTCCTAATCCGCGTTCCTCTTCTTTCTCAGAGTGTCAGTGTATCACAGCAGCGCGCCGGGCGCTGCTGCTGTGACGATGCAGGGGGCAGGAAAGAGCGGTTCCCTTGGTAACGGCGATACAGATCGCCGTTATAGGGAGCCGCGCTATTTCCTGCCCCCTGCATCGTCACAGCAGTGATACACTGACACTCTGAGAAAGAAGAGGAACGCGGATTAGGAAGCGGCCGCTGTCTAAGAAGGTAAAATAGCAGCAGCGGCGGCCGCGGGGGAAACGGGGGGGAGCACTACCCACCTATGCTGGGCACTATACTCGCTAAACTGGGCACTATACTAGCTAAACTGGGCACTATACTGGCTAAACTGGGCACTATACTGGCTAAACTGGGCACTATACTGGCTAAACTGGGCACTATACTGGCTAAACTGGGCACTATACTGGCTAAACTGGGCACTATACTAGCTAAACTGGGCACTATACTGGCTAAACTGGGCACTATACTGGCTAAACTGGGCACTTTACTAGCCATACTGGGGCACTATACTGGCTAAACTGGGCACTATACTGGCTAAACTGGGCACTATACTGGCTAAACTGGGGCACTATACTAGCTAAACTGGGCACTATACTGGCTAAACTGGGCACTATACTAGCTAAACTGGGCACTATACTAGCTAAACTGGGCACTATACTGGCTAAACTGGGCACTTTACTAGCCATACTGGGGCACTATACTGGCTAAACTGGGCACTATACTGGCTAAACTGGGCACTATACTGGCTAAACTGGGGCACTATACTAGCTAAACTGGGCACTATACTGGCTAAACTGGGCACTATACTAGCTAAACTGGGCACTATACTGGCTAAACTGGGCACTTTACTAGCTAAACTGGGGCACTATACTAGCTAAACTGGGCACTATACTGGCTAAACTGGGCACTATACTGGCTAAACTGGGCACTATACTGGCTAAACTGGGCACTATACTGGCTAAACTGGGCACTATACTAGCCATACTGGGGCACTATACTAGCTAAACTGGGCACTATACTAGCTAAACTGAGGCACTACCTACCTATACTGGGCACTATACTGGCTATACTGGGCACTTTACTAGCTATACTGGGCACTATACTAGCTATACTGGACACTACCTACCTATACTGGGCACTATACTAGCTATATTGGGACACACTGGGGGGCTGCACCAATCCAGCATTTCCTACCCCCGGCTTATATGGGGGTCAATCATTTTTCCCTTTTTTTTCAGGGAAAAGTTGGGGGGTCGGCTTATATGCGGGTCGGCTTATATGCGAGTATATACGGTAATTGATCATTCTGCTGCAGGGATGCAGCATTTCAGCTCTGGCCTTATTGCAGAACAGGACTTCCTAGTAAAAAGAGAGATTTTTTGTTAGACTTCTGGCTCTTTAATTAGAATGCAAAATGATTTATATAATGTACATTTGTTTTGATAACTAGCATTGCACATGTAGAGTGCACTGCCAGGAGGTAGTTCTGATGGCTTCATGAAATACTGGGCTTGATCTAGCTAAAGGTGGCCACACACCATACAATTTTTTAAATATCTGTTCAATTTAAGAATTGCAATCAATTTTTCTGACTGATTGTAACATTTCAAAAATATGACCAATGTACCACACACATGTGTTACATTTTTCCCCAATTATGATAAAAATGATTGGAAACTCTGACTAAATTGTTAGGGTGTGTATATTAATAAATTGACAATCTAACACACACAATACAATCTTTAGAAAAATTTTAAGAAAAATATCTATCATTCCGGATAGATAAAAATCGAAAAACCGGGAAATCCGATCGGATTTTTCAGTGGAATGAAAAATTAGCTTTTGATTTTTTTCGGGAGATCCGATCGTTTTTATCGAATTGCTGTAAAATCGGTTCATTTTATTGTATCGTTTGTGGCCACCTTTAGGAAGAGCTTTAGGAAAGATCAATTGCATTTAACCACTTCCTGCAAAATGACATTATAAAGTCCTATTTGTGCACCTTTAGTCCAAGTAGAGCGGTTTATAAAAGTCCAACTTTTCCGCTTAAGTTCAAAGACACTGCGGAAGCTTGCGTCACACGTGCGCATTTCAACTCTTCAGCCTATGACATGAAGTGGTTACATAACACAAATTAGTATTTTAGCTGAAAAAAATGAATGGTGAATGCTTAGAAATCCTTTATAAATCATTATGGTGTACCACTATTAAATGTATTTGTGCCAAGGGGTATTTTAAATAATCTTTCTCATACCGGGATTCTTGGCAAGGTCAGTCTTTCATACATGTGGGTACACACCAAAATAATGTTGAGAAACACTGCCCTGCATAACCTTTTCTCAACATTATTACTGTATTTCTGCATGTACTCCTTTGTGAGACATGTTTGCTGAGTACGCCCAGTTGTGTGCAACATCGTCTCAAAAACCTCTTTCCATGGATGTTTCCAATAGGTGCACTCAGAAGAAATACCCTCCAAACATTGCATTATACTACTATGTATTAACTAAAAATACTTTCTCAAGTAATTTATGATTACTCTTGCGATTTTGATGTGATTTTACATGCAATTCCGATTTGTGATTTTTAATCGGTACTGTATGGTGCGGTTTTTTCTGTGTTTTTCTTTTTATTTTGATAGCATCCAGTGAAAATTGGATTTGCAGTGTGCAGGGGGCCTGACTCTGGAATGTAGAATTCTGTATTGATGATTTGTTGAAACACACTTTTGTATATCCTGTGATATTTTTTTTTCTAGGGTTAAGAAAACTGGAGGCATTTTTTGGTCTACTTATTTCAATCATGGCTGTAACATTTGGCTACGAGGTACATGATTTTTTCAACTGTTATACAAGTCAGGGCTGTGGAGTCAGTACAAAAATCATCCAACTCCTCACTTTATGAAACCACCGACTCCAACTCCGACTCCAGGCACCCAAAATAGCTCTGACTCCTCAACTCCGACTCCTTAGTCTTATACTTAGCAGGGCAGTGGATTTGGTACAAAAATCATCAGACTCTCGACTCCTCAGTTTATGAAACCACTGACTCCGACCCCAGGCACCCAAAGTAGCTCAGACTCCGACTCCAACTCCACAGCCCTGATACAAGCAATAATTATTTTAATATGGCCTTAGAGTCGCCTCATAATGAAATGTGTCCCCCCTTATAAGTAATGTGGCTCTAGAGCTCACCCTTGTAATTCATGTGAACCCAATATCCCTCCTTGTAATATAGGTGATCCAATTGCTTCCCCCTGTAAATAACTCCAGTGTCCTTCGTTGTTATTAATGTAGTCTCAGTGTCCACACTTTCAACTATCATTGCCCCAGTGCCTACCTCTTGTAATTAATGTAACCCCAGTGTCCCCAATCATGTGTTTACCCTCTCATGAACATTGATATTCAGTGGTGCGTTTATAATGAAAAACACTATGAGAAAAAATGACTAGCACTGGCCGTTTCTTAAAAAAAGCCGGTTGTTTATTCACCAAACGTGTACAAAACCTCGCCATGACATCCAGAAACTTCCTGAATGTAACTATAGCTCAGTAGTAGCTCTTTGCTGCATACAAACAGATGGAGATCTCCTCAGACATAGGTTACGCCTTCATTGCAGCCCAATCTGCTCAAGCATTTTTTCTTGTGGTCTATATCAAGTCTGTGCTAGCCACCCGGCCTACACCTGGCACAGCCATTGAAGCAAGAAAGGCGGGCTGTCCGAGAAGTAAAAATAGTGAAAAACACTATACTTACGCACAGATGCCCTTTCCTCCAGTCTTGAACGCTGAACTCCTGATTAGGAATGATCAATTCGATTCAAATAATTCTTAGTTCATGCAGGATTATGTAAATTCTGTATATAATGGAAGCAGCTTGAAAACAGACAAATCAATTTAAACCTTACTGGGTCTTGATTGGTCCATTTTCAAGCTGCAGACAAATGTATAAATTCTGTAAAAATTCCAGAAATGACATAATCCTGCTTAAACTGGGAATTATTTGCATCTCATTGATCATCCCTATTCCTAATTGGGATTTTTGTGGAACTGGTATCCATTTACTAAGTACTAGGAACAGCATTTTTTTTTTTTTAAATAAAACTTTTAGCAAAAGAGAAGACAAAGAAAGAATATACTATGGTAGTTAATTACAGAAAGGTCAAGTGGCAACATTGTCACTAAATATAGATTTCCACAGATATTCATCATCAAAGTAAAACCAAAATTGGATACATTAGCAGCTGCAATATGGACTTCCATTTCTCAATATATGGCTTAATTTGCAATAGAAATGCAATCTGAACACATGATAGAGCACAAAGCTATCAGCAAAACTGTTAGTGTTATTTGTTTTTTGCTGAGCTCAGAATATATATATATATATATATATATATATATATATATATATATATTGATATATTGATGTGAAAAACTATTTGCCCCCTTCCTGATTTCTTATTCTTTTGCATGTTTGTCACACTTAAATGTTTCTGCTCATCAAAAACCGTTAACTATTAGTCATAGATAACATAATTGAACACAAAATGCATTTTAAATGATGTTTTTTTTTATTTAGTGAGAAAAAAAACTTCAAATCTACATGGCCCTGTGTGAAAAAGTGATTGCCCCCCTTGCTAAAAAATAACTCAACTGTGGTTTATCACACCTGAGTTCAATTTCTGTAGTCACCCCCAGGCCTGATTACTGCCACACCTGTTTCAATCAAGAATCTACTTAAATAGGAGCTATCTGACACAGAGAAGTAGACCAAAAGCACCTCAAAAGCTAGACATCATGCCAAGATCCAAAGAAATTCAGGAACAAATGAGAACAAAAGTAATTGAGATCTATCAGTCTGGTAAAGGTTATAAAGCCATTTCTAAAACTTTGGGACTCCAGCAAACCACAGTGAGAGCCATTATCCACAAATGGCAAAAACATGGAACAGTGATAAACCTTCCCAGGAGTGGCCGGCCGACCAAAATTACCCCAAGAGCCCAGAGAAAACTCATCCGCGAGGCCACAAAAGACCCCAGGACAACATCTAAAGAACTGCAGGCCTCACTTGCCTCAATTAAGGTCAGTGTTCACGACTCCACCATAAGAAAGAGACTGGGCAAAAACGGCCTGCATGGCAGATATCCAAGGCGCAAACCACTTTTAAGCAAAAAGAACATTATGGCTCGTCTCAATTTTGCTAAAAAACATCTCAATGATTGCCAAGACTTTTGGGAAAATACCTTGTGGACCGACGAGACAAAAGTTGAACTTTTTGGAAGGTGCGTGTCTCGTTACATATGGCGTAGAAGTAACACAGCATTTCAGCAAAAGAACATCATACCAACAGTAAAATATGGTGGTGGTAGTGTGATGGTCTGGGTTTGTTTTGCTGCTTTAGGACCTGGAAGGCTTGCTGGGATAGATGGAACCATGAATTCTACTGCCTACCAAAAAATCCTGAAGGAGAATGTCCGGCCATCTGTTCATCAACTCAAGCTGAAGCGATCTTGGGTGCTGCAGCATGACAATGACCCAAAACACACCAGCAAATCCACCTCTGAATTGCTGAAGAAAAACAAAATGATGACTTTGGAGTGGCCTAGTCAAAGTCCTGACCTGAATCCTATTGAGATGTTGTGGCATGACCTTAAAAAGGCGGTTCATGCTAGAAAACCCTCAAATAAAGCTGAATTACAACAATTCTGCAAAGATGAATGGGCCAAAATTCCTCCAGAGCGCTGTAAAAGACTTGTTGCAAGTTATCCCAAATGCTTGATTGCGGTTATTGCTGCGAAGGGTGGCCCAACCAGTTATTAGGTTCAGGGGGCAATTTCTTTTTCACACAGGGCTATGTAGGTTTTAAGTTTTTTTTTCTCACTAAATAATAAAAAACCATCTTTTAAAACTGCATTTTGTGTTTAATTATGTCATCTTTGACTAACAGTTAACGTTTTGTGATGAGCAGAAACATTTAAAGAGACTCTGAAGCGAGAATAAATCTCGCTTCAGAGCTCATAGTTAGCAGGGGCATGTGTGCCCCTGCTAAACGGCCGGTATCGCACCGCTAAACGGGGGTCCCTTCACCCCCAAACCCCCCACTGCAACACTTGGTCGCAGACTTGGTCGCTCCTGGAGGCAGGGCTAACGGCTGCAGCCCTGCCTCCAGTCCCGTCTATCAGCGGCGGAGATACGCGCTGATAGACGCGCGTGGGGCAGGGCTGCGGCGGTTAGCCCTGCCCCAACCAGGAAGCGCTCCCCCGCTGCACCGAGGGGATTTGGGGGTGAAGGGACCCCCGTTTAGCGGCGTGATAGCGGCGGTTTAGCAGGGGCACACATGCCCCTGCTAACTATGAGGTCTGAAGCGAGATTTATTCTCGCTTCAGACTCTCTTTAAGTGTGACAAACATGCAAAAGATTAAGAAATCAGGAAGGGGGCAAATAGTTTTTCACATCACTGTATGTGTGTATATGTGTTTGTATAATTATTTTGTTTTTTTTTTTTAAGAAAGAACACTAAGGTGGGGGCCTATAAATCATTACTCATCCATTTAAAGCAAATCTAAAGTGAAAACTTATCATAAATTGTGTGTGTAGTACGGATAATAAATAGAACATTAGTAGCAAAAAATGATCCTCATATTTTTATTTTCAGTGATATAGCTTTATTTATAACATTGCTTCAGCCTATCACAGTGGCAGTTTTTAAACTACACTGTAGGTTTAATTCACTAAGAAAAATATTGTGAGTAACCTCCTGTTAATTGTGCTATTTCATGAGTGTGCCTTAATTGTCAGAGTTTGGGCACTAGTGGCCACGTAGCGTGCGTAATTAACCCCAGTAACAGGAGCGCACACTATTCTGCTGTATTGCAGCATAGCGAGAGCCAATAAATTTACGCCTGCTCCACTTCTCCCGCCCTGAGCCCCTTCGGGTCCACTCACGTTAAAGGACATGAGCCCCGCACTCTGATTGGCACATTGCCTATTGGGCCAATCAGAGTGTGGGGGATTACGCGCACTATTTCTCTAATGCTGGGTACACACTATGAGATTTTTTTGCCGATTTACTGTCAGATCGATTATTTTCAACATGTTCGATTTGCTTTCCGATCTATTTCCGAGCATTTTCAGATCAATTTCCGTTCACTTTAATAGGAAGTCCATTGGAAAATGCTCGGAAATCGATCGGAAAGCAAAACGAAAATGTAGGAAATAATCAATCTGACAGTAAATCGGCCAGAAAATCTCATAGTGTATACCCAGCATCAGTGAATCAACCCTTCTAACTTTTAATCTGTAACAGCTAATGACCTTTTGAACTTTCCTCCAGTAAAACCTTGTCTCAAACTGTCCCTCACTGTTTCTCTGCGGTTTAAGCTCTTCAGAAAACAGGACTGAGTTATATATTTTGGATAGATAACAGCTCAAGTTTTTTAACGCTTCCTGTACTGTGGAACAATAGTGAGACTCTTTTCTTAGCTACTAATAATCTATTTATTATCTGTACTACACACACAGTTCATTATCTCATAAGTTTATTTTTTGTTTCAGATTTGCTGTAAGGGGAAGATCTCACTGTTTAAAAAGAAAAAAAAAAGTCAAGCAGCAGGGCAAGGAGCCCAATCTCTTCCCAGATTACCTCCAGGCCCTTCCCTGCTAGGGGTCCAATGAGTAACTAGTTTTGATTATAGTCATTGAGGGGCACCATTACTTTTGGTATCTTTTTGAGTAGCTAGTATCATTATTAACCAAACACAACATTGTGGTTAAATGTTTTGTAACCAAATACAGTGGGTTGCGAAAGTATTCGGCCCCCTTGAAGTTTTCCACAATTTGTCACATTACTGCCACAAACATGAATCAATTTTATTGGAATTCCAGGTAAAAGACCAATACAAAGTGGTGTACATGTGAGAAGTGGAACGAAATCGTACATGATTCCAAACATTTTATTTGTTTAAATAACTGCAAAGTGGGGTGTGCGTAATTATTCAGCCCCCTGAGTCAATACTTTGTAGAACCACCTTTTGCTGCAATTACAGCTGCCAGTCTTTTAGGGTATGTCTCTACCAGCTTTGCACATCTAGAGACTGAAATCCTTGCCCATTCTTCTTTGCAAAACAGCTCCAGCTCAGTCAGATTAGATGGACAGCGCTGGTGAACAGCAGTTTTCAGATCTTGCCACAGATTCTCGATTGGATTTAGATCTGGATTTTGACTGAGCCATTCTAACACATGGATATGTTTTGTTTTAAACCATTCCATTGTTGCCCTGGCTTTATGTTTAGGGTCGTTGTCCTGCTGGAAGGTGAACCTCCGCCCCAGTCTCAAGTCTTTTGCAGACTCCAAGAGGTTTTCTTCCAATATTGCCCTGTATTTGGCTCCATTCATCTTACCATCAACTCTGACCAGCTTCCCTGTCCCTGCTGAAGAGTTGCGCCCCCAGAGCATGATGCTGCCACCACCATATTTGACAGTGGGGATGGTGTGTTCAGAGTGACGTGCAGTGTTAGTTTTCCACCACACATAGCATTTTGCATTTTGGCCCAAAAGTTCCATTTTGGTCTCATCTGACCAGAGCACCTTC